>NW_027280047.1:0-435000 GCF_046629955.1 Centroberyx affinis
CATGTATAAGTACAGAGTAGCTACAATGTATGTGCAAGTAAGGTCGTGCAACATTCCTCTACAGAAGTTGCAGGGGGGGGGGGGGGGGGGGGGGGGCGTCCCGGTGGTTCACCAAGTAGAGCGTGTACCATAAGGCTCAGTCCTTCCCGCAGCGACCGGGGTTCGAATCCGGCCCGCGGTCATTTGCTGCATGTCCCCTCTCTCTCCATACCTTCCTGTCTTTCTCTCACTAACTCTGTCGAATAATAATAATGCTCAAAAAAAGAAGTTGCAGGGGAAAAGGAGGTCTGGGTTGTCCTGCTTGCCCTGATGCACAACGACCCTGACCCGGATAAGCTAGAAAAATGGATCGATGGTAATCAAATATTGAGTTAAATGGCACTTCCTCTCTCCCTTACAGCACAGCTGCAGCCCCAACCTCTTTGGACAAATGTCTTTGTGACACACATGACCTCAGGTTTCCCTGGTTGGCATTTTTCACTAACAAGTAAGTGTCTCTCTTCTTCAGAGTGTCTGTTTTAGATTTGTGCAATATCTTTCTTCTTTCTTGATTAATGTATTGCATAATGGAAGGAGGACATAGTTTGTTTGTTGTTTACTGTGCCAAATGTTGACAACTTGTTTGGGGAAGGGGAAAGGGAAAAGTGTTCATATAATTAATGTGTCATATGTTTGTCAGTGCTGCAGTGGTACTTCATGTGGGCAGTTACAGTGTTCTTATTTCTTTTATTAGCTTTCATTCTAGCATTTTGTTATGCTGTTTATTGTGTCCAAGTTTGCTGCTACTGTGATAGTTGAATGTCCCTCTACCATCTGTCTATGCATGAAGAAGATAAAGTTATTTGAATGGTTCATTGTTTGGATGTGTAGGATAATGGATAAACAAAAATGATCACTCTCTTGCGAGTTTTTACTCTCTCAGTCACTACGTTGTCTGTTCTCTCCTCTGTCTTGTGTACCTCAGGCACATCACAGCTGGCACAGAGCTGACCTGGGACTACAGATCTGTGATAGGTGGTGCTGAAGGTGTTTCTAGAGGTCTATGCTGTCGCTGTGGCTCCAAAAATTGTTGTGGCAAATTGTGAAAGAATGTGGCATATTTGTTGTTCAAAAAGGTTATATATTTGTATTACTGTTTAATGAGATATTTCCTTAAATAAAAACATATTGATTCTGTTTTATTTAACCTTCATTTAACCAGTTTAGTACACTGAGATTAATAATCTTTTTCCAAGGGAGACCTGGCCAAGAAAGCAGCATCAAGACAAACATGGAAGTTGCAGACCAGTAACATAGAAAAAATGTATGTAATGTAATGTAATGTAGTGATTAGTCAAACATAAATGTCTGCAACACACAACACGCTATCACAATTGTCTATTGATTCCCGGACTTTATAAACTTAGATCCAATGAGGGGAAATATGACATTTAGACTTTAATATAGATTTTAGTGTTTTATTTTCAAGAACTAAAAGGTTGGCAGTGTACATAGTCCTCAGAAAGGTGCCGAACAAGTCAAGCCAGCTATCATGACTGTTGTTTACGTACTGAACGCACATTACATTTTCCGCCAGGGAGGCGTAGCACCACTAGTCTGAACCTGAACTAGCTGTGGTCGCTTGACGGACAGAAAAAGCTGGCTGCTTGCTAGCAAGAGAGCTTGCAGATATCGGCTAGCGAGAAGGATTGAAAGGGGGAATTGAAGCGCCACCACGGATTTCTTGTGGGACAAACGCACCGGCCTCGCTGCTAAAACGGTAAATGTAATTTGCGGTCAGTTTCTGTAATAAAATAAGCCACAATCGAATCAAATTCGGACCAAATAGCTAGCAAGATAGCTAGCGTAAATGTTAGCTGTTTAGCTGATAAACGTAGGCTAAGATGGCGGTCAAATTAGTTACGTTAGCTAACGTTGCTAGCAAGACTGGCTAGCCTTGCTGCCGAATCTTGGTTGGCTTGGTGATTTAACGTTAACGTTGTTGTTGTTTGAAAAGAGTGACAAAATTTGCTTATTGAGATTGACAAGCTCATTGAAACCAACTGAAATGTTGCTAGTAAGTTACTGCACCATCTTACGAATAAAGACACACAAACGTTAGCAAAATCAACATTAGCCGACGTTTGTTATGCAGCTGGTAAGCTAACGTTAACTTTAGTTAACGTTAAATCTCACTGGCATAATCGTAAATATAAAGTCAGTTTGTTGTTTAGCGTTACTTTTGTTTTGAGAGCGACATTAGCTAGCCAGTGTAGGATAGATAGGATCATGCTCTTCGTGGCTTTGAGGCAGAGATTAAAACATAATGCTAACTTTTAAAACCAGAGTTGCCCATCACTGGATTTCACTGGATTTTGTCTATTCAAACATTTGAAGGCTTCAACCCCGCTCCAACAGTTGTCAGTCTAGCTGCCAGGCCACTATTTGTGCACAGGTTGATGGGATGCTAAATCCTAATGCTCCAACTCAAAACTTGCAGTGTTGAACTATGTTTTCAGTGGTTGGTTGTATTTAAATTTAGACCTCCCAAACAACCACGTTTCTCACCAGCATGTCTTTATAACCCTCATTTGTTTACCAAGCTGTTCTAGTCCTGCTCCCACCCCAATAAACACTGCTACCTCAAATAAAAACCCATAACTGCAATGATAATGCCTTGTTTATGTTCCTCCATATTTCCTAGATGCCTCACACGAGACGGTACTCGTCCTCGGACAGAGACAGTCGAAGCAGCTACCAAGATCGTTACCGGGACAGGGACAGAGGGCGCAGACAACGGCACCGGAGATCACCTTCTTTCTCCTCTAGCAGTGACAGAGAAAGAGACAGAGACCGAGACAGAAGGGGACGGGGACACAGACAGGAAGGAAGTTATGCACGCTCAAGGAGGTATGTTTGTGTGGTTGGTGAGTGTTTCTGTGGGTCTCTATGCTGAAAATAGTGACAATCCTGTGGATGTAATTGTGCTTTTGGACAATCAGTTGGTTGTCAGTTTTCAGGTTTTACAGTATGCCTCTTTCCTCTGATTCAGTCGTAGCTATGACAATCGCTCAACAGAGCGCCGGCCTTTTGACCGAAGATACTGCGAGGGATACAGACGCTTGGATCAGAGCCGAGAACGAGACCGCGACAGGGAAAGGGAGCCACATGGAGCAGCTGAAAGTTACTATCCACGCGACTTCTCCCCAAGCATGTACGACTACCGACGCGGCCGTGAGAGGGAACGCGAACGGGACGAGTCGTATCGGCGGAAAGGCAGCAGGCGTAAGCACAAACGAAGGCGGCGTAGAACCAGGTCCTATAGCCCATCCTCCTCGGTGAGTACAGCCCGACCCGAGATTGTGTTTTAACCCTCCTGCTCCTGTCTCTTTCCATCTCTCTGTCTTCTTTCACTCAGATCTTTCTGTCTCTTTCTTTCTCTAACCCTTTCTTCTTCACAGCTCCTGGACTTGGTAAGTAGTACAATCTTTATGTTTTGTTTTTGTTCTGTCGGCAGGATTTTATTTTTATTTTTTGTCTGAATGGGCTTTGCTTAAATTGGCGTTTTCCCTTTCGTAGACCATTTTCAATTTTTGCACTCATACTTCTATAGCAGTTCATGAATGATCAACCACCAATATTTGCTGCTCTGGGGATGCACAGTCACCATCATTCTCTTACCCCTTCCTTTTGAAACCTTAGTTAAAAGGATCACATTTACAACATATAAACAAGGCAAAGTAGACCCAGGTAAGTGTGGTAACAGTAGGCTCCAAGAGCAACGAGCGTTGGAGGTTGACTGCTCCTGAACTTCAATGGAGATGAGCATGCTGAAAAGTGAAAATGTCCTATCAAAGTGCAATATTGCTTTAAATTCAGATTTTTATTTAAATGAATTGACATTTAAAATGTCCTAGATTTATTAACATGCAGTATTCTGTGTGGGTTATGTATGGCCACACTTTTGTATAAAGACATAAAAGTGAGAAACGGGGTGAATTTGATGTAGTATATCTTTTGGACTTACCTTTTAAATATTTTCTGCTTGATTGCCTATGGTCCTCATTTTATTTCCCATCTTGGATAATAGTCTTATTTAAACTGAGAAGGCAACCTGATAAGTTTTAAATTAGTTATACTACTGTCTTTATTGGTTTTTGCGTTGATGAATGGATATGCCGGTTGCTTCCTTGTTTGTAAGCAGCTGTGGTTTAAAGGTAGAGGGGGGAGAGGAGCAGAGGACAACATGTGATCTTTGACTTGTTCCCTTGCACTATATCCCTATCGTTATATATTTCCTTCACGTGGTGTCATGCGTGAATCGCCCCATGACCACCAAACCCACCTACAACCACTACTACATCAACTACAACCAACACCACCCTCCTCCTCCCTCCTCCTCTACCTGTGCCGCCTGATGCCGTGGCTACGGCTGCCCCTGAAAACCCCCTGTCCCCTCCGGTCGTGTCGTGACCTGCTGATGGCGGTTTGGGGCTGAAAACAGCGGAGCGACAGCCGGACGCGGGCACTGAGTGTGAGGGACGACGAGGAAGGGCACCTGATCTGTCGGAGTGGGGACGTCCTGCAAGAGAGATGTACTCACTGCCACTACTCTATCGTAACCCTTCTCCATATGAGTATTAAAGCATAGAGCATTTACATGACATGGGAGTGCCTGATGATGATGATGCCTTGCTAGAATGCTCTTCGCTCTAGCTGAAAAAGCAGGGTGGATTGCAAGAATGTTGGAGATTTTGAGAGGGACTTTAGATACTTTCTTCTTTTTGTTCTTAGGATTTTTAGATGTGGAACATGTTCTGTGTTTCACAGGCTACTTGACTTTCCTAAACTTAGCATCTCATGTGCAGTTGCTTATCGTCTCTGTCGCGTTTTAGTTTAAAACTCAGTTACAGGTTTAAATCTGTAACTAATCAAGCTAGTTATCTCTCAGTATGAGGGTTTCAGCGGTTTTCTTTTTTTTTTTTTTTTTTTTAAGTAAACATCTCACACCCACCTCACCTATTTTGTTTTTTCCTAGTACTACCAGAATACATACAGACACTGAATCTATATGATCACTTTTGCCATTCTTTGCATCATTCACTTTTTAGTAGGAATACGAAACATTTTTGATTCTGTCCAGTTTTACCCCTGTGTCCTTTTGGGCAAAGCACAGCCACATCTTGACAGGATGCGCCCTTATTTTCGATGGCTGCAATTGGTCATCATGAAGGGAGCACTCTATTTGCGTCCTTATTATTTTCTTCACATGTATTGTAGTGCTATGCATTCAATTATCATAGATTAACTCAAAGTGTTTCAAGCCTGCCAGGTTGAATAGGCAGCCTTTTGAAAAGGGGATGGGCGATAGCATTGATACGCCTGTCACACTTTTGCATTATGTATCCCTACTTTGGTCCACATGTCTAATTCTCCTGTTCCTTCTCTCCCGCTCTCTTTCTCTCCCTTTTCTCTCTGTCTTGTCTTGCAGATGAGATTGTCAGCACTCTGGGGGAAGGCACCTTCGGGAGGGTGATGCAGTGCATTGACCATCGCAGGTGTGTATCAGCTGAAACTGAAAAACAACAGCTGTCAGCCTCAGTCTGAGAGCCTCTCTGGGGTCCTATTTCTAAGACGCCATTAGGGAATACCTGTTCACTTTGCTTGATTTTGAGAAATTAGTATGTTTGCATAGTATTTGTCAGTGGTTAGACTTAAGCTGAATGAGTCTTTTGTTTACTGTTCACAATGAGTAGGTGTTTTTTTAAAACCCCTCCATCAGTTCTTCCCCAGCTTTAAGCAGATCCTGTTTTTGCTGCTGTTGTGGTTGTTGATCACATGTCACTGTTTTACTGCAGGCAGATTAGCTCTGCTGTATTTTAGCCTGCTATGACTGTGGGCCTCTGTGCAAACTGTGCCTCTCTTACTATCAGATTAATTATGGAAGAAGTGTTGTCCTATGGCAGCACTAGAAATGCACACCAAGGAAGTTCATTTTCATGGTCAGCGCCTTTAGCAAGTGATACTTCAATGTAAATTCAGTGCCTATCCAGCACCGTAGGAACTGGATTAACTAGATGGAACCTTTTGGATGATTGCGTAGAGTGGGGAGTGACTTCTCATCTTATAAGTGATGAACTAACTAAACTAAACTGATATTGAGGTCTCTCTTCCATAGAAACTGTACTACTACTAGGTAGTTTACATTGATCTTTTTCTCCTAGACCCAAATAGATGACTATTCCACATAGTTTTTTTTGTGTGGTAAAATTCACAGAGACTTTGTTGCCAGAGGCAAATTATTTGACTGTTAAATAATTCTTTATTCAGTTTGAATAAGTTCAAACTGAAACATGTTGTCATGTTGTGTCTGGATTTCAGTATAGCAGTCAGATCCTTCTCTGGAGACTGCATTTATTCCCCCATGTGTGGTGTTTTGTTACCTCTGTTTGCTTCATACTATTTTGTGTTAAACAGGGGAGGAGCCCATGTCGCTCTGAAAATTATCAAGAATGTGGAGAAGTACAAGGAGGCGGCTCGCCTGGAGATCAATGTACTGGAGAGGATCAATGAGAAAGACCCTGAAAACAAATAGTGAGTTCTGACTGAGTATGACATCAACTTTTGGCTCACAAAAGTAATTTACACTATATGTATTTAACTATATGTGTTTCAACTTGAATCCATGATCTTTTTACCCTTACCCAAACAGCTGTAGTGTTTTCCAGTTTGGCAGTTTACCTTGGCAGGGGTGTGGCTGCATTGTTACTGACATTTCATTTAGCAAGTTCAGTATCTCATATTGTTTCCAGACACTACACTCTCTTACTCTAGTATAAGCTAATGAGACTAGCACTGCCTAACTTACTACAGCAACATTATCTCTCTATTATACTGCCATCTGATTTTAATACTTTTTAATAACATGGTTGATAAACGACAGGTTTGAATGCCAGCTTTGTAATTCACAGCGCCTGAAATGATTGTAAAACAAAAGTATACTTGGGCGGTTGTTGGTTGACCTGTGTGAGCCAATATTAACATTATATGGAAAACACTGCGCTAGATCTGTCTTTTATAATATGGTTTACTTTAGCTGTTGTATCAGTGAAATAGTGTTTACATAGATTATCCACTGCATCATCATCATCAAACCTTCTCTCTCCTCTTTTATCTTTCAGCCTGTGTGTTCAAATGTATGACTGGTTCGACTATCACGGCCACATGTGTATCTCCTTTGAGCTGCTAGCTCTCAGCACCTTTGACTTCCTAAAGGAGAACAACTATCTCCCCTACTCGATCAGCCAGGTCAGGCACATGGCCTACCAGATCTGTCTCGCCGTCAAGTGTAAGTTCCCCTTCAGAAGAAGTACATGTTGAAATATTCAGACCTTTTTGATTTATTTAGTTTTAATTTATCTCTCAAGTTTTTTGTCCTTTATTACATTTTAGTACATGAGAGAATCAGATCAGTAGAGAATTGGAACCACAGACACTTCAAGTAATTTAATATTTTTTGGCATTCCTTTATGCTATTTTAGGAAATTGTATAGGTACGTGACAGAATAATTAGGGTATGTAAAGACATTCAGCAGGCAACATATGATAACATCAAAGTAACAGAAAATAATCACAAAGGCAAAGCATATAGCACGTGTAAAATATAACAAGGAGTTAAACTAATCAATACAGCATGCTCAGCATAGACATAGCGATGAATACTTGCATAACTACAATGCACCGTCCTGCAGGCTTTACTTGTATGTTGTTGTAACAAGCCTTTGGTCCTAAAGCCCCAAAATAAAGTCTAGCATTCCAACAAGCACACTCTTCATTCGTTCATTGCTGTTGATCCCTCCACCCCCGTCACTCACCTACATGTGGAGTAGCTTGAGTGAAAGCCTCCATTGTTTGTGGTAGACAGCCTGTAGCTGCATGAGGGCTCAAAGACCATCTTGAGGACTGTGCGGCTATTACTTATCAAGCTTCTCAAGGAAAAGTATTGATCTAGCATCACTGGCCTAGTCTCTTTCGTCTCAAACGGCAAAATCCGTCTGAGTTTTATTTGCTGTATTATCCTCAGCGTGTTCTTTTGTTGTACTTACTGTATTATGTTAAATAGTCTGTGTTTGTTCTATTTGTATCTATATTTGATTATCTGCTGCTGCCATGACCCAGTTTCCCCATGGGGATCATCAGTTGCAACTTTTTATTTTTTTAAGGTCATTGGTCATCAGATGTGAAAGGCTAAAGGAGACATTCACTCTTAACACTGTTTTGTTTTTTTCCTCCATAGTTCTCCATGACAATAAGCTGACGCACACAGATCTGAAGCCTGAGAACATCCTATTTGTCAACTCAGACTTCACAATGACCTACAATGTAGAGAAGGTGAGAGAGTGGGATGCAAAGGAACGGGGCAGTAAACTAGGGATGTAACCACTTGAGAGTTTGATGGTGCGATTATATTGTGAGGGAAGAATTATTTTGCGTTGATTTATTTTTATAACACTATGGATGGAGAAAATCAAACAAGCATTTTTCCTGCAAAAATAAAAAAAATAGCTGCCTTTTGAAACAAATAATAATGCAGTAACTGCCTCTTGAAAACCACAAATAATGGATTTGTCTTAGTGTAATAGGTTAGTCTTTTACACCTAGACTATACTTGGAATCAGGAAGTAAATTATCGCACCAAACAACTTCAGACGACTCAGACAGACAGTCCTGCAATACTTGTGAGACAGTGATGAGAAGAAACAGTGGTATACTTTTTTTGGTGAACCTTTTAAAATACCAAGTAATTGATGGACGCTGCAATATCCCGGTTCCTGCTTTGTTGATGTCGGTTTACATTACATTGAAAGCCCAACTCTTAACTCACCGCTACCTCGTTGATTGTGACAATTTTATATTTAATCCCCTGACAGCTTTAAGTTTCATTAAGCAACTTGCCACAACGCTAAACATGTTTAAACTTTCTTTTATTACCTTGACTTTTTGTCAGCATGTTTTGCAAATTGAATAGTAGTCTTTTTCAACAACCCTCTGGTCATTTTTGAGGTATGCAAAATGCAACCAAACTGCCAATTTCAGTTGCCTTTTGGTGGATAAAAGGCTGGGATGTTCTCTTCTCTGTGTTAGCTAATGTAGCCCCAAAACAAACAGATAAATGCGATTCACTCCTGTGAGACATTTTGTCAGGCGCCGTCTCATACAAGCGCAAGGCTGCATTCAGGAGCAATGAACCGTAGACAGAGATACAGTAGCTTCTAAAATGTTTATGGTTAGAAAACCTTGGCGTTTTTAAAGTGTGGTTCATAGTGACATCGGTTAATTGATACATTCCTACAGCAAACAATCTTTAGGGTTCACTGGCTGGTAAATTCCAAAATGGAGGGAATGGCTGGACGAGAGGACAGTGAGGTCCTAGTCTGTTTTGCTTTTGCAGAGGTTTTTTTTTGTTTTTGTTTTTTTATACAGTTTTGTCCTGAATGGAAAGTATTGCATTACATATTGCCTGGAGGGCTAATGAATAAACATGCAGTACCTGGAGCTAGAGTGTGGAAAAAATGTTTGTCACACTGCAGAAAAAGAAAAGCTGGAAAGATTTTCCATTGGACCCCTGCTATGAAGTGACATCATTTACATAATACTTTGTGCCAAAATATCAGTAAGGCTCAACTGTTCTAAGACAAACACTTATGTTTTCCTCCTTGCAGAAGCGAGATGAGCGGACGGTTAAGAGCACAGCGGTACGGGTTGTTGACTTTGGCAGTGCCACCTTCGACCACGAGCACCACAGCACCATTGTGTCCACACGGCACTACCGCGCCCCGGAGGTCATACTGGGTGAGTGTGACAATGGACATTTGGCGTCCCCTCATGGTAATAAAGAAACATGTACACTGCAGGATGGTGATCTTATAACAGAGTCTTGAAAGGAAACAGTGGATGCTCAATTTGTTCCAAATAAAATGTCCAATATACAATGCAACCTGCCAAAGACGGTGAGTCCAGGGATGCTGTTCTGTAGCTGACCTTGCAGAAAGTCTCTCCGTCAGACTCAAACACCAAAATTACATCAGACAACTTGGAACAGTAGGTCATGTATCTGTGTGTCATCTGTGAGTTTTCCAAGCAAAAGTGGTCCCATCATACCAGTTGTGTGCCACTAAGCATCATAGTATAACATGGAAATGCAGGGACTGCTTTGTACAATAAGTACACAATTTTAAATCCTTTCCTTGTGTGAAGTCTTGAATATTAAACAAAAAAAATCAAACGCTGAAATATAAATTTGCCAACATTGAACATCATTGTCACTAATACAGGTGCACTGCAGAGTGTAGTTTTATCCTCCTTTTTATGTCCCTTGTATACAGACTACAGACACAGTCAGACATCCTGTCATTTACAAAAAAATCCAGATGATTCTGCCCTTGTTGCCTTTATTTTAAATGCCAGACTTACAGGGAGGAGGTAGAGATTTGTCAGTGGGTGTGATACAAATGATCTTAACCTGAATATTGGCAAAACCAAAGAGCTGGTAATTGATTTTAGGAAACAGAGAGAGGAGGTCACCCTGTTTTCATTAAAGGGCAGCACATAGAAATGGTCCCCCCCTATAAATACCTGCAGGTCCATATGGACCGCAAGCCAAAATGGAAAGAAAACATCAGTGCCATCACTAAGCCAAGAAGGCTTGGACCAGGATGTTCTTTCTTAGGAAACTCGGGTCATTTGAAGGGAACAGGAAACTTTTATATGTATTTTATCAGTAGTTTATGGTTAGTGTTACAGTTGAGGATAGGAACAGGATCTACAAACTGATTAGGCAGGCTGCATAATTGGGCTTACCCAGAATCACTAGAGGTCATCATAGAGCAGAGGACCATGTGGAAGGTGCAGGCTACATAGCAATACGAAGGTCAAACTTTGTATGACACCTTTAGTGATCTTAAGAATCATTTCAGTTGCCAGCTGATAATGTCCAGATTTTCGGTGTTTTTGTGCCACGTCAGTTTAGGGTGTTCTCCGTGCCTTCTGCCAGTCCTGAACGTGGGGAAACCCTGAGCACTGCGTTTAACAGATAGTTATTATGGCTGAATAGCATTGCTGGCCTAATCATGTGTAAATAAATCCATTTTTATCTGAACACTTAACTACATTAGTATGTGCTTAATGTCTGAGGTGCTAATTCATCTCTTGCCTCGAGTAGCACATGAAATTTCTTCATTTTATTAGCATAGCCTATGCCTTCTGTCTAATACATTCAACTGTTTCTTATCATAGAGGGTTTGATATTCGTAACAAAATGTCAGAAATTAATATAGGTGAGCTGTCAATGTTAATTGTAAAAAATGAAGTGAATGAATGCAATCAAACAATCTGTTCAAATCAAAGGAGGAAAATGAAATGACCCGGTCTCTGTCTGTGCTGCGCTCCCAGCAATTCTGAAATTAAAAACAGCAAAGCCACTTAAAAAGTGGCTGGGCCAATTCTTGATTAAAAAATTATTAATTTACTGTCAAATGATACACAAGCATAAATTGAAACGGTGGTTGGCCATTCACCAATGACCTTTTAGAGCGTCTGTCGGCTGATTTATGATTGGTGGCCGATTGATCAGTGAATCCCCGATACCAGGAGTTTCATAGTTGTCTTGCTCCAGTTTGGTGTTCTCTAGCATTCCACGGCAATGTTGGCATGTACATATGTTTGTTCCAGCCAGACCCGATCTAAACAACGCTCTTGAGCAGAGAACACACTAAGTATCACTGATTGGTTTTGAAGGCACTTGGCCCTGCATGAGATGAGATGATTAGTCTCCTCCTCTTCCTAGGAGTAGAGAGAGTGTAGCAGGGTTGAAGTCTTCACACAAATTAAAGTTTTCTATGAATTAATGCAACCCTTGCCCTGTTATTCAAGGGTTGTTGGTATTAAAGAAAGAAAGCTGGATATCCTAATGTAGCTATTTTACCTTTCCTGTACTGCCTTGGCAATTTTCTGCCAATTGCTGCTGTGACACCCGAATTTCCCCTAGGCGATCAGTAAAGTGCAATCTTATCTTAAAATGCTTTAATGTTGTTTGACTTCATTTGGGATGACAGCAAGAATTAATCCCATGGGTTATGAGTATTCTCCATAAATAAAACAATTCCCCTGCATTTTTTTCAGTCTCACCATTCATTATGTGTTTTTGTCCCTCAGAGCTGGGATGGAGCCAGCCTTGTGACGTGTGGAGCATTGGCTGTATCCTGTTCGAGTACTACCTGGGCTTCACCTTGTTTCAGGTACAACAGCAAGCCTGCTGCTGCCAACTGGCTACATCCATGACTTTGGCCCCATTCAGGTTTTAAGATGAAGGGAGGAGGAGAGAGAGCTGGTTGGTCAGTTGGCTGACCTGATCTGACCAAATAGTAAAAGAAGTACATGTGTAATTCGCTCGCACAGACAGCATGCATGTGTAGATGGTGCCCACACACACACACACACACACACACACACACACACACACATACGCGGCAGCAGCATGCAAACACAGCTGTTAATCTGGTAGGGATTCCTTGGATGCGGTTCTTATTTTTGGCTGTCAGTCCTGCCACCATGTGTAGCAGCAGAACCTGCAGTAGTTAAACACAGATTGTCCTTGATGTTCATTCTGAATATCTCTCTCTCTCTCTCTCTCTGAAAATGATGGTCACTTAATTCAAGTTTAATTAATGTCTCCTTCAGACTCATGACAACAGGGAGCATCTGGCCATGATGGAGAGAATCCTGGGACCAGTGCCCTCCAGGATGATTCGGAAGACACGGTCAGAAACTACACAAACAAACATGACTTTTTATTCCATCAAACATGCACCTATATTTATACGCACGCACACAATCTGCTCACACTTATTCCCCTGACCCCCCTCAGGAAGCAGAAGTACTTCTACCGTGGCCGTCTGGACTGGGACGAGAGCTCCTCAGCTGGGAAATACGTCAGGGAGAACTGCAAACCCTTGCGGGTAAGAGGAGTGGAGGGGTAGCGGCAAAGAAATGAATCAACATGATGATTAGCAGGGCCCAAAAGAACAACAGTTTGTTTTGTTTTGCACTGCAGTACCTCTCTTGATTGTCTATTACAATTCCTCTCCATCTCTCTTTCTATTCCCCTTCTTTCTTTGTCTCATCGTCTCCTTTTTTGTCTCTCTTCCTTCTGTCTCTTTCAGCGGTACCTGCTGTCGGAGGCGGAGGAGCACCACCAGTTGTTCGACCTGATTGAAAGCATGCTGGAGTACGAGCCCTCCAAGAGGCTGGCGCTGGCCGACTCCCTCAAACACCCTTTCTTCGAGAGCGGCGGCATGGCCGAGGCGACAGCCAGCAAGAGTTGGGAGGGAAACCGGGACATCAGCCGGTGACCCATGAGCCCCCGTAGACTCTGAATGACAGAGGAGATTAAGTTTTTGTTCGTTTTTTTTAATGTGGAGCAGAGCGATGCGGCGACTTAAAGTGGAACTGTTGAATTGATAGGGGCTTCTGATGTTTTCTGTCTTCATCATTAAAGCATGGACATCTGAACTTCTTGCTCCCTCCTCCCTGCCCCTCTGACTTCCACCTCTGCAGCCACGAGAGGCTAGTCTTTGCAGCAGAGGGACCAAAAGAAACCGAGAAAGACTGGAAGAGAGCCAAAATGAATTTTTCCCCCATTTTTTTCTAGCGCTCTCAGCCTCAACCGAAGACAAATGCCCATGGGAAGATTGTTTTTACCCAAACAGTAGCCCTCTATGCAGCTCCGGTCTTCCTTTTTGACTTCCTCCCCATCCTCCTTTCTTCCTTCCTTCCGTCCTTCCTCCCCTCCTCCCCTCCTTCCATCAGCATGTAAAGAAAATAACTGACCTTTCTAAGGAAATGAACACTACTATAGTCAGACATAAAAACTCAGTTTTGGGGAAAAAGTGTCTTCCGATTCTGAAGTTTGAGGAAAGATCGAAAAGGAGATAGAGCTGTATACGCGATGCAAGTCTTCACCCACATCTTTCTAAACGCAATTTTGGAGACACCCTGTCATCACCGAAGACATGCGAGATATTCTATTATGATTACCATCAAATCATTAACATTTAATATCACGTTTCCTTGTTTGTGCAAGGCAGATGCAACAGGGAAAACATAATTTATGTTGCCGCAATCAGAAAGGAGAGCAAACTAATGAAATATTTCTCCACAAGTGACGGTTCCAAAGTTCCTAAAAAAACGATGTTGACAATATCTCCAGCAGTGACAAGTATCGCAAATTTTTGTTCACGTTTTGTCAAGTGACACGTGCACTTTTCCTTGCGCATCATTGTTCATTCAGTGTTCCATTTATTTTCTGTATAAAATGAGCATCCCTTATATGGAGACTCTTGCCCGTACTCTCCATCCATTTGGCCTGTTATTAGCCAATGAGATGATAATGGTGATGGACACTCCACACATATAGGCCTCTATAGCCTGTCTTATTGATAGATATATCTGTTTCTGTTACGTTATGCAATGCTTTTTGGGTGTGTGTGTGTGTGTGTGTGTGTGTGTAGGGGTGGGGGCGGTGTGGGTGACACTTGGACATTAATGTATTGCTCAGTGACTTCTTTTCTTAGTAGTTCTTCCTCATCATTAGTCTTGGGAACATTCTCACATACTTCCAAACACACATACCACATGAACTGCCTTTTTCCATGTGCGATATGGTCGGACTTCTGGTCTCTCCGTTGAGATTAAGCACACAGCTCTTGCTGGTAACCAATGAACCACACACACACAGCTCCTGTTTACGATATTTATTTTGAGTTACAGCAGGTCATAGCCCCCCACCCGCCACCTGTACATGACTTGTTTTTGTATGAAATTAAAGCGTATAAAACTGTATATATGTATGATTGTGTAGAATTAAAGTTAAGGCCTCCTTGCCAAAGGCTTACGGTGCTCTCAGTGTCAGTTTTGGACTCTGGCAGAGTCGAGGGGAGGTGTTATGTCTTTAAATACCGCCACTGTGTCTGAGTCCATCTCTTACCTCACTAATACCACTGCTGTGGCACTGATGATTGTCAAAAAGGTCAGAGATGTGTGTCTGGGATGCATGGGCGCGCACACAGGAGCAATCAGGGTGTTTGCAGGTCCTGAGAAAGTCTTTAAATGTCTTAAATTATATCTAAACAGAAGGCTTTAAAAGGTTTTGATTATATTATCACATTAAATGTAACATTTTGCCTTAAGTCAGTTTCAGAAGTCTTTTTAACATTGTCAGTTCTTGGCAGTTTGTCCGGGACTCTGCCCAGACATGCAAACCTATATTCTGTTAGGTCTAGAATTAAATATGCCTTTTAAAAGTCAAATTTTAACCAGATGAGGCTTGCAGGAATAATGAAAATATGGATAGTCCTCATTTGCTACTAAGCCCTCTTGGCAATCATATGAGCTGTATGCGTTCTGTCACTCTGTTCCTATCTTGGTAGTTTGTTTCTGTTTGGAAAATAACCTCCCTTCTTTTCTGCTGTGAGTTCCTTGCCTGAGTATTGACTCCTGACACAGAAAAGCAAAGCCACAGCCCTGCCAGGACTGGATGAGACGGGACGGGTGGTAAAGACATGGATCAGCAACAACAGGTGTGTCCCCACGCTGTCATGCAAGCTTCCCCATCTGTTGGTAAGTTGTCACTCCAGCTCTCATTTCTCCACCTCCACCTCATTGTCCCTGTTCTGTCTCTCTCCCTGTGCTCATACACTTTAGTTCCATCCAATCTGCTGTGTGGAAAACTGGAGAATAAGAGCTAAAAAGAGATGTGACATATATCAAACACAAAGTATGATGATGTTGCTGTTGAAATCAGCTGAATTGTACTGCAGATGAGGTTGGGGTCAGCTACATTTCAGTAATGTCAATTCAGTCATTGCTTCAAGTTGAAGAATATATTTCTTAAATCTTTGATCTAAAATTCTTAATTTGTGAATATAGAATTGAAGTTATTAGTGATTTTCTAATGTAAGTAATATGCTGATATTTTGTTTTGTTGTTGACTTCAACAGTAGCATCTTGATCATCCAGGGCATTGGGCCCAATCAAGGCCAAATGTTGCATTGTAGATGGATCCAGGTTCTTTACTCTCCAGAAGATGTGGGCTCAATTCTGAGCTGGTAATGAATGAGTCATTCAACTTTGTGACTCAAAGGCTTAACTTCCCCAGTCAATGAAGCAGCTTTCCTGTCTTTGGGAGGAGGAAGAAATTCTCTCTCTGCATCAGTGAAGCAAAACAGTGACTCACCTTTTAGTCTGTCTGTCTGTCCGCCTCCACCTGTCTTGTTTTCCTCTCTGACATATGGTCAAATTACCTCATTAGTTGTCAATTTCTCATAAATTGTGCACGTTTGCAGCTGAAATTATTTTATTATGCGAGAATGTGATCATTGATCTAAATAAAGCCCACCCATTCAACTTTAACCCCTATTTTCGATATGAGTTATCCGAGTGTTCAACATGTAAACAAACGGCTGTTATCCTACTAGGGTTGTCAGGACAGTAGAATTTCTAACTTTGATACAATACCGAGGAAAATATCGATATGCGATACCATTTTCGATACCACGGGGGAAAAAATGAATTTTCAATCTTATTTTTTTGTATCTTATCTCATTGTTTTCATGTTAAAATATAATTTTAACATGAAAACAATATTTTAAAGTTGTCTGAGATCAAACAACACATTTTGATTGACAGGTGTCGATCGCTGTCATGATTTGCTCTTTTTTTTATTGAGGGGAGTGAGCTTATACTGCACAAGCATGTGAAACATCATATTGCCTCCTGGCCTCTGCAGCATAGACTGTAAGCAACTAAGCAAAAACACAGACACAGAGACCCAAACTAGTCCCTTAATATCCGACAACGCAGGGGGAAATCCAGTGTGTGTGTGTGTGTGTGTGTGTGTGTGTGTGTGTGTGGCTATTGGAGGCGGAGAAATAATAGGTTTGATTTTTCATTAAGAGAAAGCACTGCTGGTATCGATACTGTTGCAAATGAGTATTCATATCCGTTTAAAATTTTTACAACCCTATATCCTACACAGGTTTGTTTGCATCTCCACTCTCGATAATGGGATAAACGATGCTTGCGTCTTCAGCTAATCTGTTTTAAGGACGACGGGTCATCAGTCAAATCCCCATAAGAGGAGACAGCAAGAGCCGAGGTGCACACAAGTACACAAACTGGACTACTGGAAGCAATGCTGCACTTTACATCTTGGGCAAATGATACGAGCAGCTGAACTTGGATACAGCGGCTGGCATTTGCAGGTGTGTACCGTGGTTTCTTTGAGGCTGCCATGCATATTTTGTTAATTTGTACATTTTGTAAACATCAAACAGTAGAGTTTTTCCACAGTTTACAAGACAACAGGCGTGTAGAAGACTAAGTCGATGGAAACATCTTCAGTAAAGATGCTCTCATTGCAAAGTTCAATAGATGGTGTGCAGGATCTTTACATTTTTAAAAAGAAGTGCAATGTAATGTGTAAATGAGCTAATAATGCTGTTAATATAAGCTGATAATATTCTTAGTTGACATGATTACTCCTTGTATTTGCAGATCTACAACTCATTCCAGGTGTAAATTAAAGAGAAGAGTGACAGCGCTGAATTTTCTCCTGGGCTTACAAGGAGTCAAGACATCAGTGTGTAATCCTATGTACTGAAACAACACAGCCACAAAAGCTGGGAAGCACTACCTGACACACGCACATCAACATATCGACACCAGCCAACTCTGGAAATGGATTCCATGAAGTCGCTGGGTGCTCCCCTCAAGCAGTTCACCAGCTGCATGTCTGGAACAAAGAGCAGCAGCAAGAGAGGGGCCAAGAGGAGCCAGTCCGTCCGCAGAAACAGCTTCGGCCGCATGAGGAGCGCTGGGAGGAGGAAGAGCCTTCCCTGCAGCAGCCAGAAAGTGCCAGACTCCTGGCTCAGAGCGTACCAGGCTGAACTAAACAGTGAAAGGTAACAGTGGCTGACAAGACCAGTTTACTGTTGAAGAGCATCTACATACAGAAATGAATACATCTACATACATACATCCATGGAAAAATCTATCATTACCTGATCTAATAACATTCATTATCTTTACAAAATAGAAAATCCAGTCTATTAAGGTTATGGAAGTGATTAAAGTTACCTGGTATCCTGTAAAAAGTACAATATATTTTTTCGCTGTTATTTTGTAAAAGTTTGTCACATTTTTCAAACAGTGGATATCTAATTTTGGAATGAAACTCATCAATTACTATCCAGGTATTCAGCTGACAGTCTTAGCCGGACAGACTTGGTGTTGGCTGCTTAATCTTTGTACTCGTCTTAGGATAAGCGATTACCTCACATGAATAAGCTGCTTGACCATGTGCCGCGACTGATGTTGCCATGTGCCGTTTGCCGTAGGAAACGACAGCAAGCCGCGTTGGCCAAGAAGAACGCCGAAAGGTCTGTCAGAACGACCCACTTCAGGAGCCAACACTGCCTCCCAAGGGTAGGTGAACAGAAAAGAGGATTGAAATATAGAAGTTAGGCAGATTTTGCTTGTCAGTATCCACGTGATGTTTTTAACTCTTTTTGTGTCATTGGCTCCTGCAGCAGACGGCCGCTGCCAGGAAATCAGCTGCAGTGAAGGACGACTCCTTCTTCGGAGCGTTCCAGGGCCTCAGTCTGGACGGGCTGATGGGAGGCGCTCAGGCGTCTCCTGCCCTCGCTGCTCCTGCTGCCGGTGGTGCAGATCCGTGCAAAGTTATGTGACATCCAACAGACTGTCTGCTGTTCAAGAGATTCCCCTACTGAGGAAACTTCAACAGGAGATATTGGACTTGCAGGAGAGAGAAAGGACTCATGGTGGACTGGTGATTCTAGCTAAAAATGAAGCTGAGGTTCACATCTTTATTTCCAAAGATAAAAGGGTTGGGAAAAGTATACTTGTGTTTGGAGTACTGTCTTTATTTTCTTTAGAAATTAATAACTGTTTAAAGGACAGAGCTATTACTTGTTCTTGATTCCTTGACATGATAGACAATGAGTTATGTTTTGCACAGGTTGAACATTTTGTTAAAATTTTGCACAATTTGTATGTCTACTTGGGTCTGCCAAATGAAGATTACTGTATTTTTATCAAATAATGTATGGTTGAAGGTTGTGAATTAAGTAAAACTATACTGTACTGAAACACGCTTAACTTGTCTACTAGTTTACCCATCCAGTGCACACACTCCTGAGCCAATGTCATTTCAAAGACTCATTTGAAATCCAAAACACCCAGAGGCAAAAAAATAAAAAGTGAAATGATTTTGTTCTAGGTCATTCTAGATTTCATTCTAGTTCTCCAAAACAACAAATGGGGAAAAACAAAAGTGTAACAAACACCGCACCATCTGGTGTTTTTATTGACAGCACTAAAAAGAAATATACTGACATGCAGCACTAATCGGGGGGGTGATCAAGACACTAGTTGCAATATCTGCATTCATAATGTAGGCTGAGTGCAACACAACTGCAATGGAAGATTTTTGTAAACTGGCAGCCTGCCTAGAAATAATCTTCCTCTCCTGCACTGACCTGAAAGCATGTCATGGCAGAATAGAGCGATATTTACTCAACCAGTGAGAAGGTGAGCTATACTGATGACTTCTTTACCCTCAAAGTGATAATGCATCCACATACCCATTCACATTGTCTCCTGCACCTAGCTGTAGTTACTGAATTTTTAAATTATCTGCAAATTCAAGACAGCTTGGTAGACCACGGCAAAATAGGCTTGCTAAGAACAAGCTTTATTAAGTAAAAAAAGAAAAAAACAAAAATAATGACAAACCACTTTCGTCAGTTACAGAAATGGAAGATACATCTTTTTTGTTATCAAGCGAGGCAAGTACGCTCTCAGGGTCCAGATCACAAATATGTACATTAGAAAACCGAGCACAAAACTACATTTCTCAGGGTCGGGCTGAGGGCGTCGCCTTACGACACAGAGCCTGACAGCGGTGTAATGACTAGACACGTGACTGCAGACGATGGGGTGAGGACACACTGCTCTGAGGGAGCTGAAACGTTGGGATGGAGTCTTGTGAAGTCCCATCTCGCTGCATCATTCCCTCTGTTCCATCTTGACTTTGGGGGGCTTGAGGAAGGACCTGTTTTTCTTCTCCTTTTTAGTCTTGCCTTTGGCCTGGAAGGTCCTCCAACTGTCCACACGCCCATCCCTTGTTTCCTGACAAATGATGTGTAAAAAAAAAAAAAAAAAAAAAGCGACTCTTAGGGATTGCTGAAAACGTAAAGTCATCATTTTCCCCCAATTTAGAATCGATCACAAGAATCGTGCAGGAACACACCTCAAAGTTTTTCTGCCATTCTCTCTCTCGCTTTGCTTTCTCTGCCGTCTCAATTTCTTCCTCTCTTGCCCTTTTCCTGGGGAAATAAGTGGAATAAAGAATAATGAATGCATTACCTTTTGGATGAAAATATATTGTTTTAATAGTGATCCTCCAGTTTGGAATTCTTCTCCAGTTTGTGACTATTTCATGGTGTGTTTATAGAGTATATTTACTGCTAAAACTACATATAGATAATGGATGACAAATTAGTATTTTTTTTTCTAGGACACAGTACTATGCTGAGTTTATAAAATATTAGGAACACCTGAATTTCCATGAAACAGACCAGATGAATCCATGTAAACGCTATGATCCCATATTGGTTTTAACAATGAAATCGACCTTAGACATGAATGGGAGATTTAGATTAAGGGAAGTGAATACAGGTATCTTAAGCCTTAAAGACAGGTGAGACCTGGTTTTGCCAAATCAAAGATTTACCTTTCATGCATGTCCTTTGCTTCCCTTTCCTTCCTCTTGATCTCAAGCTCTGCAAACAGCTTCATGGTCTGCTTGTACACTGCTTGCTTGAACTGGGAAAAAAGCAGAAGAAATAAGTACGGTGTACCCTATATGTCCTTTTGTTGATGGACTTGACCATGCCATAAATATGTACTACGTCCACATTTTGAAAATTTTGATAATTGGCTGAACCAATCAAACTGAAAATGTAGATTAAGAATGCAGACATGGCCCATTTCAACACATTTAAAACTGTATGAGTCAGGGGCCTCAATTATAAAATATTTGACATCTGTTATATTGTTATACATTATATATTACATTTTTTACAATATTTTCTTACAGCTACATCCAAATGAAAGTTATAATTCAGAAAAAGTACCTTGATATAAAAATCACCTATTTATTTTCTCAAATTATGTGTGAAATATCAAAAGCATAAAGCAGTTTCTATCCTTACCCAAATTATAGCTGATAGACATCTTTTTTTATGACCATATGATGAAATCTAGGATGAAGTCAAAGAACATATATTCCCAGGTGATCCATCTCTGTGAAGCCTTACCACTTCAGGGTCATCCTCCTCCACATACAGCACCTTCCCGTCCTTCTTCAGCTGTTTCCTTTTCTCTTTCATCTGTCAGAGGGCGCAGAGTGGCAGAAGAAGAGAAAATTTCACCAAAACCCCGAACGATCACGATAACATGAGGGAGTAAAACGGCAGACATTTCCGAGGGAAGAGAAACTGGGTAAGCACTCACCATATGCTCCACATACTCCTTTCCTGCATTTATCACGTCTACTGCTCTCTTCTTCTGCTCCCCATCCAGTAGGAGTTTGTACGCCTTGTCCACAGCTGCAACACATGGCCATATTCAGGTAGAATCAAACCTGTACATCTATTCTCTTGAATCTATTGAGCGCATGTACAAAAGCAGCAGTTTAAAACGTAATCTCAACATATGCATAGCAATTTGTTGGTACATTTAGAACATAAATAATCAGACTCTTTGATGTAAATATGAGCTTTTTATACCTTCAAAGGCTTGCTGTGCTCTTTCTGGGTCATCCTGATTTTTGTCTGGATGGACTAAGATGGACAACTAAACAGATAAAGAGACCAAAGATTAGGAAATGGAAAAATGACATCATTATCCCACACCTCCACAGTCAAGACATGCATTCATACAGAGAAATGAGTTTAACTGTCGTTTCACGTTTTGCTTACCGCCCTAAATCTTTTCTTCAATTCCTCATCTGTTGCTTCTGGATCAATTTGCAGCACCTGAATGAAAATAGTGCAATGCACTGAGTCAAAATCATGAAGTTTATCCCAAATAAGCAGCACAACAGAAATCCAATTGTTGCAATGGCAACGGTAGCACCACTGTGTATGTAAAAAAACCCAATAGGTTGTGTAGCATTAGGTCATCAGTAATGCCTCACAGTTACCTCAAAGGGGTTCAGATTGAAGTAGGACGCCCCAGGTCTGAGCAGTCTGTCTATCTGCTGCTTTGAGGTTAACACAGAGTCCCGCTTCTCAATCTGCTTCACCTGTTAGACAGAACAAACACACAATCATGATAAACACCTTAAGATACCTCCAGTGTGAAACTGACAAGTACAGCTGACACTGAACTGCCTTTGACATCTTATGTCTCTTTTTTCTTCAGCCAGTGTATGCATATAGCCAACACTCAGGGATCAATACTGGTGAATGAAATGGACTACAAATAGACTGTGTAAACCTGCTCCTCTTGATCTAGGATTACAGCTCTCCAGGACGGACCTCGCTGGTCATTTGTTTGATCAGTAATTTATATGAATGATCAAGAGATTAGACACTGCACTGCAGCTCATTCCGTTGCTTGATAGCAGTTAGTAGGTCAACAGCACCTGCCCAAATAACTAACATCCAGCCAATTGTGATTCAGCCAAACTGCCATGACAAAGTTGCACTGGCTCGTTAATTACATGTGGAAGCTGAGAGGAAGCACCATAGACGATCTTTGGCGGCAGCTAGGCAGAGAAATGAAGGTGCTCACAAAACATCGGTTATTATTCTGCACAATTAGCGTTAGCTTCTTGTCGTTAGCTGATGCTCATGTCTCATGCGAGGCCTCACAAGTGACAAACGTGAGAACCGTTGAGCAACCGACTTCAGCCAGTATACGACGAGCAACTGCGACGTTCACAGCGAACATATTCAGAGTTTATCTTACCTCCGTGTAAAAGTGTTGAAATAATTCATCTGAGGAGCTCTGAGCAGCGGGCTCTCCCCCGGCGGCCGCCATCTTGACCCAGGTTTACATGTGACGTAGGGGCGTCACGTGACGTTACTACTCATTTAATGCGGAAACTAAACACATCCACATCGTTAATATAGAACCTCCTTTATCCACATTCTCGCTACATTTTTGCGAAAATAAATTAGCCTAAATTGAGATTTGAATTCGGACGATGCCCTCTTCGGACTAGACATTTGAGCAATAAGGCATATTTGATCTTCCTGCTATTAATATAGTGCTTCCATGTATTATTACAGCACTTCTCTGTGGTTTCATGATTAAACACATACTTTTATTTTGAAAAGGACAAGACAGGAACTGCAAGAAAATGCACTACTACAGCAGCAGCGAGGGGATTTGCAATTAACGTTATCTTTGTACGAATCGTGTTTTACGAGTGTAACAAACTGCCGAAATTAAAACGCAATCGATCAGATTAATACGTGTATCTGTTCACTCTAATCTTAAATGAGAATTGAAGGAGTAAGATTATCATAACACGAAGGTTGTAGCCTACTTACAAAACTGAGAGGGGAGAAACTAAACTTGGGGTTACAATCCATTTTTTTTTTTTTAAGTTACAGCAGAGTTTGGGTTTACAAATCGTGATTTAACGTTTGAGACATTTCAAAATGTGCTGTTCACGTAGGCTACGATCTCACTGGACAGAAATGTAGCCTCCGTGTTTCAGATCGGACCCACTGATAAATGATTCCCGAGGAGAACATCGGGCTGCACGGTCATAGATCCATAGGACCACCGGACTAGCAGCACCATGCACTAGCCTACTACAACCACCTGATCCAAATGTCGCACGGTGATCATGACGTTAGCCAATATCTGCTTGAAACGGCCTGCTCACCATTTCAGAAAGTCTACAAATTAATTCTAGCGCTTAAAATGTGATTGATTAAATTTCAAGGCCATTTCCTCTCAAAATGTAATTCAAGGACTTTCAAGGCCAATCCTACATTAGAAGATATAGTCCCTTTATTTTTGTTTTACCTTTCACCACTTGTCATGGTGAGGCAGGTGGGGATGAGCAGTGTCGGGACAGGTAGGACATTGACAGTTCACCAAGGTTTTAGTGATCCAGCCATCATCATCTGTTCCAGCCTGGGACCATGTTAGGGATTCACAGGGATTGCACACAGCCATTTCCAAGTCCCCTCTAACTGGCAATGTAACTGGTGTTGGTTGCCTGGTAACGTCAGTCAGTCTGATATACAGTGAGAAACCACTTTGTCAATTAGGAACACTGCCACAGTAAACAGTGTTACTAAATTCTGAATGACTTCAAAAGCAACTGAGCCCAAATGTTTAAAAATTTTAAAATGCCCAAATGTTTAAAAAATCATAACCTTTTTCTGAAAATGAAATTCTTTGCCATTATGATTATAAACGGGATTATAAGCAGGTTTAATTATTTTTTGTGATAAAAGATGACTTGGACATACTCACTGAATGTATTCAGGAATAAAGCAAAAACTATTTCAATAACGTTTATCTGTAAATAAACATATGCACACACAAATGGTTTACTTTGGTAAATAAAATGTATTCAATACAGATAATTTCTCTTAAGATCAACAGTAATCTTTCTTCAATGCCCGCCATTAAAAAGGTTGTCCTGTTGCATGTTGGGACCAGTCGGGCTGGTTAAGGAAGCGGCTGTCTGTCTGCTGACCCTCCTGTCCTAGATGGAGCTCTGGGTCTTTCACAGCCTGCAGCCTCTGGCTCACATCCGGTCCATGAGCTGCACCAAGACCCTCTCTCAGGGTCAGGGCCTAATGCTGAACCAACAAGGCTGCATCCTCCCACCGCTTCTGCAATGGGGGAAAACATGATACAAGTCTACATCAGTACTAAGAATAATTAGAATAAGAACAAAAAATAATGACTTTTTTTTTAAGATTACAAAGTGCTGTAAATATAGACCAGTGTGGATTTACTAAGCAAGCAACTATAACACCAACAGCACCCTGAATACCTGCTTGGAAATGCAATAGCTTGGAATGTGCCTATTATTTTTTTATCTTTTAATTTTAATTACATGCACCCCTTTTGTCTACTTGCAACTTGATGTTAAAGTCACCCAAGATGGAAAGATCAACATCAATACAAGTATAAATGCGACAAATCTAAACAGATGAGACAGAGAAGTTGCAAAACATTACAAGCCACTGCATGTACAAATACTGATGTAATTGCACCAAGTCACAATCATTTCTCACCTTTACCTTCTGCTTTGAGTTGTAAACAAGGAAGCCAGCTAGTGCACCAATGAGTGCAGCTACGATGGGGAACAGGACCTGAGTGTTGCACAGTCCTGTAAGTAGTTCAACCTGCGACGGCCCAGACTTGCATCTTATGGAGAATAGTCTCCTGACTGAACTAGAAAAGGGCCACACAGAAAAGGGCATTTTAACAAATCTTGGTTATCTGAAATACTACTTTGTGTTAGCACTTCGGCTGGATCTGTGACTTAATGCCCTGGGAGGTAAAGGGGTCATAAAGAGACGACTGTGACAGCAAACACCCAGCATCAAATAGATAAAAATGTAAAAACAATCAATTCTAGGCATTAGTTCAGATAATGAACATCTTACCAATAAGTCCTTTCCGTTCGTGTGAATTCTTTGTTTCATTCACATGGACAGAGGGCAGCTCCCTTACTGCCTGGTGACAAGAGGCAACATATAAAGAAACAATTCTAATTGAGAAGCTGTTCAAGGACTTCCAAGTTTTTAAACGGCACTATAAAGTACAGAATTCTTCAATACAAACCTAAATATGTTTAATTTTATAGAATCAGCTTTCAGCAATAAGACTCGAGTGCCTACGTCAGTGTCTTACCTGTCTGCAAACCAAAAATAAATAAATAAAAAAAACACATTACTGTAGACCAACTATTGCCATCTTGTGGTCTTAAAGAGTAAAAACATCAGTTTCGAGGCACATCCATTGTTCCAACATCAGCCAATTTTGGCAACTTTTAATTCAGCAAACCCACTGCAATTTGAAGAATTTTGAAGACCAGTTACTATAGTTATAATCCATCATCCATGCAATACCTTTCCAACTCAGGAATTGACCAATAAAGGAAATGACAAATATTAATAGAACAATGGACTACTAGTCGTGCTTGTATAAAATTGCTACCTCTAGCGGTGTAAGAGGGGAAATGCCCCCCTCCCCCTCCAGGAATGTGTCATGAGACAGCTGAGGTGATTATGGTGCAGCAGGCCAACACATATAACAGGTGTCTGCAGGGTTTTGGGCTTTACAGCGCTTACCAAATCCTTGACTGTCCGCCTTTTGGCAGTTTAATCCAACCTAATGAAACAGACATTTGGCCACTAAGGATTGTGCATGGCTGGTCAATTGGCTTATGGAGGGAACTGGCACGGTTCATTTATGTTTACTAAACCCCCGAAACTTCCGGGCTACAATGACTTTAAATATTTACAGACTGATTCTTCAGTCAACTGAAGTAACTGGCATTCTTCACGACCTGAAAAGAATCCGACTCCCACTAAATAAAAATGTATGATTCATAGTACAGTATATTAGTAGGAAAAAAAGAATATAGTGTAATTATGACTAGTTTCTCCAGTGATTAAAATTAGCTGCAGGTGAGGAGACAGTACTCTGTGCAAGGCTAGCTCACCCTTGAGTACCGTTCAGGTGAGTTCCTCACTCTAGCGGTGCCGCTCTCAATGCTTCTCCACCTAGGCAGGTTGGAATAAGAGGACAGAGACATCAAACAAAATACAATGATATCATGGTACCAAAAGGCAGATTCTCAAAGCACTTTGCTATGGAAAGAAAAATTGCAATAGATGAGCAATTGCTACGGCAAAAGCACAGATGTGAACTGAAAGAATTTTAACCCTTTGGATGGTCAAATCCTTAGCGTCTTCAAAAGGAGAGAAACCGTGGTTGGGAAGCTGTGCATGATGATTGTGGGATTAGAAATGACTGTTCAACAACTCTTCTGTCGTTTGAGTAGCGATGATTTAGGCCTTCTGTACAAATCCATTCAACAGTCAAGGTTGCTGTTTAACTGAATATAGCTCCCACAGTATCTTAAGTGTGACAGAATTCTTTAATGGTTCTTGGTATTGCTGTGATATTCACTACAAGAATTAAGAGAGCAAGGAATGACTGCAGTCTAATATAACATGCACTGGAAAATAAAGGGTTAAAATCCTGTTAAATCCTTCTATCACCCAAACACCATTAGAGTTCTCTTGTCCCGTTGTCTGATTGCACAATTTCAGTGAGTCTTTGCTTATCCTTTGAGGCAAAACAAAAATTTGACTTGTAAAAGAAGATCTCCATCCAAATGTGAAAATTGAGGTAGAAATCAAATCAAATATTGAATGACAACATTGAATTTGAGGTATCTGACAATTGACTGATGCTCAACTGAGTTTTATTGAAACGGAACAAACGTAAAAGTTATAAATACAAAGAACATCAGAGAACAAACTGCTATGGCTCTTAAGATAAGCCAAACCAAATTCTATCGGGCAAGTTCAAAGAAAACATAGGAAGTTATGATGATATCAGTTTAAAAAAAAACAACACAATTTGTCTACCTCTAGAAATGCTAGGCATACACTTTGAACGTTACAAAACTTTGTTTCCTTCCTTCCTGTGGATTCTTTTCTCCACCACTGCAAAAAATGAATATGAAGCTCTAACCATATGCATTTATTTACAAGCAAGTCCCTAAGCAACTATGAGAAACCACAAATAAAGGGAGTACAAGTAGGGGAGGGGAGGGAGGGGGCATGGACACAAACTTCCTGCAAGGCAATATCATGATTTAATGTCCTCTCAGACTTTTGAAAATGAATGTCCACTTTTTTTTTTTTTAAATGTTCATTGGTGGCTTTAAAAGAATCAGGAACAAAAGGTAACAATAAAAGTGTTTTGTGTGTTTTAAGACACATGTCCCAATGTAACCGTAGGAGTAAGAAATGATTCAGCAAAACGGTTACGCTCACTTCTTCAGCCAAAACGCTTTCCAGCCAATCAACTTGAGCCAATTCTGGGGTCTGTCCATTTTTTTTCTGTGAATAGATTTTTTCATGAGGGATGAAGAATAAAAAGTCAATCAAAAATTGGGGCCCAATCTCCTTATTTTTTTTTCTTTTTTTTTTTGTTGTCGCTTACTTTGACAAATACCTTTTGGTGCATCTACTTCCACTGCTGCCCATAAGAATCCTGTGAAAACTCCAGGGTGTCATTACTGTAACCATAGTTACCGGAATAGTCGGCCCCTTGCTGCAGGGGCTGCTGGGCGATGGGCTGGGACCCCCAGTTCTGCTGATTGTTGGTCTGGCGGCGCTTGGAATCAGGCTGGTTAAACACGTCTGCCTTCCTCTTCCCGCCAACGTTGCCCCCGCGATTGCCCCGGGCCCCACGAGGACCGCGGCCCCTCTGCGGCTGGAAGGGGGCTCCCCGCCCGCCGCGGCCGCCCCTCGGCCCACCAATGGGTGGCCCTCTCTGGGCGTAGCCCCCCCGGCCTCGTGCCGGCGGCGCTCCACGGGCCCTAGGTGGAGGAGGCCCCCCCCTGCTGGGGCGAGCACCACGGCCCCTCATGCTGTACATGTCTTCGTAGCCGTAGTAGGGGTCTTCATAGCCACCACGGTAGTCATGATAGTCGTAGCCGTAGTAGTCGTCATAGTAGTCTTCATATCCATAGTAATCTGGTGGATAGGAATAGCCGCCGCGGCCACCGCGGCCCCTGCCCCGGCCTGGTGGGGGCATACGAGGAGGCGGGTAGTAGTAGTAGTCATCATACCTGCAGAGGGGAGAATAATGTCAATCACTTTCACTGAATTCCTTATTTTAGATTGAATGTTATCGGATTTAACAGCTATTCAGACAGTTGACCAATCAGATCTCTCTGCTCTTCTGCCTCACCCTGTATTCCTGGTGGTCTGCCGAGCTGCCTGGCGCTCTTTCCTCTTCTTGTCTGGGGGCTTTGCCAGGACGATCTCAATTTCCTCTCCCCCTAGCTCCTTCCCATTCATTTCCTCCATTGCCTAACAACAACAAAACAATTCATGACAATGAATAACAATAAATTATGTGACAGGCAAAGTACCTTTTGCAAAGCATGGACAACCCACCTTCACAGCAGCATCCCTTTCCTCAAAATGGACGAAAGCATAGTCCTTCAGCTTCTTCACTCGCTCCAGCTTTCCAAACTGAGAGAAGGTTTTCTCAAGAAGCTCTTCAGTCACTGGTGTGGCCAGCTTCCTTACAAAGAGTACCTTAACCTATGTAGGGAAAAAACAATGCTTCTAATACCATGTAAAACGGGACATGGTTGTTGTGTATTGGAGAGAGAGAGAGTGAGTGAGTGAGTGAGACACTTGCTTACCTTGGCCATGACCTCTGGGTCTGGCTCGGCGACGGGGTCGGCCCACTCTACAGTGACTGGGTTCCCCCACACCTTCACCTTGCCACTCATAAGGCGGCGGCGGGCTTGTGCTGCGGACTTGTGGTCCTCATACTCCAGGAAACAGAAGCCACGGTTCTTCTTCTTGTCATCTGGCTGGTGGTACAAGATCACCTCCTGCAGACCCTCTGGAAGATAGAAAAATAATACCATGAACATAAGTTAACAGCTAAAGCTCAAGTTTGAATACTACTGCATGAGGAAAAATGACAGCATATTAATAAGCCACAGAAATGACAAAACTGACTTAAGACTGACCTGTAACTTTGCCAAAGTCTTCCAATATACTTTCTCTTGTCTTGTTCTTTGGAATTGATCCGACAAACAGGCGGTTGTTTGCAACAGATATACACACTCCCAGGTACTTCCCAGACCGGATTTCATAGTTATCACACTGAAAATAAAACAAAGAGGTCAACAATTGTTGTGTGAAATGAATTATGAATGAACAACAGGTGTGTGAAGCCAGCCACAGCTGAGCTGAATCCCAACCCTTGTTTCTATTGATAGCTGTATGGCAAGAAGGAAAACAAAACTAGAATCAATGACATATAGGACTGGGTGTTGGAATTTGAGACCTATACAGGGTCTGATACCGTTTCTAAAAATTTGTTTTTGTTTTTTTCATTTTTCCATTTTAAATGAAACAAAAGTATATTATTTATTAAACATTACTACAAGTTTCATTCTATGAATAGCATCAGCCCATGAGTAGCAGATCTCTTCAAGAAAAATGCAAAAAACTGTAAGAAAACCAAAGGTGTGACTTAATTGATGTGATCCAAAATTTTGAAGCTTCTGGATACATTTCAATGCCTTGAAAATTATAAAATTGGCACAGCGTGGATAGATATGGTGTTTCAATACCCTGCCATACTGACTTACAAGCTTCACAGCCTCCTGTGCATCCTCCTTGGTGCAGTATGTGATGAAGGCGTAACCTCTATTCTGACCAGAAAGAGGATCCATCATTAACCTGAGGTCCCAGATGGGACCAGCCGTCTCAAAGAGGGGCACCAGCTCATCTTCATACAAGTCCCTGGGGATCTTTCCCACAAACACCTGAGACACAGGGATGGAACAGGTGGGACAGGTTTAAGGATTGTAAGCATACAATACAATTAGATGTCAAGATAGTGTTACCAGAGCACAGACTTGATACTTATCACCTTACCTAAAACATTACTTAAAACATTAAGGCCCTTAATCAAGTGATGCCGTCTGTTAAGTTTCTGTTATGATTATTTACCTCAGTTCCAATCCCAGGCTGTGTTCCTTTAAACACCTCCTCAGGTGGGGGACCTCCGTATTTCCTCTGCCCTGTGGTGACATCCAGGGTGTATCCTGTCCGATCCAACAGAGCCTGAAAAAGAAGAACAAAACATTACTGGTATGTCGGCAGATGCACGTTCATATGGTCCAGTTTCATAGCCACTGCATTGACCTACTTTCCCACAAGCCTTGGCCCAAACAGTTTACCTTTATTTTTGTCTCATCTGGGCCCTTGGTGGACTCTTGCACTTTACTTCCTTGCTTTTCTCTCTGTCTGTAAGTCTTCATGACTCCACAAAGGAAAGCACTTTTGTTCTGGATAAAAACAAACAAACAAACAAACGTGATTATCTGTAACAACATTGCAAAACAAACACAAAATGTATTTTAAACAGAATTAGAATGCAATCCATGTCCTTACCTGCACATGGGACAGGTCGCTCTCTTTGAACTGCTGCAGCACGGTAAGCGCCCCCTCTTCATTGAACTCACGCAGCGCATCAATGGCCCTCTCATCCAGGTCAGCATAAGCCACCAAACCTGCAGTTACAGGGCAAAGTCATTTTCAGGCTCAAGTAGATACCCAGAACTCAAGCAAAACTGATAAATATGAAATATCATAGCTTGCTGAGGCAATAATTAACCCAATTGCCCACCTGTCTGGAAGATATTATCCAGACTTTCAGCCACTTTCTGGGGCAGCCCGGCATCGATGAGCGTCTGGTAGTTCTCTGTGTGTGTTGTTGACACGTCCATGGGTTCTTCTTCCTCCTTTACCGGGGCAGAGCTACCGTTCACCTCAGCGGCAGCCATTCTCCTTAAGAACAAACAACAATAAGACAAGTAATTAAATTAACATATTGTTTATCTTTTTCCCCTTCAACGAGAGGAGTGGACAACAAATCCAGCATTTCTATAACCCAAACTGTAAGAAAGATTTTATCAATACAATCATAATTTGGCTACTAGTTGGTGTATAGTTTTTAAACTAATGTGTGTTGTGACGACTGGCATTAAGATAAAATAAATGGCCCGTTCTGGGTGATGGCCTATTTCGCTTTCAAACCAATATTTTGATGTGAAACGTGCACAGAACAAATGTGAAAGCTGAAACAAGAGCCTAGCCTGCAAACGAATAGTAATACTTTGTTTTTGTTACAAACAAGGTCAATTAACTGACATCAATCTGAACTAACAGATGCACCAACTATTTATACAGGTTTATTAGGTACTGTACAAGGCACAGTAATGTCACGTCTGCCTGGCAAATCTTGCCATCACCCCTTTCAAAGAAACCTCTAAAAGCCAGCGTCCCGCCCCCTTCACATGCAGTTTGCTAGCTAACGAGGTAAATACAAATATCATTCTACAATTGAATGCAGAGAGTCTGAATGCATGAAAATGGTTAATAAATATAAACAAATAGATTTTACAACATTTAGAGTCAAACAGAAAACCACAAATCATACTCTCGATGTGTGCGAAACCAAACAGTTAGTTAGCTTGCTGGCTAGCCAACGAGCTTATCGTTATGGCTAAAATGAAGGCCTCGCGGTGCAGAAAGACACCTTTCAGAATTCAAATACAGACGCGCCGTAAAAGGCGCAAACACGTAGTTAGCAAGACTTACCGATCTATTTCGGGAAAATAACAGTAGCGTGAATTAAATTCTGTAACAATTAGCGTGTTAGACGTACGGAAAACAGCTATTATGAATAATACGTTTAGGTCTACCCACGAGACAGATTTCCAGACGGTCCCGTCGTCGCCCGAACAACGCCACCGCTCGGCGATCAACGCGAGATTTGGAGGAGGAACTGCGTGCAAGAGGTGCGTTCGTTTTGTGAATGCGGGAGACGCGTCGTCATGTGGCCTAACCAAAACTACAAAAACAATTACATTACATTTCGCTCAAAACGTACTTTACACAAGGCACAAAGCTAACTGTTATTTTTCATTAACAAACCCGAAAAAGAGAGAAAAACTCGGCCCAGTGACAATGTAATTCAACCTGAGCGGATCCCAGGCTGTCAGCGGACAGCGCGGGGTAGAGAAATCGAGCGCTTTATCTTCAGATAGCCAACCACGTATATCAAGGTTTGACTGGCACGACTTAACCCCAATCAGATTCCTTTTTCTGGACATTTACATAGACGTGAATATGAAAAACATATTTTCCCTAGACAACAAAATTATTCATAGAGTGCAATCTAAATCTAGCTGACTGACATGCAAATGAGATGGGAGAGATGCAAATGAGTTTCACACATGTATACAGGCGACAAAAACCTCCATGTAAATGAAAAATTAAGCACTTTAATATTTTTTTGTGTCATACATAATCTCATACAGCATCTGCCTTGACCGGCAGCCTATCAATCAATATCTGATAATCATTGACTTGGCAATAAGATCGTGTTTAAGGTCGGAGTGTCGATGAAGAGGAATGATAACTGGCATCCAAGATTCAGTCGTCATGTTTCAGCTTTCTGATTTTGCCCTTATGGCGGTCGATCTCCCGCTGCAGGCGCTCAATCTCTTTTTTGTGATGGTCGATCTCCTCTTCGTGATGCTTCCTCAGGGCGGCCAGCTGCTCCTTCTCCTTCTGCCTGCAGGTTCAAGCAGAGCGAAGAAGAAGTGAAAAACTGGAAAACATTTCCTCAGGTGAAAGTGGGTCAGGAGATTTCACCCTGACATATTACAGGCTTGGGCCCACTGGATTATTATAAGGATGGGATGCACCTCACCTGAAGTATCTCTCCTCTTCCGCTGCTTCTCGCTTTCCAAAAGCTCCTCCTGCCTCCCTCACTGAGCCTCCCCCGCCTCCTCCTTTCCCTGCTCCTTTGCCCAGCTCACCAAGCTACAGTAAGCAGAGGGAATGCTTCATCGACATTGTTTGAATCAAATTACACCATGATTAGCTGACAGCAATTAGAGAGATTACATAAACACCCATTGATTGAGAAAGGAGCTCTGTAGTTTATAAATATTTCTCAAGTGATGACATTGCAGCAATGAGCCAAGATGCGAGCGTGCACATATTTTTTATTTAGCCCTGAAAATAGGTAAATACGTTTACTAAGCACTTATATTTAGTTCATCCACTGTCCAGTAGCAGACTGTAGCTCCAACATGTCGACTCACTCTTTCTTATTAAGCTCGATAGTTAGCTAGCCTGGCTAACGTTAGCAAGCTTGCTGTCAAACAAAGTTAGCATTCAAAACGCCATCTGTAACAAGTCGACACAAGTTTACCTGGTCAGATGCCATTCTAATCTGAGTGGCAATGCATCCCCTAAAGTTAAGCCTGGTAAGAAACCTTGCCATTATCAGTCTGATACTAAGTAACGTTACAACTGCCAGAGCACAGCTCTACTGCACCTCCGAATGCGGAAATTTGAATTACCATAAACGTCTCGACATCATGGGCGTGGAGGAAAACATCCAGCTGGTCGACTGATCGACTCGTTACTGCCACCCGGTGGTAAGGGCAGGAATTGCAGGCGTTGTGTCCAGTGGAGTCGAATGGATTCGATTTTAGTATTATCGGCTCAAATCACTAACATTATTCGTCCACGAATGTTTGGACTTGTGCATCAACCTTTGTGAATGTGTACACAACTTACGAGTTAGAGTAATGTGTCAATTTTTAATTTGCCTGAAGTCTTGTCTGAATTTGATGAGTTCATTAGAATATTTTCCACTGTGGGCATGTTGAGTGAAGTCAGTCAGTAAAGTAACTTTTCTCTGATAAGACTAAGACAGTCTGGAAAATGGCTGCTATGTTTTTGTGTTACCCATCAAGCACAGCATCCTGTAGGCTACGGGTAACGCTATCACTAGGAATATAATGTTTCATTCATTCATTCAGTTTTTTACGTGCTTGTTCCTGCTCAGGGTCACTGGGGCCTGGAGCCTATCCCAGCATGCATTGTGCAGAAGGCCGGGAAACACCCTGGACAGACTGCCAGTCCATCACAGGGCAAACCCAGATAAACACACACTCACTCACTCACTCACTCGCTCACTCACATTCACACCTATGGGTTTCCAATCCACCTGACTTGCGGAATGTGGGAGGAACACGGGGAGAACATGCAAAACAGCTTTCTCCTTTAAAGAGTTCCCTCTGTTTCCTCTATTGCTCAGACTCTTCTACATTGCAGTACAATAATTTCCTGTTCATATTCTGTAACCGCTGGTTATAGACGACGCTGTGTTTTGACGTTCCTGCATTATGGGCCTATTACTCAAAAGGATGGGACACAGCACTCATCTTTCAAGTGCTGGATGAGACACACTCAGCAGCACAAAGGGAAGCTTTGCACAGTGAGAGAGGTGGTGGGTGTTTAGTGCAGATGAGTCATAATGGAGACCCAGCGATGAAGGGCCCTGCCTGGCAGACAATGCTCATCCCGGCACAGTGTCGGATGAGCTCGCCTTTCGTCATGTGAAGCCAGCAGAGTTGATGGTCAACGAGCAAGTGGAGGCGTGGCGCCGCCGCGGTGACGTATGTCCCGTCCGCTCAGAAAGACCCAAACTGTTTGTGGGTAGTTCAACAATGGACATGGTCATGGTCATGGACATGGACACTTATGAACACTTATGGAGGCATTCTTTCATCAAGGAGTCTCGATCACCAATTCATTCATTATAAGTTCATACACAGATTCTATCATTCTCCAAGGAAACTCTCCCAAATGAAAATACTTCAATCTCCTAATTGTTCATTTTGCCCTTATGGTAAGCCAGGGACATATATTCACATGATATGGGAATGTCCAAAAGTAATGGATTTCTGGAAAATTGTCTGTGAAACACTTTCTACCATCGTTGGTAAATCTATTCCTCTGCTTCCACAAGTGGGCTCGATGGGTCAGTCAGAAACACTACCTTATGTTTGACATTGGCTCTTCTCATACGTGTTCTCCTTTCTCTTTAGTCTTGCCTCACTAATATTTTGTTTTATTTTTATTTACTTATTTATTTTTGTTGTTGTTGTTGCTTTGTTTAATGTATGTATATCTTGAATATTGCATACCATCACCTTGATTAATGCTTGAGGCAAGTAATATATGGTGTATTTTAGGGAAGGTGTAATGTCTACGACTATGTACTATCATATACCAAATAGAAGTGTTCTGATGATCCTTGTTTTATTAAATGATATAAATAATTAAAAACAATTGATCACAAAAAAAACAATGGACATGATGATCTGGAAGCTCTTGTGAAACGAAAAGCAGTACGCAAGCTTTCAATCATGAAGACCCTTGATAGTTTGTTGGCCCATTGTGTTCTGTACTGAGGGAGCCTTGGCCTGCTTATATGGAGGAAAGACACATAAAAGGAGGAAATAAATCCATGTACACAAGCCTGGTAGTTGTGCAACTGAGAAAGAACAAGGTGCAAGAAAACTATGGGCACCTTTCTTGGTTTATTGTCACCTTAAGCTAAGGAAGTTACTTCCTTTTCAAAACTTTCAAGGCTTAGATATAAACGTTTTGTACTTGTTTTAGTTTTACCTTTTCCACATCAATACTGGAACTGCAGCACTGACGCAGTAACACTCTTGCAACAAATGGTGGCAGTATGCTCTCATACTGACAGTTGCTCTGAATATGGAATTACAATGCGTTACCATTAATATAAAACAATTCCTTCTTTCCTTGTAATGGACAAAAGCAAGCGTTGCTCTCTCAATTTGTTTCAAATGAGGATTGAAATTGAATTTCATAGGTAAAAACAGGCTACAGCAGATCTATAGAGGTAGTTGATCCTGCTGCATGCATCATCTAATATATATCTAGCAATTATACACAGGTAAACACAGGATTTTGCAAACTGTTGACTAAATTACTGACAAATCCATATATATATTATATATGGATAATATAATATCCTCACACTTTCTGTCACTACTTCTCATTTTAAACAGATAGAGACATAGATGAATTCCCCATGAATAGTTTTTAATGCAGCATTACCTCAGAAAAAACAATACATTATGGTTGAATTGAACAGAAAATCATTCTGTTGTTTTTGGGAGAATATATTAGCTATCACAATGAGCAAAACGGTGAACTTTGAGGTGTGTGTGTGTGAGTGTTTGTGTGTGTGTGTGTGTGTGTGTATGTGTGTGTGTGTGTATGTGTGTTAGTGCATGTTTTTGTATGGCCATGTATGGACTTCCGGTCCACAGGATACAGAGCAGCCAGTTACCTGGATCTTTTCAATGCTGCTCACCTCGCCAGCTCAAGTGTTGCCATAGGAAATAGTATCCTGGCAACAGCACCAACCTGAGCAAAGACAAAGTAAGGTCATGCAGAGCTTACAAGATGTGGCACAATGTTCCTGTATGAACAATTCATTTTCATAACCTCTGCTTGCAAGGACATTCATTCATTGCAACCCTGTCATAATGTTCTTCAACATTTTTGCATTGCAATGCTAGGATGACACTTAATCTGAAGGATTTCTGAGGCTTTTTGGTGCAGTAGACATGTTTGGATACCTTTTGTAATGCTTGTAATCAACCTCCTTCTACCAGTTCACTATCAATAATTGCATGAAGTAGCAGTCCCATCTTCATTACATTCCTCCCTCTGGAGAAAAGTATGTGGATATGTACCTGCTGGGCTGTAATTGGCCCTTCTGTTCAGGATTTCAACACAAATTGCTGAGGTAATAGCATTGTGATGGTATGGAGCCATTTGAGTATAAGGTTTTGAAATGTACAACAGATTCCCTTCCTTGTAACTCTATCTTGTGGACCACATTTCTGCAGTAAAGGGAAATACAACCACATTTGCACTGCAAAGCAGAGAATTGTAAGCTATGATATTTGTATCTTTGGAATAATGTTGCGCTTCAAGTATAATGTCCAATTGATTCTTTAAAAAAAGTGCAGAAAGATGATGACTACAGACCAGTATTTAGACTTCATGGTCCCTAAGTAAAACACCACATTCAAGCTCCTCTAATTCAGAGAGTTTCGTCTGCTGGTGCTGAAACTCTTTGTTGCCAATAGCCCTCATGAGCTGCCTGGATGTTGCCACTGTTGCCATGGCGACCATCAGGATGGATAAAGGGGTCCAGATTCTTTATGTGCTGTACATGAGAGGTCTTTTTGGTCAAGGAACAGTGATAGACATTATTGACTGGATTCACAGGCAGCTTGGCAATAATTAATAGCGAAATGACTAATTTAACGAACTGTGTCAAGCGCACACTGGGCCTAGAAACACTGTAAATCCAGCAAGGCTGTTCTCTTTTAAACAGTCTATGTGCTTCACTTCTCTGTCTAAAGATCTCCTCCCCATCACACTAAGATACTAAGAAGTCTCTACTCTAACGTACAAACTGTCTTCATCATTAAATAACTGTTACATTATGATGCAAAGGCTTGAATCTTTGTTATATTGATGATTGGCCATGTAGTACTATCACAGAACTACTTTGATAATTTTCCTCAGTTGGTGACTGCTCTAATGGCCTCGCCATCGACTCTCTCATTTTCTTTTGACTGAAGCTCAGTTCACCCTCTTTACCCTCTTTACAAGTTCCAGCTGATGTTATCGTGCATAATGTCCTGTTCACTTTAACGTTAAGACCCTCAGCATTCCTCCAGTACCAAAGCTGGTCATTACCCTCCCTCAGTCCAGACAACCCCTGGGGTTTACACACGGTCTAGAAGTGAGGTGAGTGGTCATACCCTCCAGGGAACCGCTCTCAGGAGACTGCTGGCGTTTGGTTATGACGCACAAACACAGCTGTAAGCCGCCACAGTTGCCATTTTGTCATTCATAGGTAAAGGAGTCACATGGGAGGCATTTTTTTTCAATGGCGCAATTATCTTTTTTTCAACGGCAATCAGAAGGGAGAGAGAGAGAAAGAGAGTGAGAGAGAACGAGAGAGAGAGAGGGAGACAGAGTAGAGAGAGAGAACAGTAGTATAGATGTGCTCCTATTAAGCCAATGAGAGACCATCATCTCACCCATATCAACCCCCACACCCCTCCTCCTTGTTCCTGCCTCCCTGATGTGCTGATTCAGTAAGTGGTCTGTGATTGCTTTAGATATCCATTTATATTCAACAGAAATTCCGCCATCAGAAACAACCCCAGCATTAGAGTCTACCCTCTGTATGTGTCACTCTCTCTGTGAGACAAAGGTATGATTTCAGCTGAAGGAGCCAGAAACAACGAATGGAGGTAATCATCAAAACCTGAAGGGTAAAGAAAGATTTTCCCCCATGTGATTACTTGTGACCGGCAATAAACACAGCATGACATACCTTCCACAGAACAGTAAATTTTATCCTGAGCTACTTCCAATGAGTGAGCAGACAGGAGTTCAGTGTCTTGCTTGAGGATGATTTGACAGGTGAAATGGATATTGATGGACACACAGTGGCTGGTTTCAGAGATTAAATCCACAACCTTTCAGTTATAACATGGTCTCTTTAACCACTAGGCCACCCTGGTGCCTCAAATACTAAATCATGTAACCGTAGACAGCATGCGAATGGCTTTGTGCGTATCACAGCATAATCCATGGCTGCATGCATAGAAAGTAGCCAGTTATCAAAGCTCTCTGCACTTTCACTGCTCTGCTCAGCCTTCTCTTCTCTCCCTGTAGTGCAACATGGCGCTCTCTGCAAAGAGCTTTGCGTTGAAACACTCGAGTCGATCCATCACAGCACCATGATGAACTCAAGTCGGTGATCATCATTAACGTGAATAACCACAATTCTAAATGGAATCAATAATATTTTCAGAATAGTGTTGATTTAATGTGACACTTCATTGATCCCTCATGAGGAAATTCTGTTTTTGCTTGCCCCCTCCAGGGAGGTCAGAGGTCAGGGTCTGCTGCAGAACTGTGCCGGTGGGATTCAGTGTGTCTTGTTCAAAAACACTTCAGCAGGGCGGCTGCTTGCCAACACACACAACATGAGCCTCAGCCCTCCACCACCAGGTCACTCTGGTGCATTTTTTGTGCCAGATTTTCTTGAAAATACTATTTTTGTAATCGTAATGTGTGTGAGGAATTTATATCATGCAGATTTATGTAATTTGAAAAGGGAAAGTTAACTGTGAATCATCAAGGTGTGAATCAAGTGGGTTCACTGAGTACACTGAGAGTACCCTCCATCTCATCCCTGACTGTCACCCAGGCTGAACACAGTGTTAATCAAAATTGATCTCTGCTCTTGTACTTTCTTTTTCTCAAGCATACTAAAGAGATTAACTACAATTTGTGTGTACCCAGAAGGAGTGAACACAATTCAGAGTTGACCTCGCTGCTGCTTCACACTTGACAATTGCATGACATTATTACTGCTGACTATCATTAGCAAGAACATGATTGCCTGAAGAAAGAACCAGTGTCTCCTCTCTCCGCCAGAGCCAGTCGCTCTGGGAGTTTAAAGACCTTCTCTTCTTTGCCCATCTTGAGGATTAGCATCTGCTGTTTCTATAGCAACAGCCTTCAATTAAGCGACAGCCAGGGCCTTGATGTTGTTGCCAGCAAGGTGCTAATTGATACTGGATTTCACAAGGGGGGGTGTGGAGATGAGATTGGGAGTTGTGAGGGGGCAGTAATCGACAGCTTTAGGATGTTATTAGCACTGGGGCTCTGTGTTTCTTCTGTAATGTATTGCAAATGCATTGCATTTTACACACACACACACACACACACACACACAAACACACACACACACACACTTGCCTCATATTTTATTATTGTGATTTTGATTGGATATAATGTTGTTACTACTAGCTGATGCTGCTGAGATCCAAGAGAGAGATGCTGTATGCATACAGATTTCATAGACCAGTATTGTTAATCAACAAGCAATCAATCAAAACTCACCAGTGAGAAATATCTAATGACACCTATTGGCTTCGGCTTGATTAGAACTATAAAAGCCAATACAACAGCTAAAATCTGACTGTGTGTCTGCCTGTCTGTCTGTCTGCCTGTCTGCTTGCCCATCTGTCTGTCTGCCTGTCTGCCTGTCTGTCTGTCTGTCTGTCTGCCTGCCTGTCTGCCTGTCTGTCTGTCTGTCTGTCTGCCTGTCTGTCTGCCTGTCTGTCTGTCTGTCTGCCTGTATGCCTGCCCGTCTGTCTGTCTGTCTGTATGCCTGCCTGCTCGTCTGTCTGTCTGTCTGTCTGTCTGTCTGCCTGTCTGCCTGCCTGCTCGTCTGTCTGTCTGTCTGTCTGTCTGTCTGTCTGTATGCCTGCCTGCTCGTCTGTCTGTCTGTCTGTCTGTCTGTCTGTATGCCTGCCTGCTCGTCTGTCTGTCTGTCTGTCTGTTTGCCTCTGATCATTGAAGTTGCAACTATCTGAAGATCATGGAATGGAATGAATAAAGTAGAAAATGAGGGGCTGCAGTGTCTCAAAAGCTGTTTTCAAACGCTGCAAAACTGCAGGGTTCAAACAGATTATTATGAATGCACACATAGAACTTGCATAGACTACATTTGGTATTAAAATAGGTTATTAACACAAATTGATCCACAGCTGTCACACGTTAATTACTTCTTGAGCCATAGTGAAAATTCTGCATATAGTGTGCTGATCCTTGATGTGGTCAGACACATGACGTTCATCACCCAAATCACATTCTTCCAACAGGAGCCTGTTACATTCTCCCCCTCAGTTGGATCAGTGAAACATGGCCTTACAGCTCAGCTCGCACACCAGCCAGTTTGCTCTCCAGCTGACCTCACAAAAGACGGATAATGCAAATCTTTTCTTTCTCATGTCTTGGAGGAGAATTACAGTACATGAGCTCAATTAAAATTGAGAACAAGAAGGGAGGAGGCAAAGTAAAGTGGCAATACAGCAGACAAAGCGAGCCAAACGATGTGTAAAGTTTTGAGAACATTTCCTATTTTTAAAAGAGGTCACAAATGATATTCTAACCTCTGTCACGTTTGTTTGTTTTCTCATTATTCAATTTTATATACCTACAATGGGCCGCACCGCCTGTGTTTTTTCTGTAATGGTTTGACTGCCTTGCTGCAAAGCATGGAAATAGAACAGAGGAGTGTTGCACTTTTATCATCTTAAAAGATTGCTTTTCTTTGTACCTGCGAATCATTTCTATATTTAGTGTGCAAAATGTTGCTAGAGGCTTTAATGTGACAAGCATTATGAAAAAACACATAACTAATACACAATCCATTTTCTCTGTTCTGTCTCACAACACATTGCAGCATTTTCCATTTTGTACAGTTTTATTTTTAGATACTCGCTTGTTTGGTTCGGGCTTTAGATATTGCTGTCAGAGAACATGGCAATTTGACTCTGGAGGTTGTTTGTTTTATGATTCTGGAACAATATACTATGTTATATTAAATGTTGTAGTTTCACAGCTTATTGCTGCCTCATATGAGAGAGGAGAAAGGTTCTACTTATCATTTTAACTCATTTATTTCTCAGGAATTGAGGACCACTCTCTTCATGTAATATAGATGTGTTTTATTAGAAATAAGTCACATTCATTTTGTGCTGTGAAAATTGTACATTTACAGGAGGAAAAACAGAAAATAAAAAAACAAAGTAGTGACAAGAAGATACAAATGGGGTCTTCAATACAAGTAACTCAAGGTATGAATTGGGCTGTGGGCGGGAAAGAGGAATAGAAGGGACAGGGGAATTGGTTGGTAGTACATACTGTTGAGTTACTGACAAGGTTATCAAAAACACACAGAAGACATGAGGTTCAGTTACTCTACGCTATATATATAGCGTCAAGTAAGAACAAATATCCTGAAGCACAGTTTAGAGATATTCATAGGCTATCATTCATTCTATATAATGTTTGCTTTATAGAAGTACAATTATCTACCTGTCACAGAGAGCTCCAAATATGGAGTCTTGTGCTAACAAACCTCTAGTGAATAAATTCCTTGAATTACTAATACAGATTTGTTATACAATATTCTCATAAAGCATCTATATGCTCTGTAAATATGAGGAACATGTTATAAAAGTTTTGAAACATCAGTAAGAAAAAACTCTGCCTAAATCTTAGTATCAGTCTTGCTTGAGCATCAAGCGCCCATCATATTGCACTAATTCACACTGATGGCTGAAAACACAAATATGTGTTGAAGTCTTGAGGACCTGACACTGTGGAAGTCAAATCAGAGCCAGGAGCCTCAGCTTAGTCCAAGAGTCCTGCAAGGCTGAGAAACAAAAGGGTGACGATGAAAGGTCTCACTGACCCTTGATCCACATATTCGACTTGGAAGAGCCTGCATTCTTTATGCCAGCTGAGAGGGGCAGTGGGATCTGTCGCTCTATCGGTCCCACCCTCGTGTTTTCAACCCAGCATTTCCCAGAAGTGCACTGCTCTTCCCGTGTGAGAGTCTGTGTTCATCCCGGTGCTGGTGTTTTGGTATGTAAGCAGAACGCTGGAGAAACCAGGACAAGCTGGGCAACTAACCACCACCTCCATCACCACTCAGTATGTTTGTCCCGATGCAGTCCGTATGGGCTCACAACACATCAGAGAAGTATTGAGTCTTTTTTTTTGGAGCCTAATGTTGTTGATCACAGTACAGAAAATCTTAAATTAATGTCTGACAGTCATGAGGGGAATAAAAAATAAAAATCAGTGCTAGAAACATAAATAATCAGGTAAAAATAAATATAATCATAATGTTAACAATAATCATTGGAAAAATAATGGTGATAACAACAGTAAGAAGTATAATGTTCAGCTCTATCAGCATGATCAAGCCTGGTCTCCAGTATAGACGTTGTATTCTCAGTACAGAGAGTCTCATGGAAGAGTCTAATGTGAAGCTCTTTAGAAGCAGTTCCACGTGTGAAGCAGTAGAAACAAATAAACAAATAAACAAATTAACAATAAGCCACAACACAAGTGAGTGTGCCCATCTACCAAAGTGCAGATTTAGACTCCAAGCATGAAGCTGGTCCCTTATGCTCTCGTGCCTTGTCCTTTTTTTTTGGAAGGTAAATTGGCTGAAAGCAGGAGCAGCCGAGAGTTTCCGGTCGGTCCTCCCGAGATGAGGGGAGGACGCACCGTTTTTTATTTTTTAACTTCTCCAAAGTGAGTTGAAGGATAAAAGAAGCACAGACATGTCGACCACATCTTCTGAACCCAAGCAGAAGGGTACAGGGAGACTCCCAGTGAAGGATCAATGGAACCACAGCCAGTCCTGGTCCATGGAAACCACTCATTGCTCAACTAACCCTTTGACCTCAACAGCACTCTTAACAAGTGACGTTTTTAAAGTCCACTCTGAGAAGCTACATCAAACAACACTATCACCTTGACTCCTCCATCTCTCCTCCTCTCCCTTCCTCCTTCTCTGGCTGAGGGTTTGAAGACATGGATTCTGGGACCTACTTCCTCACTTCGTTGGTTTCCTCTACTCTATCCATACAGGATCCCTGCTTTCTTTCCAAACCAAAAAGGTGACCGAGGTGAAATCAGGTGGCTCGCTAGCCCCCCTCCTCCCCCTCAGACCTCTGTCTGCAGGTCGATGATGTCCTGCCCCACCAGAGGGATGGTGGTGCCGGCCTTCTCCCACTCCACCGAGTGCAGCTCCAGGGGCGAGGCGGCCAGGGGCTCCAGGTCTTTGCGCACCCATGCAGGGGGCGACTGTGGTAATCCCCGGACTCCCTCCCACGGCCTCTCCATAGGGGGCTGCTGCTTGTCCTGTTGGGGGACAAAGAGGCAAAGCTTGAGTATTGATGTCATTAATCAACCCTAAGGTGCTCCTGATTTAATTGATACAAAAATGGGGCTGCGTTTCTTCAGAGGTGACTTGATATTAATGATAGTGATAGTCATGTTGTCATTTGGGTGAGTTATTCCATCTTGAGGCAAGTGTAATTATTGGATGGTGTGTCTTGTTTGTATAAATTTGAGACTGTGAGGTTGTATATAAACACTCACGCTGTGGTTCGTTTTGTCACTTCCTCCTGAAGACACACTCCATCTCACAGACTGTAAGAAGGAAGGAAGGAAATACATCCTTATTCAAATGGCCTCAAGGCAATGACAGCCATAGAAAAAACAGTGGTTGTTTTTAAGGTCATTGTTACACCACCAACAATAGTCTTATTCAAATTAAGACTAAGAACTTCTGCTCAAATTATTTCACTTAGAATTGCCTCTCTTATTTTTCTCTTTTTATCGTTTGTCCTTCATTCATTGTAAATTAATGATTTCATGGGAATGGATGTTGAGGACGTTAGCATGTTATGTTACCTTGCTGTCAGAAGCAGGGGACTCTCTGTCTTTGTCGGCATGATGTAACTTCCTGTTTAGGTCCTGGAACATGTTCTGGTGGCGCTTCTTTGTGTGCATAATCTTCTGCAGGAGACAAAGCAATAAAGAACAATCTATTATAAAAGTGTACACTCGTTATTATACATTGGATACATCATATATCATTTGTAATCCCTAGACACAATTCAAACAATATTTACCTCAAAATCTAACTCAGCATAACGGGACTTCTGTCTCTGTAAAGAGAGGGGAAGACAAAGAAATTCAGTTTAGTCTCAAATATGTATTAGAAACAATGTGTGAAAATGTTATTGTGCAAGAGGTACACCATCAGATCCTGAAACCACTGCCTTACCTCCAAGGAGCTCATGGACAGCGTGGAGATCGTCTCACTCTTGGACATCATGGAGTTCATGGACTCGAAGGTGTTCTCCAGGCTGCTGTGGGTGATGTGAGACTCGCTGGACATGTTGTGGATGTTCTGGACGGGCGAGTCTCTCTCCGAATACGACACGCTGACCTGGTCGGCGGGGAGCGACTTGATGGCGAAGGCGGCCTGCGGCTCGGCGAAGGGCCCGCTGAGGTGCATCAACCTGCTCTGGGGCAGCTGCTCCACGCTGATGTTGTATTTGGCTGTGTCGTCTTTGGGCTTGGACCTCAGGGTGGAGGTGGTGTTGGGCATGAGGACGTAGCCGCTGCCATCGGACATGCTGCCCTCGACCTGACTGCGAGCGAGATCGGCGTCCAGCTGCTTGAAGAGCTCTCCGTCGCAGACGTACACGGGCTTCCCGCAGGACGGGTCGACGCCTCCCGCCAGCCGACTCTTCTCTCTCTTCAGGGTGAGGGTGTGGCTGGAATACTCTGGGACGGCCTGCATGTGGCTCTTGTTGGGGTTGGATGGCAGGGTGTGGAAGTTGGAGCCCATGGGAAGGGGCAGCTGTGGAGGGGGCATCTTCTCCTCAGAGGAACTCTTCATGCCTTTTAAGACAAAGAGCCAAGACAGTGTGTTAAGTCTCTTCCTCATGCAAGAGAGAGTTAAAACTCATACAGGGTCATGTCATCTTCTGAAGCACTTTGTCTGAAAGGTTGGTTCAGTAAACATGCTCTCTCTCATACGTGATCAGATGGTTTAAGTGCATGTCTCACAGAAATTGGATTCTAAATGGAAAAATGGTTAAGGGGAAGAGGTAAAAGGAGATGTAAAAGGGGGCTCACCTTGTCTGCTGGAATCACCATCCTTTTCGAAATCAGACTGTTGATAAAAGGAGAGAAAAAAGTTCTATCAGTGCTTAATGCATGCACATATTCATTTGGGGATAAAATACAAGAAGCACTCAAGACATTAAAAAGGCAATAAGCCAGGAAACTTACCATAAGCTGGGTGTGGCCATTCTGAAGGGAACTGCCAGAATCTCCGTTGCCGTCGTCCTTACGGTCGACTACTCTGCACTTTACAGCCTCTTGAACCTAATGGAGAGAGGGACAACTGTCAGTTACATTCAAACTGCACCTCATATAATTTTAACCTCATAAACAAACAACCAAAACCACTTGACTGCCTCCACTTTGTCATAATTTTCAGTTTTTCCCTACCTCTCTGCGCAGGATGCAGTGGACCATGACGATGATGAAACCCTCCAGAGAGTCGAAGACGGCGAAGAGGATCTGGAAGAGGGCAGAGCGCCGGTCGGTGATGGCCAGGACAGCGGACATCCAGGTGAGCGCCAAGAGAGGCAGAACCACGCAGGAGCTCCACAGTGACGCCCTGCGGGATGGGAATACAACAGCAGCCTGGATTAAAAAAAAGGCTTGCACTAAACCACACTACCGTTTCCCTATTATTCACTGACAAAGCATTATTCTCTTGTCTGATGGTTAGGCAAGATATCAAAGCGCATCATCAATATACCAGTAATGGCACTGATGAGGGCGATAAGCTCCGTACTCTGGTGTACAGAGTAGATCAATAAGACCTACCCGGCTCTCTCCTTCAGCTTCACGTCGGTGATGCCGTCCTTGGACACCAGCTTGTTGAAGACCAGAATACCAATGACCATATTCACCTGTTAGCAAGAAAGATCATGGATGAGACAATGCCATGATGGGTACTGCATTTCAATACAGACTCCCTCAAAGTGCACTATTTTTTTATAATATGAAGCTATGTATTGTGATGGATCAGGATGTAAAGGAATACGAACCAGAACAACAGCTGCGGCAGGGCCAACAAAGGAGTAAAGGAGCCCACCCTCAAGAGACAGCCAGCAGCTAGAAAAGAGAGGGAGGAAAAATATTAATACTTGAGCATAAGGGAAGAGTGTTTTAAAAAAAACATGGAGAGAAAAGAGAAGGTGCTGAAGGAGGCGGGCTGAGAGTGAACTTACTAGTTAACAGTGCCATATCCCTTAGCCTTGGTGAAACCCACAGAAACAGCCACCACCAATGCAGGAAGCCCTGCAAGATAGGAAATAAGAAGGGGGAAAACATAAAGAGTCAAACTCTGATAAGACGAGAGAAGCAAATTGAGGAAAAGCGATACAGCAGAGACAGAATTAAAAGAGAGCTGTGAAAACAAAGGCAGGTGCTCCTACCCCAGCCTAAGCACAAGAAGCGCTTGCGGATGATGCGGTTGCGCAGACGACCTGTGACAGCCATGTAGGACTGCCAAGCTTCTGTCAGCACCCAGCAGAAAGAGGAGAGGAAAAAGAAGTGCAGGAAAGCGGCTACGAGAGTGCACACCACCTGAGGGAAGCCAGAAGGAGGGAGAGATAGAGAGGGGGGAAAAAAAGAGAGGAGAAAGTGTGTCAGTGGTGCTGCTACTTTCAAAGTCCCCAAAGCAGTGAGCTTCAGAGAGATTTAAAAGAGGGGTTACGATTGGCTGGTGCTGCGCCTTACCTTGTTGCGAGCCTGAGTCTGTCCGACGAGAATGAGGGCATTGGAGCATATAATGGAGAGGCAGAAGTTGATGAGGATAACGGAGCGCTCGGAGCGAATGTACCTGGAGTTTTGGAAAAAGGAGAAGAAAAGCGTGAGTGAGTGGAGGAGAGAGAACAGCGCACGGCGTACAAAGTTAGACGCTGACATGGCCGGACTTTGCTCGTAGGGGGCACTTACTTCCAGACGGAGACGTAGATGATGATGAGGAGCAGCAGGGTGAGAGAGGAGACCCCACAGCCAACGATGAGAGTCACGGACGGGAGCAGTGCCTTGTCCATGATCTGCAGAGAGGAGACAAGACCACATGCCTCTTAGAGAGAGCTGTACCCTGCTTACTAATACACATTCACGCAAAAAACGGGCAGAGAGAAAACCAGTCTAGGCACACACACACACACACACACACACACACTAGCGAGGCTTCTGGGTGTGTGCTATCTGCAATAGCAGACAGCTCCCTGTAGGCAAACAGTTGAATGGCATAATTAGGCCACGGCTGAGGCAAGGTGACCCCAAGGTGAACATGTCAGAAAGATGGAGCAGCCAACTAAACACATGGCCGAGGTCACTGCGCTTCTCCATTGAGCTTTTGAGTCAGCAAATGAGGCGAGGAGGATACAGCACATATATCTCCCTCCACTAGGCGGAGGGGGGGGGGGGTGTTTAATTCCCATGTGGGGTTGCTGCATTCAGTCATTAGTTTGAGCTGCTACAGCAACCCTCTAATTATCGACAGCCATTTTGAGCTTCTCGTTTCCCCCCTCCCCTTTTAAATCTGTAGCTGTATTTTTGCACTTTCTTGCTGTGTGTGTGTGTGTGAATATGCAGCTCCTTGCCCGTCCCTGCAGGAGTGGACAGGTGGACCATTATCACCTGTGCATTAATCTGCCACCCCCTGCCCTGCTGATCTCTGACAGCAGCTTAGCGCCTGACACTGCCAGCGGCGGTGACCGTCCCATGTCTCAGACAGCCAGGGCAGCGAACCCCTGGTGGCAGCCGCAGAGGAGGGGATGTTTCTGCCCCGTCTTCCCTGCTGTTGCTTCAGCTGGAGGGGCAACGGGGCAATGCCGCAAACAAAGCCCTCGCTGCCTGGTTGGCACACCTACACGCTCCCGAAAGCTAATTGGGTAGGCTCACTGCCTGCGTAGCCTTTGTCTGTCTCACACCTACTCTAGGGGCTTTCGTGAGGATTTGAGTTAATCTAACACCTCTGATTAATCTCCATCACTGCAGAGTATGTGGGCCGGATGAAATCATAAGAGGTGGGGGCTGCAAATGACGAAGCCTTCATTGACAAATGGTGTGATTACATTTTTTGATAAGGGCTTGTAATGTGTTGAGAAAGAAAAAAAAGGCGAGAAAGGGCTAAGTGGCTTGCTAAAGGTGAGGGAGAAAATGTCTTCAAATGTAATAAATCTGTTGATGTCAAATTGGCACAGATAGAGGGGAGAGAAATAGAAACTGCTTTGGCCTTCATTTGATTTATAAAGGCCATAAATTGTTATATTGCTAGCGTACTCAACGCATGCCATCAAATCCGTTTGGCATTGTTGATTGTGTCTCTGAGGCCAAAACGGTAGAAGAATACAGTTCCTCTGTCTCTATCTCCATCTGTGCTCCACATAGACCTTGCTGATATCAAAGCACAGCTGGTGAAGCCCGGCCTACGGCAGCCAAAGACTAATTTAGTGTGGCAAATTTGTTTCGAAATCTATCCAACTACATCAGAAGCCCCCCAAAACAGATGGCAGATAGCAGAGCAGTGAGCTGCTTCTACCTTTACTGAATCTGGGGGAAAAAAATAACTGAGGCAATACAGTATGTTCTGTCCCCTCTCTCTTCCCAATCTCTCTATCTGGGTTGATGCTTGCACCATGGGCCACTGAGTGAAATCCAGACAGCCAGTGTGACCTAAATATGAGGCATGTCTTCTGCCTGTCCTTGAACGAATCCCATGTTCTCATTTTCCACAAATCTGGCAGGGGAAGCAAAAAATGAGGAGAGGAAAAAATCCCACAGAGGAACCCTTAACCAGTGAACATTTTCATTTGTGTTTAAAATTGATTACCCAGAGCACACAACACTAATTGGGGTCTATTGGTCAAGGGCATGCGCTGGACTTAACTAGGTGGGCTGCTCCCACCGGGCCGTCATGCGTCCAACACACATGATCATGCAGGAGTCCAGAAATCAGACCATGTCGAATGAGAGCTAAAACACTGCAGTATCTGGGTGTTTTTCCCATCTCTTCACTCCTCCTCTCTCTGTCTCGCTCCTCGCTGGTGTTCCTCACACAGCTCGCAGGCGGACGTTATTGAAAATGTCCACAGCACACACATCAAAGGATGGATGGAGAGGCGGGTGGGGGAGAGGAGGGACCATCAATGCATGACCAGACGTCTGTCTCTCATTGGTCACCCTCTCTGGCATTTTCAGAGTGAGACTCGCCACTGTGGCCAAAGAGGTGGGAGGAGGAAGAGGGAGGTAATCGGGAATTCAGAGATATTGGCAGACAGAATGATTGGCGCAGCTGCCTTTTTACTGTCGCGGGAGGTTGAAAGGAGGGAGTATGTGCATCTTATACCAAATATAGGAGGCGCTGTTCAGATTGGCAACAGCCAGACAAATTAAATCTAGGGTGTAAACAACAGGTTGGGGACAGAAAAAGCCCAGACTGGATGGGTTTGGCAGCATCCAGTGCAGAAAAATTATGCAGCCCGAATTCACTGACTGAATTTCACAACCTGTTTTGCATACCTGTGTGTGTGTGTATCCATTGCCAATATGGTTAGAGGAAAGCAATTGAATGCACAATTAAAACACACAGCAAGGGGAATATATGCATTTCCGAATTGATGTAGGCAGACATCTGTTGATTGTGGTTGTTATTTTGTGTGCAGCAGCAAACTCAGTTGCACAGCAGAAACGGGCACACCATTTTCTCTCACCCTGGGGGGGGAGAGGGAGGGGGTGTTCAGAGGAGGGAGGGGCTGTGTGTGTTTTCTCCTCAGCATCTCAGTTACCAAAAAATCACACAGACCGAGTTTGCGCTGCAGAAGCCGTTACCAGGGCAACTAGAGAGCGAGCTGCTTCGGAGGCGCACAATCTACGGGGGGAAATTACACATTGTCTTTGAGCAAAGAAATATACAGCTATGCGTAATGTCAGAATTCAGTAATCAAAAGCATCCAGTGCGCACTCCCAAGTTCTCCTGCTCAAACTCTGTATGCAAAACCCTGCGCTGTTGCAAGATCATGCATATTCCAAAAAATGCATTTCAACCCCAGAAAACAGGCTAGTGAATCAGAAATGTTGTGATTAAATGAATATTTTAAAATGAATATTTGCTCACTTTTCACATAAGCAAATAATTGACATCGGCTATCTCCTTCTGCTGCTACAATAATCTTTTTTTTTAGCCAATTATTAATTTGATTGCAAACGAATGCCAAGTTAAGCCCATGCAAAATCGACAAGGGAATACGCTATTCACATTTTTCCCCCCCGTTATTCTGAAACCTATATGCCATTTCTGCATCTCAACATGTTGCTCAGTTATCTGCCTCAATAAAACACCAGGCTGTAATTCTTTGCTCAATGGCACCTGCACAGAGACAAAAGACGGGCATGCAGCGCTACAGCGAATCGCTCGAAAACAACGACTACCTTCACATTTTCTCACACACACACACACACACACACACCGAACGAACATTAAGATATAGCGGAGATGGGAAGAAAAAAAACACGGTGAAGAGGCAGAACACTTACCGAGTCGAGGTTTATCCGCGCTAAAATGGCGAAGGTGGAGAGGCTGTCACACACGCATTTGGTTCTGAATGAATCAACGGGGACCGCTCTGCAGCTCCGAGCAGACCAAGAGCCGAGCAGGGAGGAACTGCACAGGCAAGACAGAGAGAGGCAGCGACGGGTTAGGGCACACTGCTACTGCTATGAGATGTGCTTTGAAATCTCTCATGTGAAGCTCTCTTAAGGGAAAACACATTTTAATTTTATATAGCCTGGATATGAAAAAAAAAAACTCGTATAGTATAGAGAGTCATACACCCATCAGGTTGAAATAGTAAATAGCCCAATGCAGAGGAATGCTTAGATTGGATATAAGAGTCAAATACTGATATAATTGGCTCTCTGATTCAGTCAGTAAAACAAACATTGTTTCATATAACCTGAGGTGCTCAGTGGCATGCAGCTCAGGAAAGACAAGCCTTGATGATGGCTATGGCATTTATGAGATTAATAGCCATCTGTGCCATGATTAATACTGATAGGCTATCATGAAATTCATTATTAGCATAATCTTCATCATTTCTCGCAATTGGCAATCTTTCCTCAGGAGCACTAGACATGAGACGGTTGGCAACACTTGCTCCAGTGTTCAAGAGGGGACAAAGGACAATGTGTTCCCTCTTTCGTAACAGAAGGTGGTTTGGATGGGAATATGAGGAGAATATGAACAATGATTATTTATCCATGAGTGGTACATTATACATCCACACTTTACATAACAAAAAACAAACGAAAAATAAATAAATCTTGACTTGACCTCACCAGAGACATACACTATTATTCTGTTATACTTGGAGTCTGTGCCAAGGCCTGACCAGACAAAGGTTGCATATATTTTGACAAAAAATATGAGGGAGATCTTTGAAAGATGTGAATGATCAGATCTTTCTAAGGTCTAAGCAAACAATATATTTTGTACACTCAAAAAAACAAACAAACAAAGAATATGGATAAGGTCATCTTTCAAGTCATGCACCCACGTTTGCAGCTATTGTCTGATGAGATGAATCGACTATTTCAAATTTGTTCTGACACGTTAGATAAAGCACTCAGGATCTGCTATTGTGTGTAAACAGCAGCAGCAGATGCCAGCAGGTAGAATAGCACAGAGGAGGTGAGGCGTGGAGCAGCGTCCCGGGGCTGTGACCGACCGACTGGTGGAAATAAAATGCCTTCATAGCCAGCAGCTCCAGCCTAACATGAGCCTGGTGCAGAGTGCCACACACGCGCAGGGCCGCAGGGCGGAAAATATCATGGCAGCTAACGTGGGCACGGCATCTTACAAGGCTCGGCTGCACCGTTTAATGTGTATTTCATTGCCTTGTTTGACTTTTCACATCATGCAGATGGGTTAAATGTTGTGTGGTGAAGTGTGATGGAAAGTAGGTCCTGCTCATTCCCGGGGGGGTAAGAGATGCTGAGGGCTCAAAAAAGGCAGCTTGTACATTTGGACATGCATGTGTGCACTCTTTATCTCTCTCTGATCTTGTGCTTTCATGTCATGAAAAGCTGCAGAACCTTTTATTTGTATACATCTTCTATATTATTTAAAGTTTATTGGTAGAGGATGTGATGGAGGGGGTAATAAATGGAGTGCTTCCTCTGTTGAGCCTGCTCTCTAAACCAAACGTATGCAGCTTTGGATATAAACATTGACCCAAACTGTGCCATCAGCCTGGGCGTCCTCGCCATTTCAACTGTCTGTATCCTTCCATTAGTCACATCCGCTGTCCAAAATGAATCTAATTTGACTAGAGGCACGTCACCCTCTCTCCTGAAAGTATATGACTTAATTACATCTTCTCCTCTTTCTCTTCTTCTCCTACTCTTTTTTTTTCCTTCAGTCATTCTCACTCTTGCTTTGCTTTGCTCTGGTGGTGTGTTGTGGCTATGGATGTTGTAGTAGTGTATGTGGGAAGGTGTTTGGGTTGTCTAGGTGCGGGTGGAAGCTCAATGCATTTCACTGCTTATCTGTACTCCACAAGTGTACAAATCTATCTAAATGCAAATGGTCCACCTGCGTATGCTTCAGGAGGGCAAAGTGGGCCCGGGGCTGATTGATCCGGGCCAGGCCACTAGCAGCGCCTTTTCATAATTCATTCAAATGCATCTAAGCATCTTTGAGAACTCCCACACGCCATAGCCATTAACCTCGGCAATGACAGATGAACGTGAGCAGGAGGCGAGCAGCCATTGTCTTTAGATTGATACTCTACGGTCTGACCTGCAGGGACGCTCCAATGAATTTACTCACTGATGTATGTAATGAGGTTCGAAGTGTCGCCTGTGTGTGTGTGTGTGTGTGTGTGTGTGTGTGTGTGTGTGTTTTTCTCCGCTCTGGATGTGGTTCATCTAAAGCGATCAGTCAGACTGTTAGATCAGAGTGGAGCTGCTGTTCTGAGGATCATTGAGGTTGTCGTGTCTTAAGTCCATCTGTCATGCAGTAAGTATGTCAGACAGATGAACAAGCCTGGTGCTTCTGGCTGGGAGAGATGGGTCAACGTGCCTCGGTGTCGCTCTGTCCTCCTTGTCGGAAATGATTGACATAAAAAAATAGATGCAACATTATTGCTCTGTGTCTGGTGAGTGTAGAGCTGCGGGGCCTGAATGCTCATATGCAGTGACAGATGCGTGACTGAAAGGACCTCGGCGGCGGGCAAAGAGATAAACAACAACAACAAACGCTATCACCAGATGAGCCAACGAGGCCACCCAGGACAGAAATTGATGATGATTGATGGGTGTACACACGTTTAAGGAGAAAACAAACTCAGTCACCACTTACGTTTCACTCTCGTCCCAGGAGAGGCAGGTCTCGTTGATGGTGCCCTGTAAGAGAGGCAGACAGAGAAGGCGGAGTGAGGAATCTCTTGAAGAAAGGGAAATGTGTAGGTTTGACGTGTGACCAGTGCACAGTTGGAACAGCGTACTATCGATGTGTGAGATGCAACAGCTTGCGGCCAGCCACCTGCCCACATTTCTCGCCACCGTCCCCCGTCATACATGCCCTAAACTAAAAACAGCTTCTAATCAGTCACACAAACTCCTAACTGCACATGATTATTCATAATTATCCATTCACGCTTTGGTTCTGCTGTGATGTTTTTGGTTTTCAACTGACACAAGTAAAAGTAAAAGTCATAGTGTCACTGCAAATGTCAACAAAATGTCAAACTCTGTGTACCGTGGTGAGCAAACACCCAGAGGGGGGTGGATGTTTTTTGTAAGGCGACATTAGATGGGTAACTACTGAACACTTACATTGTGGAGGTGGGGGAACTCGATCTCAACAGGAGATGACACAAGAGTTGGAGTGGGCTTGACGATCACTGTCACCACCTTGGAGTTGAGGAGTGTGGTGTTACTGCAGAGAGAGAGAGGAGAGAAAACAGTTAGTGTGGTTAAAATGAGGCAGAAAAAAACATGGACGAGGTTTGATACAATTCGTGCCAATCAATTCAGGCCTACTAACATGGAAATTAATTGTTGTTTACAGCTTTTACAGCTTCAAAATCATGTAAAACAGATATGTAGCTGTCACATGCTGTCAGTCCTTGACAAATGTCAAGAGTGAAAAAATCACTATACAAAAACAAATTCAGTAGTAGTGACACTGTCTTTCAACAGGGGGCGCCAAACTGCAATTACAGAATTTAAATCTTGTAAAGGTGGAACAGTGGTATTTACCTCTGGAAGGAGAGAATGGAAGCAAGGTTCCTGTAGAGGACGATGCCAGTCACAAAAGCAGTGGTGCCTTCTGAAAAGAACAAACATGCCTCATTAGACTCAAGTTCATAAGACTGCAAAACAGTTTATCTCCATATCCTCATTTAAACGATCATGTCTGACAGCTCTTTCCGCTTTAAAATAATTTTGCAGTGAGTTCCATGAAGAAGGAGCAGAGAACACATTTGGCACTTAGGCATTTCTACCTGAATTTCAGTTCTGACGACAGGACAGATAACAAAAAAGGTGCGGAGTGAGTGTGAAGGGTCTCACCAGACTGATCGATGGACAGAGCGTCACGGGACACACTGATCTTCTCCTCAGAGGTCCTGACCCAGTCCAGCATTCCCCTCCAGCCCTTCACAGGGAAGGTGAAGTTGGAGCTCATAGTAGTGGGGCGCTTATGGATGCTCAGCACTAGGAAGGACAGAGATAGAGAGACGGGGGCCTCGTTAGCAAGCATTACCGGTGATCTCTAAGTCCCAGGCTCTGTTGGCTGAAGAATTGTCTGAATGAACTGTGGCAAGTGGTGCCAGGGACATTTTGGCAACATGCGTCATGTGTGTCTGACCGGAGGAGTTATTTGGTACTGAATCCTGTGAGAATGTCACCTTAACCAAGAGTGAGAAAAACTGCATAACACAAGACAGAGTCATTCAGAGTGTGAATTTTTTTCTTTTGCAGTATGTAACAGCTTGATTAGCTTATGCAAAGCCATATGTGTGTCATGCTAAATATACTTATGATCAGCTGCCTGCACTGAGTAATATATTGACGATGGCCCTATGTATGGTATAGCTGATGGACTTGCCACTGTGTCAAAGTGATAATTGATGCATTTTGCTGCTTATATAGACTCCCATTCACAGGCATGATTGAGATTGATGCACTCTCTGGCGGGAGAAAGGACAAATCATCCTGACTAGACATAAGCAGAGAGCAGCTGGCAGAGGAAATTAGCGCTCACCTAAATTCTCAGTGACTTCATAAATGTCCTGAAAGCCACTCATTTGCATCCCAATCATGTTCACAAAGTCCTCAACAAGGCGCAGGAACTCCTTGATGTTGGCACCCATCTGGATGGAAAGCAGATAGAAAGAGGGATGGAGGTAGAGTCAGAAAGAGAAAAGAGGGGGAAAACAGGAGAGAGGGAAAATGAATCTAGAGCTTGGTCACATTATATACATTTTATTAAGCATTTAGGCAAGACTACTATGTATTGAGAGAAAAACCTTTGCATATATATGTCTACATCTCTCACTGTTATATCAGTGCAGCTACTAGTTCTTATTTCTTCAGAGCACTCAACACTGAAATATATAAAAAAAGCACTACTGGCTGCTATGCAACCTCGGAACTTCCTTAGGGCCATAAATGGGCAGGCTGTTGATTCATACTCCGTTTTTTTTTTTGTCCTCTCCCTCTCATTCAGTGGAAGGGAGGGGGGGCTGGCTGGCTTGCGTGTCTCTGACGCAGAACTGCAGCAATGTGGGCGCAAGGTGTGTGCATGTGTGTGATGCGCTGTCTGCGTCTCCTTACAACTGCCATCGGTATGTAGGCCGGCATAGAGACGCACAGATTGGAGAGTGGGTGCCGTGATTCTATCGCCCTATTTCTCTATTTTGCGTTGAAGAGCTCGCCACCTCTCATCACACTGGCCTTGGTAATTCACTGTACAGTTTCAATTAATGCTCCCAATGCGTATCGAGGGCCTTTTGTATTCTTCACCTCTCTGTGCACGTCTTTTCTTTAAGTGTGTGTAGGATGCTTGACAACTACGAATGTGTTTCTTCACATAGTATATTAGAGATACTGAGAGTGGACAAATGTCATTAAAAATACTGAAAAATGATGTCAACAGGTGGTCATATTGCCATGATAGACACATCAGAAGTTTTGGAATAATGTAAAAAAAAACATAAGACTAATGGATGTTTATTATCTGTTGTAAGAATATCTTATGTGCATGATGAGTTGGAATGGTTTGGTTTTGGTTGATAGAAGTCTGTAACACTGTGCAGCCTTTTGAGGTAGAGCTAGATAATTAGATGGGCTCTGGACATGACATTTGTTGTGTTTTTTTCTCTCATTAATGTCTCATCTTAGCCCGTTTTAGCCGTTAGTGTCATATTCCCATTGCAGTCTGTCTAATCCAATGGTCGGGTGAGTAAAAGGATATTTGGGAGTGTTAAACAGTGGAAGAGAAGAGTCACTGGTCACCATTCACTGCATCTCTTTCACCCTCATTTTCACACTCACACACTATTCACACCAACTTGCCAAACACACCCAGAAAACATTCTCCCCTAATTTGTCCCACACACACTCATCCCATCACAGGAACGCTAGCATAACAGACTTATTTTCTCCCCCACTCATATTCACACTGGATCGCTCATGCATACACCCTCTTATCACTTACCAGCTGTGCCTCCTCCCATTTGTCACGATGTTCCTCCTTCAGTAAGTTGCTGATTGTCTGTACGTAGTTCTGCAGATCATTAAATGGAGGCAGAGGTGTGAGAGGATACCAAATGCAGCCTAATTAAAAACTATTTTTGGTCAGAGAAGCATGAGATTCTATGAAAACTACTCCATAAACTTAGTTCTCAATATGTAAGTGTAGAAGACATCACCAAAGAAACACTACAACCTTTATTTTCAGTTGTAGATAAGATAAGATAACATTTCAGCTTACCTCTACATCTGCATTGCTGAGTCTCAGGCTGGTTCCCCTGTACAGCTCAGTGGTGTTCTTCAGGATTTCGACGACGGCCAACAGGTCTCCACTGTACTTTGCCCCCTCATCTGAAGAGAATCTCAGGCGTGAAATCACCTCGGAGACTCCGTCCACCCCCTGACCCCTCTGTGCCTTGGAGACGTAGTCCTGAGTCTACAGGAGGAGAGCCGAGAGGTTAATCTAAATCCTTGACATTCTCTGGCTTGAGTACACTACTGGGAAATTAGCAATATGAGAACACAACAGATGAGGCATTCACCATTTTAATTAGGGTACTCCTGATAATGATTTTCCAGGCTAAGGGTCAACTGACTTACCAGCATCTGAATAGTCTCATAGTTCTTGGAGACACACTTGATGTGAGTTGGGTTCTCCCAGAAGGCGAGACCTACAGCGTCGAGGGTGCACCGGCGCAGGATCAGACCTGGTTATAAGAGAAAGTACTTGTGGTTGGCATGATGGGAGATGATAAACAATTAAATATGTCCAAGCAAATGTAATCAAACAAAATGGATAAAGTGCATGAGGCTTTCAGATGAAGAAACATTTACGTCCACTTCAGGCTTTTAGATGATTTTCAAATGTCACACAACACTAATTTGCAGTGTTGTGCACATTCATCACTGGGGCCAGTAGAGGTTGTGTGCTTTCAAGTGATGTGTCACATTCACAATTGAATGCACAGTTGCAAGTGTGTTGGTTGTTTGAAAACACTTTGAAACAGACTTATATGGTCCTTTGTCATTATTGCCACGGTACCTGTAGCATCAGCAGGGCAGCCGACTGCAGCCATGTCCCCAGCAGGAGTTCTCTTCCACACAACATCTCCAGTATTTTCCTCAGGACAGATCTCATGGGGCTCTGAACGGTTACAAACATCATATTATCATGTTGTATCAAGCAATATGTGAGCAAATTGTCTTGCATACTGGAATATATTACAGTGTTGCTACATGTTGGAGTCACTGACCTGGGCATCTCCTCTCATTGCAGTGCCTCTGCTCTCCCTTCTCTCCAGGACAAGGTTCTCCACCAAAGAAAGGCCCTTCGCAGACTCTGTGTCTCTGCTGGATTCCCCCACCACAAGTCTTACTGCAGCTGCCCCAAGAGCTCCATGACTGCCAGCGCCCATCAACTAAAGACAGAGAATAATACACACCATGAGCTCTGACTTCTGATATGTCTGATAGACTTACATCACTATTCATTGACCTTTCACTTGCATTTCTTTTAACATTTTGGATGGCAGTTACTCTAATTAGACTGGATGTTGAAACTGGGACAGTGTTTATTTACCGGGACATTCTTTCAGGAAGCAGTTGGCCGTCTCCTTCCAGCTGCCATGGCACTCGGAGCCCCCGTAGGACGGCCCGTTGCACTCCCGTGTTCTCTGCATGGTACCGTTGGAGCAAGAGGCAGAGCATGCACTCCAGGCAGCCCATTCATTCCAGGATCCATCCACTAGAGGGAAGCAGAGAGATGCAGATACGCAGGGAGTGAGTGAGCAGCACAAGGACAAGACAGACCCTCAGGCCACAGCCATCACGGCACACTCACTGATGCTATTAACATTTCACATGACCTACTTTGACTGAGTTTAAGTGAAACAGAAAGTTGATGCTCAGTGGATTGTCCTTCAAGCACCACCACAGGTGCCTCTCAACCTTGAAGGTCCGCTGTCCTCAAAACTAAAATCAAATCACTGTCGCTGTGTGGATTAAGAGAGCTGTTGAGTGCAGTGTGTTTAGCTGAGGGGATCACTCTGTGAAGAGCAGTGCAGACCCACACAGCCTTGGCCTTGTGCACTAATGAGTGACCTTGGATGGAAGATAATGAGTGTGTTTTTCTAATATTTCTCAAAACAAACACTAGGGTGGGGTTAATTGGAAGCCTCTGGAGGAAACTGTTTTCCGTTGCACCCACAGTTCCCCTCATTAGGAGCCTTTCAGCCCATCTGACTGGCCAGTGAACTTCTTCACTCACCCAAGCCCCAGTTTTTTGTCATAATGGGAACAGACAAGGGGCATGACTCAATGTTACTCTTAATAGTATATCAAACACTATTTTATCTGTATTTAATAAAGGGCGGAGAAACATTGATAAGAGGGAATACATAGAAAAGTAGTTAGAAAAAACAACCAAAATACTTAATAGTGCTCATATTTACAGATTTAATTTTGGGGGATAACAGTCTTGAAAAGATCAAAGTACTTAGCCCAAAAAGAAGAAATCAATCATAATTGCTATCAAATGTTGCCCTAAAAGACAGGAAAATTGATGGTGTAAAATGCAAAGTGTTAAAAAAAAGCCAAAATTGGTTAAAATAAATATTTCTATCATATTAAATGGACTATTAAGGATGAATCAATTTTCAAAGCCCTTCAATTTCAGATGAAATGTGTAATCATCTCTCAGTAATGACTTTGCCCACAACAACCCATCCCCAGCTACAGACTTTTATAGTAATTCTGTTGTGGTGCACGGAGCCATCTGCTGGTCTTAGTACGGAATTGCAACAAGGCAGGCAATATAATTGGATGGAGCAAGAAATCAGTTTTTTAAGCACACAAATGATAATTCCTTAACCTGGCAATAGGTGGAAAATGTGCAACGTTCAAACTGTAGTTGTGAGTCGAAAACGAGTTTACTCTCAGAGCCTGAGTAGGTGGCGGAGTAGAAAAGAACTACGGGTTTAATATATTGAGTGACCATGAGGAGAGTGTGAGTCACCACCAGTTATTATAAAGCCACTGACTAACGCCTGAGGCATTTGTTCTGTAGGTGCGTCAGATGTAATGTCAGCCTGCCACTGCTGCTGCTGTTTGTGCTGGTGGTGATGCCATTAAGTTGTGTAATTGCCACTCAGGTGTATGAATCAGTTAGTAGGAAGAGTGGGGGTCAAGTATCATAGCTTTGTAAGTGTGGTTTATTAGACTAATGGATAAGCCCACAGAAATAATGATCAGTACTGTGTGACAAATGGCAATTTTGATTTATAATAGGAAATAATGTGACCTAGTGTATGTGTATGTATTTTGCATCATATCATATCATATCATATCATATCATATCATATCATATCATGTCATAGTGTTATTTTCAACACTGCAAAAAATCTAAAATATCAGAGATGTCAGTAAAAAAAAAGCTAAATCCCTTTGAGCTCTCTGACTCACCTGGGCAGACGGCGATGTTGCAGAACTTGGTTTGCTTGGCGGGGCCGCGGCAAGGCTCTCCTCCATGCTGGGGCTGCTTGCACGTGCGGGACCGGTCACGATAACCACGACCGCAGGTGGAGGAGCACAGGCTCCAGGGGGCCCACTCATCCCAAGCACCATCAACTGTGCAAAAATAAGAAAGTTATAGTGTTTATATGTGAAGTTTCTTTTTTTTGTGTGTGTGATATTTTTATGAAATAGTTATGCTTTGTTTGTTTGAAAATGAACAACGTGCAACTGCTATTGTGATTGTCTAGTACTTTCTCTGCTTTATAGAGAGGTTCAGAATCAATATTTAAATTTCATAGGCTGAATGGGTATATTTTGTAAACTCTCCACTAGGTGGAGTAGTGCTCCATACTATCTCTCAGACAGCTACTCTGAATGTACAAAATATTAGGGACATCTTCCTGATACTGAGTTGCAGCGTCTTTTTGCACAATCCACATCTCAATTGTCTCAAAGCTTAAAAGTCCTTCTCTAGCTTTAAGTACATCTCCTTTGTGATTGGTAGAGATTTATTAAATGAAATCAATGACGGATAATGGCTTTTACCTGGATTCACCTCATCAGTGCACTTCATGAAAAGATCGAGCATCCCTAATATTTTGCACACTCAGTGTATATCAAACTCTCTCTCCTCTCTCTCTCTCTCTCTCACTCTCTCTCTCTCTCTCTCTCCTTCTTTCACACACACACACACACACACACACACACACACACACACACACACACTAGGAACTGGAGCCAGGCACTAACCGGGGCAGACAGCGCTGTTGTTGCAGGGCCGGTTCTCACGGAGGGGTCCAGTGCACTGGGTGGTGTAGGAGGCAGTGACACAGAAGCGGGTGCGGCTCTGCCAGCCCTCCCCGCAGGTGACTGAACACACACTCCAGGGGGACCACTCATCTGTAACGGCGTCCACTGCAAACAGCATGGAATAGTGGGTCAGCACACAAGGCCCTTAACATCTGGAAAGCTAAATCTAAACAGCTGTGTAGCTGATTGAAAGTTCAGATTGAACTTTGTCATACTGTGTTCCTACTTGTTGAGTTTTGTCACATTTAGTTTCTGCGATTCAATGTTCTTATAAGCCCAGCCTTTTTAAAAAAAATCTCACCTGCAGAGTAATTTTTAAAAACTTACGAAACTTTCTGAACCAGTCTCATCTCACCTGTTTGGGTTGCAACAACTCCGTGGTTAGGATCTTCAACGTTGTCTCTCTTCAAGCCAATGATGGACCGCAGGGCTTGGCTCCTGGTGCGCACTTTGCCTGTGAGAATGTGATGGATGTATGATTATTGAATCGAACCTGGCTCACCTGCGGACAAGTGCTGCAAACTAAATGATTGACAGGTGGGCTCACCAATGCAGGGCTGAGGGTTGCAGGCCTGTCCTTCTTCAACTATGCCCTTGCAGACACCATCCTCTGGCTGACAGGCTCGGCTGCGCACCTGGACTCCGCCACCGCACTCTTGGCTGCATTCTGACCAGCGGCCCCACCCGCTCCAGCCCTCTGCAGGAAGAGATGGGGAGAGGAACAAATTGGAGGTTAGGAAATAACAAATTGCTTGAGATTACTGTAATCTGGTTAAACACTGGTGAAAGGTAATCTACTGTTACTGAAAACAAAAAGTAATAACTTAATGTTTTGTAGATTTCAGAGGTAATCCAAAAGTAAAGTACAGCAGAGTTGTGCTACTGAGTTGGTGTAATCCAATTGATTAGAATATTAATCATAATCTTAAACAGGTGTTCAGGAATCTGCAACTAGTAAGTAAACTTCCCAATGCTGAGGGTGACATGTTCACGTGGCATTGTGGCAGTATTGTAGTGGAGCTCACACTTTGCACCTTGATGTCTATTCAAACTAATGTGCCTCAGTAAACTTTGCATGTAAGAACAGGAAGTGAGTCATATCTGTGCGATGCGCAGGGTGATTACTGGAGAATGTGGACAAGGACGACTCTTTGTGAGCAGAACCAAACACTCAAGTTGATAGATGTTCCATTTGAAATGGTGATTGTTTGCTTTCAACCACTCGGTGTGAACGGCGGCAGAGCGGTGCGTAAGGCCGGCTGGTGTGTTGCCATGGCTACCACAAGTGCTGCGCTTCGATTTCCGCTGCCAGCTGACTATGAGGGCTTTGTGCTCTTTTCTGCCCCCCACCTACCACACACACACCCTCTATCTCTCACCAAAACCCCCGCTCTTTGCCAAGCAGCCCCACACCCTCAAAGGTTTTGCAACCTAATATGCCTGCCTTGGACAAAATGGAGAGTTAGTGCTGTGTGCGGTCCAGGTAGTCTTGCCACTTAGGCTTGAAGGAGCACCGGCGTATTTCCCTAACACCTTTGATTTACTTCTCATTACTTTGGGGCAGCAGAGGGCACATCCTCTGCCTGTGTCCCGGCTCTACAGGCATGGATCATTACCCTCGACAGCCCCTCAGACACAAACAGGGGCTAATGGAAAATAGCGGGGCTGGAGATGGCCCACGGAGCTGTGGAGTCCTGGAGAACATCACCCCCCATCAGCAACAACACAACAATCTAGTCTGGTGGATGTCATTACAAAACAACATAATAAAGTGGGGGATTACACAGTTTTTGTTTGTTTCTTTTGAGGTGAGATGTTTTGATAAACCTCATGGTCTTACTTACACAATGCATATTCTTAAAATGTTTTCTCTGTGAAAAAAACAAAACAAAACCCAAACTCAGTGCAGCTGTGCACACGTGTCCAACTTACTCATGATCTCAGCATCACGTCCGTTGTCTCTGGGGACTGGGAGGCATTTCTCAACGTAGACTCCGCCTCTGTAGCAGCTGCCTGGCTTCCTCTGTGGGGTCTCCCAGCACTGACATGGGGTGTTCATGATACCGCAGGGGTTGTCATGGGTGCTACTGGACAGGCACTTTTCCAGCCACTGGCACAGCATTTGGCAGGCAGGCATGCTTGGGTTCCTCTTCCCCACAACCAGAAACTCGGCCTTGAACTCGCTGACGTCGCTCTCTCCCTCCACCATCTCCAGGCTGTGTCTCGTTGCCACCTTGCGGATCTGCAGGAACTGTTTGCTGGACTCCAGGTAGGTGACGGTGGTTGAAGCGTCGCACAGCCGGACCACCTCGTCGAAGCTCTCCATACCCAGGTAGGTGCGAGAAGTCTCGATGAAGGAGTCAAACTGGAAGGTCTTGATCTGGCGGGGCACGCAGGAGTCAGTGGGCTTGGTGATTTTCATGTAGACGTTGTAGCGTCGTGGGTCAGGGTTCTGCAGGGTCCAGGAGCACGGCGTGGAGGGCAGGGCGACAGCAGAGGAGAACACACCGAAGAAGCGGCTCTGTTCCAGGGTGGCGCAGGTGGCAGAGGCCGGGCCGGACGGAGTGCAGGAGGTCAAACCAAAGAAGAGCAGGACGAGGGCCACACAGGGGCCGGAAAGTGCTGACCACGCCATTGGGCCGGCTTAGATAGAGGAGGATCTTCTTGCTTCGGTGATTGCTGGTTTAACCTGCTTTTTTTCCTCTCTCTGTCTTCTTTGTTGTGATGTTACTTCAGTTGCTTCAGATGTTTTGACTGATCGCTGTGATCCCTCTGAAGAACTAGATAGGGTTTATGGGCTTTAGTGAATCAGACAGTCTGTCATGTCTGTATCAAAGATGGTGCTGCAGGGAAACAGGGAAATCAAAAGGAGAAAAAAAATATCCATTAGTCAGTGTGTTGCAACATCTCAATAATCAGAACAGAACACCAGATATCACAGTGTGCACAGTATGCAGGATAATAGCATCCTCCAAGTAAAATGTGAGTTTTCTCTCTAGATGTTAACTGGACACGACACACAATATTCCCCTGATCATCTGAGTTCTATACAGCTCCCCCTCACTGCAGGGATTTGTCTCTGATCTGTCTAACAGTGTGTTTCAGTGCAGATTCAGTGATCTAAAATGCCCAGACTTTGGGACATAATTGCTGTGGTACTGCAATTACAGTCCTTCACAGCAGGCTGGTATCTCCAAGCTCTTGCTCTTTCCTCCCACACACTGAACTGCCGCGATCCAAGTGCGTCAGACTGACGTCCATAGAAGCATTGCTATTGGCAACCACAGACGCTTATCAGTTCCGTTTTTTATACAATGCATGAACATTATACAATGTTCCTCGTATTGAGCAGTAAACAAGATTGATGGTTAGTCTGTGACCGTGGCAAAAGCATAATTAGCTATCCTGCCTTGGCATTCCACTGATTGCTTGGGCAATATTTCCTCAGTTACATACCAATACATGAAGAACAGATGTTTCAAACAAATGGATGACAACTGACTGTCCTGCAACTATTAATGCAAATGCATGCATGTTAAGGCAGATGCATGCACATTAGTTCCACCACTTCTAAACTTGAGTGACTTGCTAAAAGGCACTGAAAAAACAATTGATGCAACGGGAGGAAATGACAATTCATTCGAATGCTATGGCATGCATTCGAATGAGCATGCATTCTCATAAAGTATTCCTAAATTTTCTCCACTTAGTTTATTTCCATATAACTCAATTCAACATGCTCTATATACTTTATCCTGTGGAGACAGTGACCTGACCTGTATGACTAAATCTGCCTGGCCCGGGAGAAAAAGCACACAGGATCAGTATCAAGGTCGTTGTGCTTGACTGGATGAACTGAGGTGACTGGAGCCGCTCCTTGGAGCCAAAAAGACAGGAGGAAACACTGTTGCTCAGCAACATCTTTCACACGCATACTCCTTCTCACGTGTGCCAGGCTGTCCTGTCTTTCTTTTGCTAATGACTAACGTCAGAAGAGTAAATCAATGCGATCGTCCACTGCAAAATGATATACACAAGGCATGATTGGGATTCAGAGGCTGTATATCTGCATGAAGGAGGCTTATAGTATTCTGTAAGGCTTTGCAATTAGTGCATGTAATTGCTGTATGCAACAATGTGGCTAATCATAAAAGAGCAGTGCAGAGACATTGCAGCAGAATATGGGAATGAATGGGTGTGAATTTCTGCCTATAGCGACATTCAATTTGAAAAGCACCTGCACTTTTCAGGCAGACAACTCATAATTACGTTCCTCACATCTCTTTCCCATCCCTCTCTCCCTCTCTCCTCTCTCTGAGCAACAGAGCAAAGACCTCTGCTTTGTGTAGGTGGATGTCTCTCTACCGCCTCCCAACAACCGGAAGCTCCATGAATGGGCATCTGATTAAGCACACAGTGAAAGGAAAAAGGTCCGGCTGTCATAAAAAAAAATGCCTCACTCTGCTTTGCTCCTTTTCTACGCCTTGCCTCCATATGTTTTTTCTCCATATATTTAGCTGTTTTTTTCTTTTCCTTGTCCATTTGCTGTCGTCAACAACATTTCTGCAAAGCAGGCAGCCTAAAAGGCTGGCAGTTGGTTGTTATGGAGATGGGGCTTATTTTTTGCAGATCAGTGTAAAAAAACAGTAAAGAAGGGCAAAATTATCATCAGCCACATGCTCTCGTTTATGCTGCTGTGCACAGTTCTGAAGTAGCCCTTCTCATCACAGATATGATGGGCTTTGCATAACTCATGGGGAATGCATAACCAAGGGAAAACTAGGCGACATTGGTACGCACTAAGAAATGCGCAGGCATTGGATGAGAACCTCATGGCATTTTTCACTGGCTACAGATGAATGTCAGGAGGAGGTTGAGTCAGTGGTTTGCATGATTAACTTGATTAACTGTCTGATTGATATTCATCTGACACGTAGACAAACATTTGTAATGTGAAAAAAGCACTTGTGTGTGGCTCTGGTAGGCTGGTCTTATGATTTTCCATACAGATCAATTAAACTCTGATATTTGAACTTTTCTGTCTGGATGCTTTATGGACACGTTTAAGATGGGATGTTTCACCATGTCCTGATGTTAGGTGTATATAAATTAACTATATATATTATGACTTAGGCATGAGTGTGTGTGTGTGTGCGTATGTGTGTGCATCTGAGTGTATGTGTGTGAGAAAGAGAGAAAGAGAGACACAGAGAAAGAGGGGTCATTACTGTTTCCTGAACTCATTCTTCCCTTTTCAAGTTGTTCTCTTTTGCTGACTCCCACAGCTGAAACGAACTCAAGAAAAGCCACTTTTGCTAACATTATGGGTCATCCTTCATCCCCAAATTGCTCACGCTATTTCTTTTCATATGCCATGTGCAAGCACATGCACACGTGTGCAAGAAACTAGATCACTTGGTGGCTGCTTTACAAATGCATGTGACAGCAAAAACAACAAACAGAAAGAGCAAACAAAAAACTGGAGGTTCTGTTTGTTTGGAAAATATTAATGTTAGTTGGCCCAGCATTTAATTACAAATCCCTTGATCCACTTAGAATCTCTCTGATGGTCAATGCTTTGCTGCTTGTCAGGAATGGAAATGAATTGGTAATTCTAATTCTAGTTCTTACGTCCCTTTGGAAAAAAAAAGAAGTAAATGACTAGTAAAACAAGCAGAGCAACTAAATACGACCCCGTTTGCTGGGTTGCTTAGTTTCACAGTGTTTGCTGAGTGCTGTGCAATGCCAGACAGCAACAAATTTGCCAGCCGAGAATTGAAGAAAATAAGTCTCCAACAACTCCCTGTAGGTGCTCAGTGTGTTGCTGCTTCAGAGGCAGACTGTGTTTTAGACGTTACAGCAAAGACACACTCAGGACTACATGTGACAGCAGGTGCACAAGCAGTAACATGTATAGTAATAGCAGTCTATGTCTGGGTATTGTGAACTTAGAGACGCTACAGCGTGGCACTGAAATGTAAAATATATGGATTTGTCTCATGCAGGTCATAGTATTGCAAACTCCACCGCACCCTATTCTGTCCTATAATCTAAACAGTGCAAGCAGTCCCTCTTCATGTAGGCACAGCAGAAAGTTCAGCTGAGCAACCTGTTGCCTCAGCGTAACTTTCTGCTGCTGAACAGTCAGATCGTCCAGATCGCTTTACCCAGCGGCATGGCAAAATACTGTAATCACAGCTTTTTAAATGGGAGATCAGATACATTATCTCTCATTTTGCTAAGACTTCCGTGCAGTTCAAACGATCTGGACGGAAACAGGATAAAAGCCAATTTTGGAAATATCAGTGTTGCGAATATGAACCGTCAGAAAACGAGTGTGGAGTGCAAGATGCATTGAACAGTTTGTTTTTGCATGCACATTCTTCCATAAACTAGAAGTTTATGAACGAATGGAACTGATTGAACTGAATATATGTGCAGAAGACAATAGACAATAGTGCAATAACTGCACGCTGCTCGGACATTTCAGCAGCAAAAGCGAGTTGAGAGACCACGGACAGCGTTTCAGCACCACGGACAGCGACAGACAACTTTCTAGCACAGAAACTTTAGCAAATGCGGTCAGTCTCGTACATAGTGAATCCAACACACAAGCAACAAGACAACATTCATCTACTTCGGTAACTCTGCGTACTGATGGTCCCTTCATTGAGATCGGTGAAAATGTTTTGCTTTTTAACCATGATAGATAGATATTTCACATAAAGTAGACAAACAGCAAACATTTTCAAATCCCACATTCAAAGCAAATACACAAGTTGTTAACATGCATATCGGGGACGTGTGTCTTACCTTGAAAAAGCCTCTTAAAAGTCTTGTTCGTAGCTCTCTATCCAGTCGCCCAAATGTCTTCGAGCTGCGTTCAGGTAGCAGCGTGTGAATTTCTCTTTGAATGAAGTTTGACTTGACTCGAAGTCTTCAGCTCTGCACCGCAGAAGCGCTCTGGCCAAAACTTTCGCAGTGTGGAAACGGCAGAAACGATGTGCCAGGTCCAAGCCCGACCCAACCGGGTCGATCCCAAGTTTCAGTGCAGTCCACTCTCACAAGCAAATTGAAAATAAAACGACTCTGACCAAACTCCAAAGAGTTTACTACCAACTTTTCTTGGTTGCTATATCCAGAGAAACTGGTGTATAGCAGAGTGACGAATTGGTTTTAACGGAGCTCCAGCAGACAGTCCGTAGAATCAAAAGATCTGGTCTTGTCTTTTCTCTCTAAGCTCCAGGAAAAATAATGTTGGTACTTCTACTCCCGGCTTCGGAGTCTTCTTGCTTGTGGTCTTTGCACTGCAAGTGGGTCCAGTCTCAGTGTAGCTTGTGGCCTGCTCTCAGAGGTTTATATCCAACCCCGCCCCCCCTGCTCCAAGTTGGAGTCAGTGCGTGGATGGCGTACTGAAGTGAATGAGACAGCACCAAGACGGGGGGAGTGTGCGGGGGAGACGTGTTTGTGTGTGTATGTGTGTGTGTGCGTGTAAGTGAGAGAGTGACTGTATCCGTGCATGGAGGAGGGAGGGAGTTTGAATCCGAGAGGAGGGAGAGAGGGAAGGAGGGAGATGTGCAGGGAGACAGAGAAAGGCGATTAAGAACCAAACTACGCAGATATCAACGCAGAGGCAAATGTACCGGAAAGAGGATCAACGGAATTATTGTTTATGAGGATGAAATAAGCTAATTGTCTTCAAATAAAACAATAACACTCAGGTGTAAGTCAGTGCGACGTATCATTTTCTGTATGTGCGTATCTTTATCCAACCTCAATATATTGTTGCACAGAATATACAGCGGGTTGTAGACTACAGGCAACGTGGGTAAGCAATTTATTAAGATAGGCGCATGATCGTGATATCTCCCCATTTGTAATCAATTAATAATAACAGTATTTTATATGCAATGCATTTGATTTGATAGACAAAATGGGTAAACAATTGATTAGATAGACGCATGATCGTGATAACACCCCATTTGTAATCAATTAATAACAGTTTTAGTATTATTATGTGCAATGCATTTGATTTGATAGACAACATGGGTAAACAATTTATTGATTGGCGCATGATCATGATAATTATCACTCCCTGTTCATATGCAATGCAGTTGATTCAGGGCATGAACAGATGATCTTTTTAGGTTAATATGTACATAATCGAACTTATAAAATTGCAAGGATCCGTGTTATGTAAACTCGATTGTGTGGCATACGTGCAGCATCACCGGTCAGCGGCTGTCATAGTAACAGGATCTCCGACAAGCCTCCAAGTCCAATTAAAAGTATAGAGGAGAGCGGCAGACCGGGGCAGCGCTGTAATGCAGGAAAGGAAACACCCGCGCGTGCACGCATGCCCCCCCACCTTTCTCTCTCTCTCTCTCTCTCTCTCTCTCTCTCTCTCTCTCAGACACACACACACACACACACACACACACACACACACACACACACACACACGCTGTCCCCTCCCTCCTTCCGTCTTCCCCTCCCTGCCTCCCTCCCTCCACCTGTCTCCTGCCTCTCCAGGGATGTGGGCGGATCTGGGTAGCTCTCTCTCTATGAGTGAAGGGATAACCTATGTGGGCGTTTGCTTGTTGGTGGATGGCTTGGTTCCTCTAGCACAACCTGACTAAGAAAAAATAAATAAATAAAAAAAAAGAAAAAAGTACAGGCTGTTGCATCCTGACTCAAATGATGTGACAGAGAGGAGTTGCTTATGAGTGATTATCAGTCATTATTACCCAGAAGAGGGTCCCCAAGAAAACAGAGAGTGGTGGGAGTGAGGAGTCACGCTGTCTTATGGCGATAAAGGAATATTTAGTTCCTAAATAAAACCAGTCAGAGATACGTTTGGACAAAAAACAACAACAACTCAAACTCATCAACTCCATGAATCAGTTAGTCCGGTGGGTCATCACACAGTCAAAACATGTATAATTTTTTTTTTTTCAGTGGATATAACTTGACTTGTAATAGCTTTAGGGCTAGGTGACCTCTGGCACAGTGAAGTTTCCCAAAACATCTAATCTGGAAAAACACTAATATACGCTGTTTTCAGCACATGTGCCATATGACTTTTGGGAGCCTTTTCATCATTCTGTGCTTTCTTTATACTGTGAGGTCCAGGTGCAAGTGTAGGCCTATATCAGCATAGACAAACATTGCACTACCTGAAGTTTATCATCAATCATCTCTAAAATACAGAGGTCTGTCATATTGATCCTCCTGTGAAAGTGTTATCATTTTCTTAACCAAGGACTTAAGTTACCTAGTGTCCTTTAAAAATATCACTTATGATATCAATCATTTTGTAATCATAACTGTCACCTTTTAAAAAAAAGTGACATATCATTTGGGAACTCATCATTTGCTTACTTTCACACATATATGTGCACAAAATGTGTCTCAGAGAAGTTTTGTAAATCTGATCATCCCTATCTACAGTATGGATGTTTGCATCTGCCCCAGATCTTCCCTGTCAGTGCTTTACACCTATAATAAAATTTTGAGCAGTTATGAGAAAAAAATGATATTTGTTGTGGGGACCAGACAAACTCCCACATTGTGACAGCAAGCTCGCCACCGTATGACGTTGATGCCATTCTCATGAGAAGGACAAACAGCGTTAGTAGTATTTCACACATGGGTGCACCCTCAGTCTAAAATGTGTCACTACTACCAACCTGCCTGCGCATTGCAACAAAATAAATCATGTGACACACAATGCTGCGCTTGTTGCTTACAACATCATGACTTGTGCCCACACACTTGTACTCTTGTATACCCACTGAAACCTATTTTCAGGCTTTATGGAGATCGAGGCTCTGCGTAAATGGAGGATACATATAATTACATTTAATTTGTCCAATATACTCTCCCTCTGTATTAGAGTGTAGTAGGAATGCTTCTCTAGAGTCACTGACCATCACATTCACACTGATCTGAAAGGCAAAACTGATCCTGTAGCAGCTCACAGTTCAAAGGAATTTGACACAAGCTCAGGTCAATATGCGAGAATAAAAACAACAAACGACACACAATGCACAAAAGCTGTTCATTAGAGGAAGTGTTTGATTCTAACGGATACAAAAGACCCTATAAGGTATTTTCTTTTTTTTTTTTTTGCTGTCAGTGTAGAGAAAACCCCCTAAACTATCAGGCATGCCTGTACTTCCATGCAGCAAAAATACTGTGCGTCATCCAAGAATAGATCTGCCAGGTTCATATTAACTCACTAACTCTAACTGTGTAATCAAATGAGCTATTAGACACCCAGCATGTGAGCGGCCTGTTGTTCAAGAACCCCCCCCCCCCCCCCCCTTCCCTGCTCCTGCATGCATGATGGGACGGCTGGCACACGAGACCGGGGGGAAACTGAGTTGAGCTGCCATCCTGCTGCTGATTAGAATAAGCTGGACAAACAGTGGCAGCCTAATGTTTAGAGAAGCAGGCTTGTGACTGGAAGATTGCCCTTGCGAATCCCCAAAAGAGTCTGGGAAAAGAGGAAGTGGAGGAGGTGAAGACACACTCGCCCCTTCTTCTTCACTGACTGCTGCTGAGCTGCCCTTAAGCAAGGTGCCTAACCTGCAACTACACTGATATGGAGTATGTGCTCAGTGGCCAAAAGTTCAAGCCTATGGTTACACTGAGCAGCTCCCAAGTGTGAGTGTGTGTATGTATATAGCGTGGGAGTAATGACCAGATACACCGTATGGACTAATAAATAATAATCTAATGCTAAACATTTGACAACGCATGTGTTCCAACTTCCCGTTTGAACTTTAAAAGCCTTCTGGGCTCCCAGAGCTCATCGAAGAGGGAGGCGTGGGCTGCTGCTGGCACTGTTATATAAACAAATGTCCATGCAAGTGAGAGTGAGAGAAAGTTTTGAGGAATCACCAGCCCACCTTTGCACCCGTTGCCTCCACGCTCCATCCCACAGAAGCCGGGACAGCCCTCTCACTACTCTGGTATTTCAGAGGGAGTTGGAAACACTCAGGGCCCAGGAACGGTGTCAGTGTCATGTTCAAAGAGCAGCTCTGAGTCACGCTATACCGTTTCCTGGCTGATGTGGGAGAGGAATTTACATTTAGCGTTTCGGTGAAGTGTGAGTGTGTGGTTTTGATGTATTTCCTGCATCTAAGACAGCTGCAACACTTGCTGCTACTACTGTACTTCAGCAACCACCAGTGTGACTATGAATAATATATCCCTGTTATAATTTCTAACACCTGCAAGATCTCCATCGTTTCATCCCTTTGACTCTGTGTGAGTTTTGCACAGTGTCTGTCTGACTCCTTCACAACATGCCATGCTTGAATTACAGTGAAGTGGCATGATATCATGTCTCAGGTTGAATTCTTAATCTGCCTTCATTGACTATGTTGTTATTAAGGTGTCAGAACCCTAGAGGGCGCTGTTTTCAGATGATTTCAGATTCCAAAGGTATGAGGCTGAATGAGGTTCATGCTGAATCCAGTACTATCTAATCTACCATGCATACACAAGACAAGACAAGACAAGACAAGACAAGACAAGACAAGACAAGACAAGACAAGACAAGACAAGACAAGACAAGACAAGACAAGACAAGATAAGATAAGATAAGATAAGATAAGATAAGACTTTATTGATTCCTTTGAGCACATTGGGTTGTTAACAATAAAAACAATAAAAACAGAATAGAAACAATTGTGGGGTTACATAAACATGTAAATATCCGCATTTGACACATGCGAGTAGACTATGCAAGTGAGAAGTATGGGAAAGAGTAGGCCTATGCATTACTTACATGTATGAATTTACCTACAGTTATAGTTGTTACAGATGATGCTAACTCAGTCTCAATTGCTTACTTAGATATGAAAGACCAAATATGAAATATGTAGGAATTTCAGAGAGAAATCCAAGATAGTTTGTATAGTCAGTACAGTGTGCAGGTAAGCTGTCAATCACAGAGGATCATGCCAAATTGAGTGTAATACTTTCTTGTGATTGTCTGATTTTTCTGGCATAGTGCATGTGGCACGCCCAACCCATATGTTATACTCCAAGAAAATAAATATTTGTGCACTTCTATTATTTGTCTCCTTATTGGCAGAGCATCTGGTGTAGCAACCTGTGTACGCTACAGATGCGCCAAAACTTGGTGTGCTTTGTCATTGTGTTCAAACCTCTTGTGTGTGATGTACGATAAGCTTGCAGTTTGTTGAAATCCATTTGGCTGAGATGGTACTCTTCAAATTGTCTGTTTCATGTTTAACACCTGCTACGGCTTTAATATGACTGGCCTTTTCTGTAGTCTGTGTGTGTGTGTGTGTGCGTGTGTGTGTGAGAGAGAGAGAGGGAGGGAGGAAGAGGTAGCTAGAAAGAGAGAGTTACAGAAACAGTTACAGATTTAGAAATTAATGAGTTTGGAATGAGAACGTGAAGCAGACAGACAATCAGACAGGATGAGACCATGCCAAATCATATTTTTTTTCTTCCAGTGTTCATGTTTGTAGTTTCAGTTCTGCTTCTGGCTCTGTGCATCTGATCCCTTTCAAAAGCAAACAGCAGAAGTAGGGCAGTCGTAGGAAACCGGGCCAGGTTGATATTTGCTCACCCAGACCAGCAATTACCATGACCTGTGCCTGTGCCTGCAAATCACCATTCACAAGCCATGCAGCACTCCACTCTGCTAAAGGTGCTCCAGCCCTGTTGCTAATGCTATATACAATCCCCGCAGCAGGGCGTCCTTTCTCAAATAGCTCTGAAACATTTGAATGGAAGAGGTGAAGGATGAATGGCGGAGGTGATCCATGGGAGATTCGGCTGCATCTGGTATATGCAGAAATATATTGTTTGTTATGTGTGTGTGTGTGATTTTCTGTGCTGCTGTGCTGCAAATATCTGCTTTGTTTGACTTGCATTCAAAATGCTGCTGAAATTCCTTTAATGACCTGCATGTACTTTTACGTAAATGCAAGTCTGGGTTTTGAGATGGTGCTTTGTTTAATTTCGATAACAAATGTAAGATGTTGTTGACTTGAATTGGTAGAGACCAGTTACAGGAAACAGGATGGATTATTTTTTGTCTGCTTTCATGTCAAGGTCTTCACTTAGGATGACCCCCACCCTCCCCCTCCAGCTTGACCTGCCTGACTTCCTCTTCTTCTTCTGTTCACACACTTTTATCATTATATGTTCTCATGTAACACATAACTGTCTTTCTGTGTCACCCTAATAGGTGTGCGTGTATTCTTGGGAACCTCGGCAAGTACAGCCTGCCCTGTCCTTTCACTGCAGCCCATCGGAAACAGAGAAGGAGCAGAACGTGAAGAGAGAAGTCGCCCAATTAGAGCATTTGTGTTCCATTTTTCAATAGAAACTCGGGGGGGACAGTTGCTCCATCGTTAAATATATAGTTTGTGTACAAGGTAAAGAAGCTTTTGTATGGGAACATACTTTCAGGGGCTAAAAGGGGAACTTTTAATTACTGGATTTGAGAGAGGGAGCGGGAAGAGTATCTTCAAACGTCCCTCCAAATTATATTTTGAAACCTTCCACCTCTTATCTCAGACAAGCCAGTTGCAGTCTTGCTGTTTCCTCTTCAGTCTTTGCCTTTCCTCTATGCTCCTCTCTCTCTCCTTGATCCCTAATGTAAAGGTTGCCAAGGGTTCAGTGTAGAAGCTATTGTTTGAGCTGCCAGTGACACTGATTGGATGAGTGTCAAAACTATGCAGCGGCAGTCTCATTTAGCCATACATCAGTCCCCCAAACAAAAATGCTGTTCAAATAAATTGTTATCTTTATCCAGTTTATCAAACAGAAAATTTACAGTTGCTTTTACTTTCATTATAGCACATATACACTACCAGTCAAAACTTTGGACACATTGGATTGAATATACTATGTTTTTCATTATCTTAAAGCCATTTTGATCTAAAGGCTTATGCTTAAATGCTTGAAATTTGTTTCTTAGACAAATATAAATAGTGAAGTTGATGCCTATGTATGAATTTCTTTCCAAAGCCTTTGCCTTTCCATGAAGGCAAAGGGCGGCTACTTTAAAGAATCTAAAATATAAGATAGTTTGGATTTGTTGAACACATTTGTTTTTGGTCACTGTGTAATTCCATTTGTGTTATTTCATGGTTTTGATGTCTTTACTATTATTCTAAAATGTGGAAAATAGTGAAAATAAAGACAAATGTGGTATGTCCAAACTTTTGACTGGTAGTGTAACTAGCTCTCCCAGCATTAAGAAGGTTTTAAAGGTCTTGAGATTCCTACATTTTATTTTAGACTCAGCAGGACAGACATTGAGATGTGGTCTCACTCTTCTGATCAATGTCCCAGAGGGGCTCATCAACCGCTCATAAACACTGTCATTGTCTCAGATCCCTATTTATTACTGAGTCTACTGAACATCCTGGGTGGTTGCACAATCATTTTGCCGATCAATACTGACATGGCGGAGGAAAAGGCCTGAGATGCTGCCATTTGAGTTGAGGGAGGAAATTGACTTTCTCTAATGCAATATCCAGCAGTGCTCAGCTGAAACCCCTGCCTGTTTCTTAAGAGCTGAAATAAGCTTACTTGCCAGTCCTGTGGTCAAGCAGAAACAACATTTCAGGTGCTGCTCAAGCCAAAAAGTTTCTTAATTTTACAAATAAATCCATAGAATGTGATGGGTTGTTGCTGAGAACTGACGGTGTTTGTATTGCCATGGTTGAAAACAGGAAGATGAGGGTCTTGCCAAGAACACAAAGCCCATTTTAATCCAGTGGAGGCTTCCCTGCTGTTCATCACTGTATCAACAACAACAACAGCAAGCTAACAGCACATACCGAACTGTCCTTAGTCATCCTCATGTCTATTAAAGAGCCAAGTTTCATTAAAAATGGATGTGGCAGATGGTGTGAATTGAATAACCACTAAGGGGAGTTTTCGACATGTAGTAGAATGAATCACAGGGGTTTTATTAGGCTGTGAGCGCCAGAGGAAGACCTTCCACAGCAGGTTCCTGGAGGAGACTGATACAGCTGGAGGAAATACGTACATGGTGCTACCTGTGGAGAAGCGGTATTGTAAGTTCAATGGACCGGAGTGAGCATCAGAAACCCAGAAAAAAACAGGTTTGCTTGACATTGAAGTCGTGACATATTTTCTTGCATAAGTTTTAATAAGGGTTATACAAGTTTTTGAAAGCCAAGGAGTCAGCGGAAAAGAGAACAATGATTTTCTCTCCATGTTATGAAACAGATCAATGAATAGAGAGATCAGTTTTTATTTTAAATGGATTGAGAGAACAGGCACATAAGAGAACAGAGAAAAGGCAATCATATACAATAAACAGAAAGATACCATTATTTCTTATCTACTCAGAAATGACAACCCACACATTTGGGTAAGAAAACAAAACAAACAAGATGTACAAACAAAGTATCTTTTACCCACTTGACTGTGATTATGGAGACATAAATTGCTATTCATCACTGATGTCCATTCTTGCTGAAATGCCCATGAGCAAGGCACCTACGCCTAATGGCTCAAGATGTGGTTTGAATATCTGACCTGAAAACTGGAGACAAATATGTAAAAGCTGGCCTGGCTAACATTAAGATACATGCTAAAAATGTAAAATAGAAGTTTAGATTTGGTTTGCAGACATACTGTATATACTCCACTAGTGTGTTTTCTGTCCTGCACTCCGCTGCCTCTCTATGTGCATCTACACCAAAGACTATAAAACTACCCAGTCCCTCCCTGTTTGGCACACAGCATCAAAGAGTTAGCACCACGGGCAAAAAAACCCTGTCGCAGTCTCACAGCTTCTCCAAGGTGTATGAATCAAAGAGAAGGCTATTGCAGCTTAGACACATTGGTTTTAATATTAAATCTTTGTTCTCCAGAAGTAACTTAATTATTTTCATTCCTTTGGGAGTAAAGCATTGCATCAGACAAATGTCCAAGGGCTGCAACAGTACATCATCCTGTCTGCTGCTGCAGAAACAGGTGACAGGCTGTTCTGGCTCTAAGGGGGAAAGGGGCTTTTATTTCTTCTTTCCAAAATGAGATATTCACCAAGTGAAGTATATATGACTCCTACCTCGTCAAAATGATTGCTGGCAATCTAGTTACTAGTTATCTCATTTCATTATCTCTTTTTCTAAAATGGATATGCACTGTTTTATAACAAAACCCTTCAATTACTGCAATGTCTTCTATAAGATATTGCATTCTTTTGCATTTTGCAGTGATCTGCACTCAAACCTGCAAGTTCTTTGCTCACCAGAACTCAGCCGCACCACTGAAAAACTACCAATATCTGACATAGGATGCCAATCTCATATGTTCTGTGTTGCTGCTTTGAAGCTTTTGAAGCTCTTGAACCAGGTTGGCAATCAAACATTGCATTTTTGGAGAGTGTTCCTGTCTCTATTGTAGAGAGAGAAAATGTGCACAATCAGCCACAAATGCCTCATTCTCCAACCCCCCCACCCCCCAAACTGTAAAATGCTTGACACATAAATGTCAAAACAAACAGTGATCAGTATATGCAGCTTTCATTTCAAAATGAAAGAGAATGAATACTGACAGTGTGTTTCCTGGGTGTGGGTACAAGGGTGCAGGGATCTCAGCAGAGCAAAAGAGCTTACATCACAAGTCCACAATGCAGCTGCTTTGTATCATTTGGTCTCTATTCTCTCTGTGGATCTGTGTGGATGTCATAATGTGTACACAATCTTTTGCTTTTGCAGGTTAGTTCTACACTTTTTTTTTTGCAGTGCCTTTATCTCTTTATTCTCTCGCTGTCTCGCTCTTTTTCCCTCTCCCTCTCTGTCTCTTGCACACATGTGAGGCTGGGGAGTGTGGGAGTCTGAGGGATGACTCATCTGTTGCACACCTCATCAGTGACTGGCCATATTTGGGCTGCCCGGAAATCCATTTTTCTCTGCCTCTGTTGTAGTGGAGTGCAGGGAATGCGCAGGCAAGCTCTTTCCTGCTTTCCCTTTTCTCTTGTACTATTTTTCAGCACAAGGCTCTCTAATTCAAGGATTCAGTTCTTATTTATCAGCAGTGAGGTCTTTGCTTTGTTATCATCAGAAGAACTCTCATCAGGTTGTTTTTACATGGGTATGACTGTATTTAAAGGTTTTTCCCTATTCAGGTTTTCTGACCATCGGTTTCAGGTTTACACGTGCACACAGTCACATTATGCACATACTCTCTCTCTCTCTCTCTCTCTCTCTCGCACACACATGCACACACATACATACCAGTATGTGTGCTCTCTCTCTCTTTCACACTTCTGACACACAAACATGCACACACAAGCACAGTCACAATCCAATACCAAATCAGAATCACTCTATTCATTAGGCAGATGAACAGGAGAAACAACAGGACGTCAATATTGTCAATGTTCCCTTTTTATCACATTTGATGAATCAATTTAAAATGTGCCAACCTAATAATGATTTAGGATGTCCTGTTTATGCAGAGATTCTTCAGGAAGTGTCTGTGTGTAGTGAGACATTTCTTGGAGGAAGCAAAAACACAAGAAAAGTGTGTGTGCTCTTGCGTGCATATGTGTGTGTGCGTGCGCGCGCATGCATGTGTGTTGGGTTTGTACATGGATATACTGTATACTGTATCCATGCAAATGTGTGATAGATGGGGGTGGCTGACTTGAAAGAAAGAAAGAAAGAAAGAAAAAAGAAAGAAAGAAAGAAAGAAAGAAAGAAAGAAAGAAAGAAAGAAAGAGAAAGAAAGAAAGAAAAAGACAGACACAAATACACTCGGGTGGCAGAAAGGCAAAACATCAAGGATTCAAAGCCTTTTGTGGGGCTGTCTATTGCATTTCAACCATGTGCAAATATATGACATGAGTAATTGCCAACAGTTTTGACGTTGGGTTTGAACTCTCAGAAGCAACTCAGAACAAAAACATTTTTGTCTCTTGGCTCACAAGAGGATGAAAATGGTCTTAGAACTGAAGATCGCACTGATTGGTGCGCTTCATTTGATGAGGGTAACCTTTTGTACACAGCTTTTGGAGGCTGCACATTGTACACTATCAGCGTATCAGCTGGAAACACAAACACACACACACACACACACACACACACACACACACACACACACACACACGCAGTAATGGCTTTTTGATCATACAGTCTACCTTAAATAACCTGAAATAAATATATTTCCATTGTGACCAAGAGTAGCACTTCTTCACTAAATCCATTCAGATAAGACATCAGGTTCTCAGCAGTCTTTCTGGATCTCAGTTATTCATTTATCCTCTATACATGTCATCACATGGCAAATTAACAGCCATGTGAAAGAAAATGCTTAAATGAAGGATACATACAGGTTGCAGACAAAATAATGGAAACACCTAACAATATATGAATATCTAGTATTGCCTAAGAAGTAAGGCCACTCTTCCTTTTGGGAATGCTGTTATATGAGTCCTGAACTGTGTGTAGTGGGATGTTGGATCATTCTTCAAGAAGGAAAGCTCCAGGGGTAGAAATCCACATCTCACTCTGTTCTCCAGAATATCCCACGAAGGTTCAACGATGTTTAGGTGAGGCCATGGAAGGTGTTTCACTTCATCCTGGTGTTCATGAAACCACTCTTGAATTTGTTTAGCAGTGTGTATGGGGGCACTAACATCTTGGAACATCATGAGGGAAAACTGTTTGCACCATAGGGTGCAGATGGTTCTGTAAATTGGCCTCATATTCCTTGGTCGTTATTCAACCATGCAGAGCAATCACTGGACCTAATGACTCCCACTAGGTGGCTGCCCATACCATCACAGACCCACCACCATGTTTAACAGTTAGCAGTTAGCAACAGGCATTGCGGGTTCAAGGCATCCTTTTGCATGTTTGGACGGAGGAAAAATGTATGTAGGGTGAACGACGAAAGGAGTATCTTTGTGCGCTGGCCAAGTGGTTTCCAAAATCAGCCCTGACATAACTTTGTGAAGTTCATAACATACACTTTTGAAATACCTGAGCTTTCAAATGTCCCTCCATGATTTTCCCCCATAGTTCCATCTCAGCCTTCTCCCAAACAATTGAAGTTAACGGGGCTTTTTACAGCACCAGAAAAAAAGCATAAAATGTCAAATTTCTCCCAACAGCTTGTGCAGTGTCATCCAACTGTTTTATAGCCAAACGATTGTGCTGTGGGTCCAAAAGTCCAATATTTAGCTGTAAGTATAGCTTCCATTGCCTTAGTGCACTTTCAAACAATAAGAAAAGATGTTAAAACATGAAAAAAACTTCTTTCATAGTTAAAAGCTGGTAAGTGTCTTGTACAAGGGTACAAACTGACAAATAGATGGCTTAATAAAGGCAGTGTGAATGGATTTGGAACTAGCAAAGCTGAATTTCCAGTAATGCCTTTTTGCAGGTTTCTCTGTCTGAAAGGGACTAGAGTTATTAAGTCGTAGCAGCAATTCCTAGATTTTCACTTTTCTGGTTGTGATGACATAAATTGTTCCGTCATAACGACAAATGTTCAGTCGTCTAATTGTGAAGGAACTGAGGGATTAAACTTGACAAGCCCACCCTTACAAAAAAGTCACTTATGAAAACACATTTTAATTCAAAGCACAGGTGCTTTTTGGACACGCTGGTTTTCATATGTGGACTTTTATTTTCACGTTATACTTTGACATCACATATTACTTCAGATGTGAAAATTTAAATTCATAGGTGAAGTGTTTGTTTTTTTGTTTCACGTGGGAAAACTTCATTCCACATATAAAGAGGCAATTCACTGGTGAATATTTTCACATTTTCACATGGGAAATGGGAAATTTCACATGTTCACATATAAAAAGCACATGTTCTTTGAATTCACATTCACACTTTTTGTAAGGGCACTCAGAAATATAAATACTCTCAATGGATAACTGAGCAAATTAATCCAAATCCTTGGATCAGGAGGCAGGAAACAGACATTCTATGTTTGAGCATCAGCCTTTGGTCTATAAATTAAAGCCTACATTTATGGCACAATGTACTTTCCCTTTGGTGTGAGTTTATCCTGAGTGATGATGTCAATGTTGAAGAGTGTGTTGTCAATGCAGATATTTTCTTGTGGATGGTGGGGGAAGTGGGGCTTTGTTCGGTGTGTTTATCAGTTGGTGTGAAGTGGGTGAAGAAGAAAAGACCTCTATTGCTGAAGAATGAGAGGATCTATTTATTTCCCCCTACATGTTCTTTATCCATTTGTTTTTTGTCCATCATTCAGTTCCTTGTTCTCTTATTTAACCTGAACAATCTGTTCTGTTCTTTAAACTCTGCACCTACTCATACTCAATTATAAATATACACAAGTTGGATGGTGGAAAAGGAAAAAAAAAACCTTTATTAAAAACAAGCAAAAGATAACACTTTTAATACAAAATTAAAAAATGTACCTTTAAGAAACAACACAGATAACAAAGAATACTGTTCTAGTAGTTATTTTTTCTCTTTAACTGAGATATTTTTTTATAAGCCCTTGGGGTTCAGTTTGCCTCAACCACACAGTACTTTTTACTTTTACTTTGTACTTTTTGTTCTTTTCAGTTTTTATCTATCAATATTTATTTGTATGTGAAAAATACACTAGATTGAGTGTATTTGAGAGAATAGATTGAGTGGCATGAGCAAGATGCAAAAGTAAGGCTGAACTCATTTGAACTAATTTGACTTGCCATTGGCTAACCAAGGTCAGTGTAGCCACAATGATCTTGACCTTGCTACCTGCTACCAACAGCTCTCCTTAATGTTCCCTTGTCATTTACACTGGTTATTTTCAGAAGCAAAACAAACCTTACTTCTGATGGCACAAAGTGGTGGCAATTCAATTAGTCTGTACACTTATTTCTCAGAGCCTGACATATTCCTCAAAACAGCTTCTTCAGACGATGTATTTTAGCTTGTACAAAGGCAACAAAACAACAACCAAATGACAGTCAGGACATCAACACAGCGTTTGTTTGTGATGGAAAAGCCAGGAAAACAAACGCCAGGGGCTCATTATTCCAAATAAACTACTTGATGACTTGATGCCACTCAGGGACAATTTAAATGGTCCCACACCGCTTGAATCTATGAGCTGTAATGGATTAGCGTTTATCACAGTGACAAAGTCTAGGGAGAACAAAGAATTGTGTTTCAACCTGTTTTAGCCGGTCCAAGTGTCTTTAAAACATCTCAAGATCTTACGAAATGATTGACACAGAGCCTCAGCCTTCAGGTTTTCACATTTCAAATTTCATTTTATTTTACAATGTCTTTTGGAAGGCATTGTAAAAGTTGATTATAAAACTCTTTACAGCCTCCACCCATCATGCCTTCCAAAAGACATGCAGTGCAACGAACCACAAAGGGCCCTGAAAGACATGAGTTTGAAAGAAGATAAATTTAAAACTTAATTGCAAATTTGCCCTATCAATCAAACTTGCATACTATTTTTATCATCCTCAGTAGCTGTACATTACGCAGTGTGGCATCAATGGCCATGAAAACGTTGAAGGACAGTGGGTTGATCCAGTCTTAACAAAAGACTTCTTGACAAACGTCTGTCCTTGTTTGTTTCTCCGCCTCAGCATATTGTCTGAGAAACAATGGCTGACATATTTCGCCCGAGTAAATCTGTAACACTGCGATAAAATTACCAACTGTAGAAAAAAACTTGTTCAAAATTAGGAATTGGTTTTAAATTTTAGACAAAAGAAACATGCATATAGAGTCATTTTGAAATGCTCTGTCAAAACAAATTTCAGTTGACTGAAATTCATTCAGTTATTCATTAAATTATTCTAATTGCATACAGTATATTAGGCTGCTGTTACACTTGTAATTTCAATATGACATTAAGTGCTGGGTCCTGATGCAGGAAAACTCATTTTTACTCACATTGGTGTTCAAAAGACCCTCAAAACCAGGCAATTGGAAATTAAACTGGAAATTGTCAGGTTCGTACTGTGATCAGAATTCGACATAATCTGGACTCAATCCAGCCACAGAGTGCATCCAAGGTGAAGAAACAGAGAGCAGAAACAAGATATGCGAACATAGATTAAATAAATACAACCACAGGAGATGCATAACTGCCATTTATGCATCTCCAAGTGTGGACATAACAGCAATGTAATCTCATAAAACAGGATCTTTAGAAATAGATCTCAAAAATGAGCTCAAAATGAAAAGTGAAAACAAAGTCTGAAATGCAGACTTACATGCTGTGGACGTGAATTATGTGAATATTACGAAGTGAAGGAGAAATAAGGACTGTGACAGCACCTTTTAAAGCACCAAGGGAATTCACTTCACTGGCCAGATGTACAAGACAGGGCACGTCAGAGGTACTTACAGCTCTTGGAGGCCTGCGTCAGAGACAGGAGGAATCTCCTCACAGCCAGATTTCCTCGCCTGTAGCTGACAGGGGGAAGGACAAGCACTCCTCTCGGTAATTGATGACATCAGAGGTGAGGTAATCTCAAAGCCAGTATTTTGAGACCAAGCCTTTGAATCTCTGAGGGAAACTTTTAAAACATGTATAGAATGTATGGGTGTCCAAAAAGTGTTTAGTGAGGAATATCTTTTGTCAGTGTTGGCAGATTTTTAAGAGGCACTGATGCTATGAATTTTTTCTTCAGCTTGGAGAATGAGTGATTGTCTACTTCTTTTTTTTTTTTTTTCCAATACAATTTGATTGAGTTTTAATACAATTACATTGACAACAACAACACCCCCCACCAACCCCAAACAATCCTTGGGTCTACATTGAAAAAAATGAATAAAGTGGTAAGTAAACAAAATGACAAGGACTAAAAGGAACAAAACAAAATAAATTAATAAACAAATAAAATAAAATAATACAAAATAGTACTAATAAACAAGACTAGGTCAAAACCTAGTATATGACTGGACCGTGTATGAGTGTGCCACGTGCCACGGCTGACCAATGGTGTAACTAACTCCGCTGTTGACAGGGGTTAAAGTGGGATTTGGCAGGTGGGGGAACCCTGTTAATTTAACACAAATTTCCTGCATTTCTACAGGGGGTAGATACATAATTGGTGGGGGGGGTCAGAAAAAAATAGTAATGTAAAACAAATTTCCTGCATTTCTACACCACCTAACCTCTTGGATTAAGTCAAGAAACAGCAACCCTGTATAATGTTAACCAAAAATGTAAAGATTATATTATATTACTAGATTTCAGCATTGAGGTGCTCATGATCTTGCATAGGCATACGAACCTAAAAAACCTATTGTTGGGAATCATGAGAAAGTTTCAGAGCGACAGACACAAAGCGTCCCCGTAACCATAGTAACTCACTCTCACTCCTGCCTGCGTGCGCACGGCGCGAGAGGAGAGGGAGAGACGCAGAAGAGCCTGAGATTATTCTGAGCAGCATGCATGGGAATAAATTACAATATAATAATTATATAATAATAATATCATATATATAATAATATAATAATTTGTGTATATTTCTCGCTATTCAGATGGTCTGAATAACTCGCTGCTGCGCTGTGCTGCTCTGTCTGTCCTGCTGTCAGTTTCCTTTTTTCGTGGCGACGTCATCAGTTATGAATTTGTTTTTCACTGCGTGAGAAAACGGACAAGAGCATGTGATAAATGTCAATTGCATGAGTCTCTCGGTCAATGCGTGAGAGTTGGCAGCCCTGTGAACTCGCTTGTCATTATGAAACTGCCAATCAGATTTATTGACTTATTAATCGAAGGTGCCGGGACGCCGTTCCGGATCGTTCCGGCCCACTTTAACCCCTGGCTGTAAACTGCTAATACAGAATAATAGTCCATACATCCATACTGATCGTTCCAGCGCGTCCCGTCTCTCTCTCCACCGCTGTCCTCCACCGCGCCCACGGCCCGCATTGATCCTGTCAATCCAAGCGCCAGGCGCTCTGTACCCGTCGGTGCCGAAAACGCTGTTCGCCGGACACCGGGGGCGCATCGTCGTCGGGTTAGGTCGGAAATAAGCCCTCGGCGTGATGAAACCTCCATGCTTGTTTGTGTGTCTCTCTCCCCCGACAGAACAGAGGACTTCAGGTGGACTGAGCTCGCGCATATGCATCGACATAAACGGTGATATGATATAATTGTATAGATTCTACTTTAGCTTCAGCTTACATGCATGATATTGGTCAGCCTGCTTATTGTGTGGGAGAAACGGGCTCCCAATCTCAGCGGAGAAACTAGACGGCGGAGAAAACGACACTGAAATTTCTGGCTCTGTGATACTATGATGTGCCACGTGCCACGGCCGACCAATGGTGTAACTTGATCACTCAGTCAGTCAGTCAGTCAGTGACAGACATTTGCGTTTGTAGGGCTGGCCCCGCTGTTGCGGTCCAGGCAATAAAGAAGTAAATAAATAAATAAATAAACAATAATAATACAAAAAATAAATAAATTACTTGGGATGAAAAGTAATCCTTAGGACATTATACTAATAAGAGAAGTAAGATAAGTAAGATAGTTATGGCTGATCAATCGGAAGCCTTTTTAGGTTGCTGAAATGTGATATTAAGGGTTGCCACCTGACATTACATTTCTCAACTGAACCTCTAAGTGTAAACTTGTTTTTCTCAAGTTTGAGAAAAAACATCATGTCCCCCAACCAAGAAGACGCTAATGGAGGGCTTGATGATTTCCATGAGAGTAGAATCCTCCTTTGCGCCAGGAGGGAAGAAAATGCAATTACATCTGCCTGTTTGGTATGTACGTTTGGCATGTCTACAGGGACCCCAAAGATGGCAATCAAGGGACATGGCTGCAGATCCATTTTTAGAACGTCAGATAAAGTTTTAAAAATGATGCCCCAAAATGTTTGCAATTTTGGGGATTGTCTACTTCTTAGATATCCATGTTCCTTCATGTTAATTAAACTAAAAACTTAATGCAGTTAGGGGTCATTCAAAAGTCTAAACCAATGGAATATGAGTCAGGGAGAGAAAGGCAGTTTTATTTGATGGGAGGGGTGCAGAGGGGCGGGACTGTTCAAAAATCCGATGGTGTTATTGGTTAGAAATTAAAATTTTACGCCTCCTAGTGCAGCAAGCTACTGTGTAAAAGTAATGGCAGTTCATCTCATGGGGACTTTAAGAGCACACACAAACACACACGCATGCACGCTCACACACATACATACTAGCACACGCACACACACAGACACACACGCACACACATATACACACAGACATCAAAGGTCATGAAAACCTGGCCAACATGGTTATGAAACATTCATCTTCACAGTGGAGAGTTTATAGGGAAACTTAAAAGGGCACCAGATTGATCAACAGCCTCGCTAGATGTGGGTCAATAGCACCTAATGCCACTCAAATATCATTCTGACCATGTCTGAATAAACCTCTGGGGGAGACCTGTTTGTTGTTTTGACTGCACAATCTGAACAATTTACCAAGCTATATTTCCAGTCTTTGCTAGACAATGAACAGTACTCTCTTATTCTGAGCAGAATTTCAAAAGGTTACGAAAGTGCCAGTGCGAGTCAGAACAGTAAGCAAGATATTATGGTATTTGAAGGAGGGAGGTCAATGGTCTCGACACAATCAGCTGCTGAAATCCAGCAGGTCTTTAAGGGAACCCTCTTCAATTCAAGTTCAAGTTCAAGTTCAAGTTTATTTATAGAGTGCTTTAAAAAACAAAACAGGTTTGGACCAAAAGTGCTTTACCAAAATTGGTTGTAAAAGACAAGAATAAAAATGCAAAGAATAAAACAAGACAAGAATAAAAATGCACGAAGAATAAAAAAAAAAGGTGGTATGAAGCATTTTCTGTGAATATATCATTGTTAAATGAATTGTGACATAGCATATATCATTAATTCCTCTACCCACTGTCTTTAATTTCTAACTTACCAGTCTACTGGCCTATAGGGATTTTTTTTGAGACTTACAGTTTGGGCCAAAAGAAAGCATGAAAAGGGTGACGCTGGCATGGTTAAAGGCCTTTTCAGGGCAAGGGGATGGAGAGAAAAATAATAATTCTACAAAAACATTTAAAACTGAATTAAAATGTACAACAATTTGACAGACCAGCATATTCTGTACCATGGGATAACAAGACAGACAAACATCAACACTGTGTCACAGTTTAGAGAAAGCATCCCACACACAGGGAATAGCCATGTAACACTGCTAAACAGACCACTTCATGTTTTTTTTATATTAGAACCTAACACTGAATTTATCTAACAGGTACTGTATTTGCCAAGACTTGCATTTTGTCACAGTTTTTTTTTTTTTTTTCACACATGAAAAAGCAAATAGTGTGTTCCCTTTGCACAATCACAGATTCCCTTGTATCTCCAATTCGTAGGAGTTGCCTTCCATCCTCGGTGGGGCAAAGAAAAAATATTCACATCTCACTCAGGGGAGTATTTTGGGACTTGCTGTCTTGGTGCATAGCACATTATAAAAATAAGACTAATACTGTTTTCAACACATTTTGTTTGTACATTATAAAAATAAGACTAATGCTATTTTCAACACATCGCACACTCAGCTGTCCTGGTGGGGGATCCCTTTTTGAATCGGCCCACCCAAGCTTTCTTCTATTTTATTTCCTTATAAGGTTTCTCTTGGGAGTTTTTCCTTGTCTTCACTGAAGGTTGGCGGTGCCAGGTAGTCAAGGCTCGGCTAGGTAGGATAGGGAGGCCTGTTATGTCTGTTCAGGGTTAGGGTTAGGGTTACATGCCATTTTGTGTCTCCTTGTGTTATATTTTGTTGCATACTGTATTGCATCATTTCGTTCAGTGATTGTTGATTAGTTAGATCTAGGAAGGGTCCTTTTCTGTAAAGTCATTTGAGACACGCTTGTGATGAAGCGCTGCATAAATAAACTTGACTTTTCGCTTTATAATTGCTCTGCAGATGATTGGAAAATCTTAACAACATAGACAGACACTCACTCACACACACACACACACATACAGTCACACACACACACACACACACACACACACACACACACACACACACACACGCGCGCACACACACACACACACACACGCACGCACACTGAACTTCAAAACAGAAAGTGGGGGAGGGGAAAGGAGCACAGGTGTTGCCACAAATCAAAGAACTGGATTAAACAAAACACACACTAACTAGTCCCCTTAAGGATTCTACCTTTTAAATTAAAACAAACAAAAGGCTATCTACACTATCTACTAAACATAAATACAGAGGGGTGGTGTTTTTACAGTAACACAAACAATCCTACGTGTGTGCTAAATGTACAGGGTGCCCCAATTTACCCAGTCCTTTCCCACAAAACACAAAGAACAGATTGATTACAGGGTAGCTTGAGGGGCAAAGGTTAAACGTGAGCTCTGACTAACAAAGTCTAATGCAAGTCAAAAGGAAAATGAGAGAGGAGTCACACAGGTGAGCCAAAATAGCAGGGTGAGCGTTTACTCTGAGCCAGAAACTGTTTAGACCCAAGCAAGGTGCAGTCCACGAAGTTTACATACTGTGTAAAATAATAAAATAATTCACCAATCGATAGAGTAGATTTTCTTTTAAGCTATTAGCTTCGCCACCCCCCATTTATGCCTCATCTATGCTGTTGTTATTGTTTGTGCAGTATATGGAAATGAAAATATCCCTCAGTCAGCGCTCAAAATAACAGCATGCCCATGCTGGGGAGGTGTTGTACAGACGACCAGTGACGAAGACGTGAGCCTGCAGCCCAGAGAAGCAGTGTGTGGTGATGAAACACCGCAGCGGGGAGTCAATGATGATGATTTAATTCACACCTCTTCCCACACTGCCCAGGGCCCAGGCCTAACTGTTGCTGCCCATCCTAGCTACCATCCCACTTCTATGACGCATCACATGGCACCCATCGGTCCGTACACGTGGTTTCTGACTGGTAAATCGGCCCGACGCCCAGAACAGGCCCTCGATGGCTGGCAGGCCTCAGTCCAAGGGACCAGACATCGACTTCCTCCTCCTCCTTCTATTAAGTGCCATGAAAATTGAATCATAGGTATGCCTCAGTGGGATTGGCACACAATGGCTGGGTCTCCCACCCACACTGCCACTATGTGTGGCTGCAGTATAGACTCATTTGACTACATAGGACGTCACAAGGAGCCACCTACTGTGTTTGTCTTTGGTTTGCCACAATGCTATTTGTATTTATCACACATTGAGTTGGGGAGGAGAGATAAAAAAGTGAAAAAGTAAAAAGTGAACCTGTTTTAATGGGTGTTAACTATATGTTTAGTCTGGCTGTGTTAAAAGAAGGAGTAATTGAACACCTACGTTATTGTTGAAGTTAATTTTTATCATTGTGTTATTGTTGAAATTAATTTGCTGGCTGACAGTTTGTTTAAAACTAGTGTGCTAAACTGGCTAACAGTCACTTGGCTTGGGAAGAGACTGCTGACTTGTGATTGGCTGAACAATGAGGGGCTGCAGCCTCAGCAACATGGGGGCAAGATAGACAGCCAAGCCACCCACATCCACATCCACACACACACACACACACACACACACACACACACACAAATTACAAACTAAACACAAACAAACAACAAAACACAGATTCAAGCGCCGTTGCTGGAGAGACTTAGTTTCAATTCAGTTGTTTTGACTGGGAGCAGCACCAGTTGGAGACAGCTTAGCAATATAATCTCTCTAATCCTTTCGGCTTCTTCCACAGCTGGCTGCCCTTCTCTCTGTCTCTTGTGCTTGTTCACTCTGTCCCCATCTCTCTCTTGTGTCTCCCTCCCCTCTCTCTCCAAAATATGAATTCATGTGTGGATGGAAGTGTTGCCAACTGTTCTGTTAGGCACGAGGCAACCACATTTGCCAGAATCACAAGGGGCAGATTGACAAAAGTTTTTGAGAAGCTGGTAAAATAATAAGTGTTTGAGTCAATGTGCCTGAAAAACTGACCTCTTCCATGGCAGCAAACTGAGCCTGAAATTAGGCCTGCAGGATTTTTTCCTGAAAGTTTTCAATCCCTGCCGTTTACAGAGTAATTGATGCACCAAATAATCTTAAAACCAGAGGCCAATAATTACCTTCATTTCCAAGACAGACCTATAAGTCAGTGGGTTTAGGACTGCGAGGGCGACTGCCTCCGCTTTGTACTGAGATTACCTGTAATAATATTGCCTTTGTGTGTTTGAATTACAGGTCGTGGTGCTGATATCAAAACCCGTAATGACATGAAACCTAGGTGGCTACTCACTCCCTGACTCGTGACTTATGTCTTTTTGTGATGCCCACACAATGATTTTGTAATGGAGTTGTTTATTTCCGAACTAGAATCACGATCCAATCTTTGTTAGGAAGTAGATTTTTCTCTGTGGTCTTTAATGTCCAGATTTCATAGTTATCTTTTGTGCGGCTCAGGCTGCTTTCAGTTTCTTGATGGGATGTTGTTGCAACGTTGGCCTTTCTCCGAGTTTTGCAATCACCTTTAATATACTCTCTGCATTGATTTTTGTGACTGGTCATCCACATGAAGCAACAAATAATGTATTTCTTATGAGTATATTTTTTATACATATACATATATACTGTATATACACATATTGGCACACATACATATATGCATATATGCATACACATACTTACAGTATGTGCACACACATATGCATACATGTAAACATATGTATGTGCATACTGTATACGTCCAAAAATGTATACAAAAATGCACAAACCTGCCTATGTGTGCATATCAGTACACACATACATAAAACCAAACACACATATACAAACCCACATATACACATATCACATCTTAATCTAAATGTGTACATGTACACAACTAAATATATATACATACATGAGTCGATATACCCACATTTATGTACATACACTAAGCATATCTAAATATAATTAGACACATAGGCATACAAACTTCCTATATGCTGCTGGTATACTTATGTATCCCAATATGCCTATACTCCTAAACTATAATGAGCTATCAATTATATTTTTAAATCTATCTATTCTTCCATCTATTGCTGAGTGAACATTATACAGTATATACAACTATAAATGCAATATACGGTATGTACATAATGCTTCAAACCTCCTGAAAGATACATACCAGAATATGAATATGATTTTTTTAAATTTTTTTTAAACTATTTTTCCATGTCTCATGTACATGCACGTGCTTACAAATACGCATCTACATGAAGATTTGCCCTTGCTTGATCAATATTGATTATCTGTAAATAAAGGGCCCCACTCCAAGATGCTGTAAGGAAGGGACGAGAAAGTAAAAAAAAAAAATAGAAAAAAAAAAAAATGCCATTCCTCTCTCCAGAAATACTGCCAATTACCCTCTCTAAGGTGTTATCTCTATGGGCAAAATGCTAAAGTTGGACAAACGGCACAAACAACTCCACAGTGAATCTACTGTCATGCCAACAAGGAATGAGACTCATGTTGTAGCTAAAAAAAATCATTATGCACACAAAAATCACAATCTCTTATTTGTGCATGTAGGTCCACTTCTATTTTTCCATATTTTCCATATATAACAACAATGCTTCACCAAACCAAATGCAAACCCAATCACTTAACCTGTGACGTGCAACACTGTCATTGTGCCATGATGAGATGTGTCCAAGCGAAAAAAACAAGTCCCTGCTCCTAACAGGAGCTAATGAAAGAACCAAATGCAGCGATCGCAAACATGTTAATGTGCCATTGACCGGTCCCTGAGTCACTCAGATCAGCTACCACCCTGACTCACTCTCAGCAGCATCTGACACCAGTTCTGGATAAGGAATATAAAATCAGATCTGTCAGTATCATTCTGCTAAAAAGGAATTCACTTCTGTGGAATTGGGGGCTTTGTGCTTGACGTGGAGTGGATTATGTGAAAATCACCAGGATATCACTGTGTTTCATTACCAAGTTAATCAAATGTTCTATTTTTATGATTTGGCCGATTTCACCATGTAGCTTATCGCTGAAATTAAAGTTCAAGAAGGATGAGGTGAACCGACTACTGCTCACCCAAGCACAGTTTGTTACTCAGGGTTCAATCAAGTCCTTAAAAAGAAGACAAAACTTGTACACTTAGATTGATGTTTCATTGATGTGTCATGTAAAAACCATTGATCTATGTGCAAAAGAGAAAAATAACATTTTGCACACTTTGCAGTTTGCAAACTTTTATCTGAATGTTGATTTGAAAGTAGTATTTAAACCACACACAACATGAACAAATTGTTTTTATGGAAAAAAAAACTCAGAGAGAAACTCACTAAAAGGGGCGTCCTGCCACAGCCAATGGGAAAGATGCTCCTGGGGGGAATATTACCCAAATTAATGTGAGTCCATTCATTTTCATGTCTTCTCAGCTTAGTCTAAATGTCCTTACAGGCTGCTGTCTGCCCAATCTTCATGAGCTTGTGACAACTATCAACTATCAATATATAAATACATAAATAAAACAAATAAAACATATATCAACTTGTACACCTGATATCTGACTATGTAATATGATAGTAGACAAATTATAGATATAAAAGCTGATATTGTTTATTTGTCTAGCCTAAATACTATAAGAATTTCCCCCAAAATCATTGTCAGGCAAATAGTGCCAAAATATCAGCAATTCCCGTACAAATGTATGTTTTTATAGGAGAAGATTCCCTCTCAAACATGATCAAAATCAAATAGTTTCCCATTCTGTTGCATCAAAACAAAAAAACATAAGGGGCAAGCATGGTTTTGCCTGCCCTATACTCTACCTATAACACAAATAATCACCTGCAATAGTTTGTGGGTGATATGTGACAAATTCAAGTTCAAGGTTCAAGGAACAGAGTTTCTTAAAGGTGGATTTTTTCACTTCCGCTCAGCTCATCTTCGCTGCAATGGTTGCTATGGATACCCACAGGGTTCCCTTTTATTTACATGAGAAATGGTTTCCATAGAGACCAAAGTGAAATGAATGTTTACCTTGGTCTCTGTGAAGGTAACATTTAAATAAATCCAATAAATAAAGTCAATACTTTAATATGAAGAAAGCTTTAACTCACAAATAGGTAACCACTAACTAACCTTATATCACTTTTGAATGTGAAATCACAAGCAGAATGACACAAAGCAAGTCTACACCCAACTTTTCTTATTGGTGTGTTATTCTTCTTTTCCCTGGCTAGCACGTTAGCATTAGCTAACAAAAAGCTTCCCTACGTAGTAGTTTGTTTGTAATGTTGCCTCCTCTTGAGGGTGACCTGACCTTCTCTCTGTCTACAAATTCTTAAGGAGGGAGGAGACCAAACCTTGGTTCGGTCGCCTCCCTAAAATCCCTATATGTAGGTAATCTTTTTGGACATTCGCTCTCAATGCAGCAGTGCAACAGGCGGAGTGAATTACATGTTTCCTTTAATTATCCCAAGGTGCAGCCCAGTTAAACTATTGTGGAATTCAATATTTTGGAACATGTAATTATTTATAAATAATAATGAGTTGTACATTTTGTTTATTTTCATTACTTGTGAAATGTGATCATTATATCTATTATCCTTGAAATAATCGTTAATTATATGTATTGTCCTCAAAATGGCTGTTAACTCCACCACAGTGTGGGTGGGTATATGTACCTCCCCTTGTTCTTTGTTCCTGTTGTTGAGTCTGAGGAAGACGCTTTGTCGAAACGTCAGTCACCCTCCTGTAATAAACTTGCAGGGTTGAATGAATGCTCCAGTGTCTTACTTTGGTCTATATGAAGAACCCAGGTAAAACAGCTTTGTTTAACTATTGTCCTCTACTGTTGAGCACCAAATCCCTCTTTTAAAAAAAAAAAAACTTGGTTGGAGCGTGTTGGACACACTAACTCAACCATCTTCACTCCTATGGTTGTCTAGTTTAAATGATCTGCAGCAGCTACATCATGCTTAGTGAATCTGCTCTCAGGTAAGTAGTCCATTCAATTACATCTGTCTTATGATTGAAAATGCAAGACCAATAAGAGCCTCTCTCAGCAATGATTACTTGAACTCTTTTCTCAGACGATGGGATCTTAATTCATCTTTCAGGATCTTTCTTAATTATCTGAACTGCAGAGAGACAGATTATGTACTTTCATCATGGGAACCAAAGATAAATTTCACTCTGCCCTCTATTACTTTTCAAATTTGTGGCCTATTTATATTCCATCCACATCAATATCTCTTCCAATTTGCCTGTGTTTTTTGATTGCTAGAAAGGCCACAACTATTTTAATATACTAACCATACTTACTTGTCTGTCTCCCGAGACTCAACTCACTCTTTTGTTTGTGTAGTTAAAATGATATCCACAAATAATTACGAGGACAGTCTGAAGTTTTCCTTTCAAAGCTTCACTGTATCTTTTATGCCAGCCCATCCATTAAGCAGAGTTAGGCGACTGGTGGCACTATAGAACCCAGGAGGGGAATCACTTTTGAGGTGAATATCAAATCCAAGAATGCCACATCCATACTTGTGTCCTTGTGGAGAATGTTCTTCCCATGCTGTCTTGCAGAGAACAAACTAATCAATAATGTACGCACAGAGAACACATCTTTACAGTCTGAGTTGGGCTGTGTGCTTGACATCACACACAAAGTCAATTCAGTGTCTGCATTGTTGCTGCCCCCCTTTCTGTCCTCTTCTGTCAAGCAGGTCAAATCAAGCAACTACACACACACACACACACACACACACACACGCTGCTTATTTACTGTTCTTTCATTCATTATGGATAGCCTATTATAAAAATTTGCATACATTAATTCCACGTGGGTAAGCTCATTATAAACCCATGTTATTGGCTGAAATTAGCATGAGTATGGGGCAACCTTTTTCTATTTTACTTTGGGCGACATACTGGCATGGCCCGGCTCTAGGTCAAAGGTTCAACAACAGGCAAGGTGTCCACCAACAGCCATGTCAGCCCTATCCATGAGCAAGACACTGAGCTCCTACCTGCTCACTCACTGTAAGTCACTCGCATCCCACTGCATTAGATGTACAGCAGTCATCTCGTGGGGTGTTGGTGATTTATCTGATACACGTACTCAAAATAGGTGCTTAGGAATTCCTCCCCACACACAAACACACACGAGTCAGAATGTGTGGAGGAGATGTAGCCGTACAAAGAGACATCCGGCTCGCACGAAATCTTATCAATTCCAGGGTGATACATATTTTTTATTTCCCTCTCACCCTCCTCCATTCATACTTCTGTCATGAGGTGTCTTTTAGGCTTGTTTTGCGATTTGTCATAGATGTGTGCTAACTATATCTGTGCTTATGTGTGGGTTTCCTCCATGTGATGCCCACTATGCAGCGTGCGGGCAGGCAGGCTTACCGGGTTGAAGAGAGAGGTAGGAGGTGGGAGAGAGGAGAGGAGGAGTGGAGAGAGGACAGGTGATGCATGGGGTCAAGCTGCCAAACACTGGGAACTCAGGGAGTGCAACCTACTTATTATGCACCGACTCTACTATCGTGGTGCATCTAAGGTAACACACTGTCTATGAGTTTCTTACCAGGAATAGGTATGTACTTAATGTGGGTGTTTGTGTGTGTGTGTGTGTATGTGTATGTGGGGGAGAGTGAGAGAGAGATGCCACACACCCTTGTAATCTGGTCTATCTATCTATCTATCTATCTATCTATCTATCTATCTATCTATCTATCTATCTATCTATCTATCTATCTATCTATCTATCTATCTATCTGTCTGTCTGTCTGTCTGTCTGTCTGTCTTAATTATTTTTAATTTGCCTCATTACTGCATTTTATTTTTCTTATTATATTTAATGTATTTATTATTGCTATTTTGTTTACTTCATCATAATCATAATTGTATAGTTTGTGTATATTCTCATCTCTCATTGTAATGTTGTTATTATTACAGTTTGTCATTTGCTGTATTGCTTTTGCAACAATGGCTACCACCTATTCATGCAAATAAAGCAGAATTTAATTGAATTGAGATAAAGAGAGAGAGAGAGAGAGAGAGAGAGAGAGAGAGTGTGTATTTTTTTTAGAGAGTATTACAGAGAGTATAACATTTCTTTGTTCCCCCATACTGGGGGTACAGACAGGAGACACACTGACACTATCACATATTTATAGAAATTGATCGACTGTTAATTAATTGTTGTATATTTGTTGACATATCAGTTGTATATTTAAGTTTGATTACTGTTATTTGAATTTGTTGACTTTACTTTGGCAATATGTACTTTTGTATTTCATGCCAATAAAGCACCTTGAATTGAATTGAGAGAGAGAGAGAGAGAGAGGGGGGGGGGATAGAGAGAGATACAGACAGACAGACAGAGAAAGAGAGGAGGAGGCAGGGAGAGAGAGAGAGAGAGAGAGAGAGAGAGAGAGAGAGAGAGATTAGACTGTTGTCATAATGAACACAGACGTACACTGATTACATGCTCATGCAGCAATCAGCGTGGGGGAGTTAAAGAAGTATGGAGCAGCCCTTCAGCTATGGAGAGGTGGAGAGAGAGGAGGGGGGATAGAGAGAGAGAGAGAGAGAGAGAGAGAGAGAGAGAGAGAGAAAGAGAGAGAGAGAGAGAGAGAGAGAGAAAGAGAGAGGGGAAAGGCGTGGGAGGGGAAGGAGACCTCCTACAGTTTGCTCTGGAATCTCCTAGTGATGTAATTGTCTTGAATGACATCACTATACTGTCATACCATTGGAGCTCACAGGAAAATTAGAACAAATAGAGAGGGAGCTTCCTGGTGATTCACGGTGATCTGCTTTGGTACACTCGAATTGCTGCCACCAGATTCATATCATAGAAATCTGACATTTTTTCACTTGTTTCTCAGCTGAAATGTTCAACACAACTGACAATTGAATGTTAAAATAAATTAATTGCCATGGTAACACTTCAGTTTTATGCCTTGCACCAATTGATATTACCATGACTGTACCCCCCCGCCCCCCAACAATCAAAAAAGAATTGCCAAATGTTGATTTGAATGAGTTTGAAGGAACAACTACCTACCCCATAGGACCGTAGTATGACAGTTGGTGGTGGGTAAGGGCCACAAGGTAGATGGGAGTCAGTCGCCTTTAAAACTCATTTCCCACGTCATTTCTTACAATTCAAATGTTTTGCATTCACATTCTTACTTTCAGCTGACTTTGGCATTACTGTAAAGGCTGTACATTTTTATATATCACATACAGTATATTACAAATATTTACATTACATATATTTGTTATTTGACAAATAATATGACCAAACACCTAATGCTCACCAAAACAAAGCTCAGTATGGTTGTCCCCAAAGCAGGAACAGTGGTTAAGAAACCCGTCTTTGGAACCACATGTGCCCCTGTTTGCTCCTGCTTGAATCCTGCCACAATCGTTTCTACTGAAACCAGTAAGACAGCCTTTCTGTCTAACAAAAAAAGACAAAATAAGGTGGTGAACTGTCTAGCATCTTTTCAGGAAGTGCTCAATTTCAAAATATATGAACTTGCTACACAGTGCAAATGGTCTATGGATTATAGAGGTATGAGGATAGAATTTAGTTACAAAACAAATAAACAAAAAATTTATTTTAATTAATGTTGTTGTACTGCAAGTGTATTTACACGCATATACATATATGCTTAATAAATAAGCATGTTTTCTTGCAATACCTTAACCCCATTAAAGACTAACTAGTTTTAGTTTGAGAAAAACATACAAATATACTTGAAATACATGCAACTATTTGTGATGATAAAACTAAAACATTTAAACTATACATTCATAAAAGCAGCTGTAACTGCTGCACACACTTCCTTCATGTGAACAGTCAGTTTTTTTTTCCAGGTGTTCCTCAGAGACCCTCTGCCTCCTGCAGGACTTCCAGAGGAAAAACCTTCTCTTCATACCAAAGAAGACACTTTGAGGAACATGAAGCTGAGTGTTGAATAAATATATCCAAAGTATTAAAAAGTTATTTTATGTTAAGCATTGTAGGCATTTTTTTCCCCTTACTTCTTCACTGAAAAATAACAGAGAAAATCAAATAGTAGGCTACTTTGAAAATTAGAAAAGGCATGGTGTCCCCAAACTTTTGACAGGCAGTGTATTTTGCTTCACAGTGGAAACAACCAAAAAGTTACAGCATGTATAAAGTCCCATGGGTCATAGCGGTGTGCAGTCCTGAAATACCATATCCGTTCCCTGATAAGGAACCACTCCCAAAGTGTTAGAGAACATTTGATAAATTTTTTTCGTCATAATTGAATATAATTGTTAAATTTAGAATTTGCGTAGATAGAAGAATTGGTCTAGAAATATCGGATACATCAAATTGCTTTGACCAAGACTGTTCCATTTGCAGAGCTGGTGGGACGCAGCGGAAGACACAAAAGACTCATCAATGGGAAACTCTCTTGAAAGGTCTCATCTGATGAGCGAAAATGATTCACTGTCCTTTTATAAACCCCTTGCTAGGCAACATGATAATGCTATGGGGGTAAGTCCATTAAAATGACTGCTAGGATGTTATTCACAACCCAGTTGCTAAGCCAACGGGCACTCTGGGGAAAAAAAATAATGTAAAAATAAAACTTGATGACGAGATTAGTCAGCAGGAGAGCTTCCTGGAACAGCTGTGGAAAGTGAAGTTCTGAAAGGTATGAAGGGTTCACTTACTACCAAGTGCTTTGAAGCAGGTGCAGCAAAATAAGGTGGGTGCCATGACCACAGAAAACAACAAAAGTGGGCAGGCACAACTCTAAAGTACATGACACATAAGCAACTTCTGAGTCAGTGCACGTGGAATATGTTGTGTATATGCAGCAGGGATTTGGTGAATGGGACAAATTCAAATTGGGCAGTAATATAGCTGGTAAAATTGCTCATTCAAAATTCCTTCACATGTTGCTCATGGATCAAAGCCTAATGCCAACATACCACAAAGTGCTGTACGGATGCTGCAGGACTGAAGTCTCTTACTTGTTTTTAAAATGATTCCACTACTCTAAACAGTAGATAGTTTCAGTATAAAGTTTACATCAACATGCTCAAATGAGAGAGAAACATCAGCACGCATGGAAGAGGCAGTAAGTACTCTGCAGCCCATAAGGATGTGATTCATGGGTAACATTTTGAGATAATTGCCAATTTTATCCAGTGATTCAGTAGTAGATACAAATGAGGGCAAACTGTGACCTTCAGTCAGTGATCTTTATAAGGGAAACAACCACCAACACAAAATTAAAATCAACTGATGAGTTGTTTCCTTTCCTTTAGAGACCCTATCTTCATATATCTTTGATCAGTTTGATAGTCCTTACTATGATGTATACTAAGAATTTATATCATAAATATTTATGTCAGCCTAAAAATGTGGGTAAACTGTTCTGAAAATACAGACGTGGGTAAACTGTGCTGGTGGGTTTATCCTCCACTTCAACCCTGATTTTATCAGCAACCATGAAAAACATATTTTTCATGACATCTTTGCACCTTTAAACTTGAAGAAGACAAAAACGACTGACTCAAAGTGTCGGCTGTTTGATTTACACCAAGGCAGAGCTGTGTAACATATACAGTATACAACATTATGCTGAGGAAATGAGATGAATAGAACTACCCAAAACACAAAAGACAGGAAGAAAGAGATATATAGAGAGAGATCAGGATGTTAACGAAAGAGAAATCAAAGCGAGGCAAAGAGAGAAAGCGTTTAATGAGAACACCAGACAAACAGACAGACAGACAGGCTTGGCCTATGCCAGATCATTAGTTGTTCCTGTGTTTGTAGAATAAATTGCCTGCGCCTGTGTGAGAGACAGCAGAGAAGCCTTTAGTATCACAGTCTGGTTTTCAGCATTTTTGATCTTCTGGCTCCAGACTTCTTGCTGCCACCTACCTCCTGACAGGCACCAAGTCAACAGCACAGACAAACATCTCTAATGAAGTCCACAACACCGCCTCCCAGACCCTTCGCCACACTTATGTAAGGCTCCCAAATGTCACAGGAGGCCTTCTCCTCTCAGTGAAATGTTAATGGATGTTACAAAATGAGGGGAGCAATAGAGAATTTGGACATGCGCTGTCAAGAATGAGGATTGCAAGGCTTATTACGGCAAACTGGCAAACTGATGGACCCAGAGTGAATGATCATACTGTATTTCCAATGCTACTATTAAAAATGACCTTAGTTGGGGGCGCCCTGGTGGCTCACCGAGTAGGGCGCATACCATTTGGCTCAGGTCTTCCCGCAGCGACCCAGGTTCAAATCCGACCCGTGGTCCTTTGCTGCATGTCCTCCCCTCGCTCTTTCTCCCATACCTTCCTGTCTCTCTCTCACTATATCTCTCAAATAAAGCATAAAATGCCAAAAATAAATCTTAAAAAAAAAAAAAAATGACCTTAGTGAAAGATTTGGGGCTCAGAGAAAGAGAGGAACATGTTTAAGTATTGGTTGCGTCATTCAGCTGCATAATTGACTTTCTATTTCTTTCTCGGTCATGATAAGCAGCTTTGTCAATGAATGGAATAGACGTTTCTTAGAAAAGCGGTGACCTAATTTATGCCTCTAAAAGAGGAGATGGGCTCAATAATTTTTGCAAATGCTTTTTATGGTTTATTTTTTGCCCATGTAGGTGTCAGATGGCTGGGGTTTGCTTCATGAAACAAAACAAAGAGTTACACAAAGTTTAGACACTCACTTGGAAGCATTTAGAGGTCAGAAGAGGTGGAAAATTGACACTATCTGAATTATGTGATAAAGTAACTACTATTAAGATTAGTACATTTTTCTTACTTTCCATGCAATGATAAGGGTAAAGTACTACAAATGGGCAACTGGTTACAAGAGGGAGCAGAGTTGCACAGCAGAGTGGTGGATGACTAAAATATTTTTCATCAGGAATGACTAAAGCAATGCGTACAGATAATTATTTAATGAACCTTGATCCACTAAGCAGATGGCAGTGGGAGGAGGAAAGTTAATGCATTCAAAAATTGACTGCAACAGCATCACGTCCATAGCAGCTAACAGGGATTGTCCGTGTGCTCAAGTGTTCGTTCGACATATGCAGATGAGAACGTGGGAGGAGACTTTTCGGGAATCACCTGTGGAGGTGCAAAGCTCATCAGATGGCAATGTGTACTGTATTCCAAATGGTGAACAGGAAATCCCTTTATCACCATGACAACACCATGCACCTGCGTAGGAATGGCGTCAACCAAATCCCCATGTCTCACAGCAATATTTTTTCAGCAGATCAAAGGAAATATTGCACTTCAGCTTGAGTCATGCTATGATCTTGGTGACAGAGATCACCAAGAGAGGTATGACTGGAACTGTCCTTGGTGATTAGGTTTGATTAGAGGATTCATCTTAAATCTTGGGAATGATCTGGCATTTACCAAGCTGGAGATATAATCCCAATAAATAAGATTGAATTCAACTGTACTGTGGCCAGCTGTCTTTTTTTATCTATTTTATGGGCTGATATAGGTAAAGTCATTCATATTGTCCCTTAATCACTTTTACAAGCATGCATGTAGGTCATATCTGAGTCTTGTATTACCATCAAGTGATAATGTCCTTGCATTAACTCTTGAATGGTTTGCAAATTCTTTAAAGTGAGTTTAAAGTACAGACTTGAAGTACATTGGATTTGGGCAAGACATTTTCCACCTTAGCAGTGATTTCCCATCCCACATCAAATTAAGTCCTGTTTTTTTTGTACTCCTTTATAACCCTAAAAAGTGTTCCCTCATTATTCATCAAACCTGCTGTTTCCCCTGCTGGAACACTTCATTCTGTGTGGTCAGCGAGTGTTTGAGGTACGCAGTATGGTATAAATGAAACTTGAACCTCTCATCAAACAGGTCCATCTCTGCTCTCCCTGTCCTCCACTTGTACGTCAGTAACCTGGAACGCTCCACAGGCTCTCGGTACATTTCACATGTGTAATCAGAGGCTGTTTGCATTCAAATGAGTTGTGGGCTCTGACAATGGAGTCTCAGGCAGGCTGTAGGTGGACAAGAGCCTCTTTGATGCCTTTGGTTCAGCAACCTGGGTCTTCAAGTGGACCCTTCTTAATAATGTCTACTGATGGTCCAAACAGACATAAACAAGGCATGCTTGCAAGGCATGCTAAACCCATCAAACCTCAATACTGTAAGTTTTTAGGTTGCTACTGTAAGGGACTGATTCATTTCAATTTACCTGATCTTCCAATTGTGCGTCAGCGGTAATGTCTGCCATGTCTTTGTCATCGTATTGGCATAGTCTCAGCACTCCAATGTAATGATCAAAGGATAAGTGGGTTGAAGGACAGCTTACATAGCTTGTTTAAAGTGGAATAACCCTCTCAAAAAGTGTGTATTTTTTAATAACAAACAAAATTTGCAAAGTAACACGAAACAGTAAAGTTGGTGGTATTTTTATTTACATGTCCTTGTGAAATTACAGTTCCAGTTGTAAAGGTAATACTATTATCCTTTTAAAAACAGAGAATATCAGAGAATGTTTCAAACAAATAATATAATTGTTAAATAACAGGACAGAAATTGAATAGAGGTTAATAACTCAAAAATACTCTTAAATACAATTTTGTAATTAAAAAAATAAAACGTGGAAAAAAAAAGAGTGGCAATCCGATGCCATATCAGATATCCATATGCCATATTGGAGGAGATCAAAATAAGTAAATAAACCTTTGTTCCCAGTTCTTTGAGTTTGGGTGTATAGAAAGTAAATGTAGATTCTTTGAAGGATGGAATTTCAATCGACTTGTCAGGTAAACCCAGTGGTATAAAGAACAGGTACAAAGAGTCAAGACGGCAGGTCGAGGTGAGTTTAAAAAAAAAAAATAAGGTAAAGAATACAACCTACAGACAAAATATATGTTACCATGCTGTCTGTTAGTATCCAACCTTTTTTGCACAATCTAGCACTGCTATTATGTTTGTGCTATGCTGTATACTTCAGACCTTCCACGCTATGTCACATTTCTGCCTCAGGCGCCCTTCACAACTTTAACTGTATGGCACTTGTCTAAAACAAAGATTGCGAAGTCCTTCACATTCATGACAAACAAAAGACCAGGAAACACGGTCACACACAAAAAAGAAAAAGGAGTGAATAGATCAAAAACAAAGTCAAGAGCAAAGAGTCAAGAGCAAAAGAAGGGTGTAGGGGTGGGATACAGACCCAGTTAGAGAAAAGGGTGTGTGTGGGAGCAAGATTATACCAACAAACAAATCTAATGGAACAAATAGTGGAACAATAGTGGATTAAGAAAGTACATCTGCAGAAATGGGCCTTAAAAAGTCATTTAGAGGATGACAAAGATCCTGTCAGCCTGAGCTCCTTGGGGAGGGCAGATTTTGGAATATATATATTGAATGTTGAACATTATAAAATCATCATTATATAGTATATGAGATCTTGTTGTTCCTGTACAATGTCAGTCAGTATATACCGCCAAAGTGTAAATTGTCAATATGTATTTGTGCCCAAGACAGATTGCTGGAACATTTATTGCACTTGGCACTGGCGGTCAGTTTAATTCTGATATTAACGTCCAAGTCTCAAAAACTGCAAGTGGCTATTCGGAGGAGGTGAGCCCAGTGATGAAGTCATTCAGGACTGTGAATTGGGAGATTGGTCCATTGGTCAACTCCTTTATCTCCTACACAAAACTGTCTTGGCTGCATATCATTTAAAATTACTTCCCATTTAGCTTTATAATTGTTACAAGTTCTCATTTTCTCACTTTTGAGATAATGCTATTGAACATGTATTCTGTAAGTGAAATCTACCAAGGACACATGGTTGATTTTGGTGTCTATACTCTCATCACTTAAAGGGTAAGTTGACCAACGGGCCAATCTTCCAAAAACTGCTCATTGGAATTAACTTGGAATGTCATGTAGGGACAAAATGTCAAGATAAAAGGGAGTTGGCTTCTTCCATGGGTCTGTCACCGTAACATCTGGACACTCCCACAAGACCTTCACACTGGTGACTAGTGCCATACATGTTCAGCATACTCACCCTTCACAGTCACATGTAGAAGCAACACCCTTTCCACCCTCAGACTAACACCTCAAACCCGCACCTTAGGGCCCCCTCATTCTGAACTATGGCTGTTTGCAAATCTGATCATCCAATTTGTGAAGTCTCTCTGTCTCTCCTCCTCTGAAACACCTCCTCTGTGTCTGTCTTGGAGTCTTGGTTGCTTTGACTCTAGGGCTTCATCTCTTTCTGTCTTGGTCTTTCTCTGTCAAACATTAACTCACTCACGGTGCAATTTGTCTAGGAACAAAAATTCATTTCTCTGTTGGTCCTTGTTCACTTTGCTCCCGCCTCCCTTTCATGCATTTATATGATTGGCTTATTGGCTTGACTGTCTGAAGTTAGACAGTGGAGAGGGAAGCTAGACAGTGCATCATGATATCAGATAAAATACGATGGTCATGCACATTTAACTGAAAATGTAGCCATGTGTAAGAAGAGCCAAGAGCCTGGTTAACTTTTGTTTTGTTTTGTAATAGCCTTGCTTGATAGGAACATGTGATAAACTAAAAGTTGATTTGCTAGTCTAGTTAGCTAGTTAAGCAAACTTTTTAAATTGAAGCTATCTTAGTGTGTGCTATGGGTTAATTTGTTCCCAGATTGGCATCATATGGCAGCCATTATTTACTAGTTGGGAAAACAAGAGGAGTGGTAAGTATTTTACCTGATTGTGAGCCAGCTAGCATGTACAGTTTCAAATCCTGTCTGCGTGGTGAATACAGTAGCAGGGTGCTCTTCACCTACTGCTGAGCTTGACACTTAAGATTTTTAATGGACTCCATTGTTGATTAAAAGCTGCTTAGACGTTCCTTAAGTATTCAAAGTACAACAGCACATTCAGACTCAAGAGTAGAGAGGAGTTTGGTGGAGGCTCCATGATTTTGGACATGTACAATTGGATAACAAATGGATCAAAAAGACCAAGCTCTTTAATGTCCAACTCCTACTCCCCACCCATGCTCGCTGCTCTGACTGAACACAACACTAGACCGCTCCCTTTGTCTGCCCGTCATTATTGTGTGTGTGTGTCTGGACAGCAAACAAAGTGCGTGGGATAGATGGCAGGCTTAATGTATTCCACTGTAATTTTATTCATTATGCCATTTTTCCTGCCTAATTGTGATTCTAGCAGAGAGGGCACAGAATGACTAACACTTTGCTTCATTATCCATCTCTTTCTTTCTCTTGTTTTCTCAATTTTAATATGACCTCTCTCTATCAGTCTCACAAAATGTATTTACACCTGGCTGCCCCCGTCCCTGTCTCACAGGGACACATCAGGGGGACACCCCAGGGTCAATAAGCAGACAAACTAATGGCAAAGAGTGGATGTGGCTTTGTAGATCCTTCTGCCAGCAGACACTTCATGTGCACACACACACGCACGCACACACACACACACACACACACACACACACACACACAGGGCTATGTGATGACTCAGAAGCGGGGGAAACACAGTGCCCTCGATGAAGAAGAATAGTGGAGGATGGGAAGGGGAGACAGGGAGGGAAAGGGAAGGTCAACCACATCAAGATCAAAGCATGACACTCTTAATGGTTGACCAAAAAGGTCCGTAACCAATTCTTAACACTTAACACCCGGCCAGGCGGGGGCAGCTAAAAGGTGTGATATGCATAATGTCCATAATCTGTCCTGCACTGTCCCCTTGCATTCTATGAGGCCCAGTTGTCTTTGTGTATCAGTATGAAACTTTTCTGTAAACTGTTCTGTAAGTATGTCTCTCAATGTCTCTCAATATGTCTATAGGTCAATATGTGGTAAACGTATTATTTTCTTCGTTCCATCAGCGTAAGTTTCCTCTGACCGGATTTTGGTGTTACACTTGTTAAAACGGAAGGGTTTAATAAACATAAAGAAAGTGATTCAGTTAAAAACAATTCAGCAGCATGGCAGTATTTTTTATATATATTGTCAGAATCTGCTTTGTTCACATTCATTTATTAGCTAGAAGTGTGATTTTCAGACCTGTTTCACCATACAATGGCAGTGAATGGAGAGAGAAAAATGTGCAATTCTCCAATCGTCTCTACCGGAGCAAATGATAACATAATATCATTTGCTCATGGATAAAATCGACGATTTTAGGGTTATATCATTTCCAGGAAGCTACACAACCCAAAGTACCACCAAAGTTCAATATCATTTTAAGACCAGGCGATGATTTATTGGGCCTGGTGCTGGCAAAATGATGTTTAGGGCTGCAGACCCGTGGAACATTTCTACACATTGACCTGGATGAGATGCTCTTTCCTGCTCTCCCGCTGGGATTACTGCTGTAAAGTGTAGAGTTTGTGGGGGTGAGTCACACAAGTCGAAGAAGTCTGTTAAACTTAGTCCTGTGTTCAAAATACCAATTTGGTCATTTGGCTTGGAGCGAGATGATGAATCAGTTTAATCGATAGCATGGCTGTTTATCACGGTGAGAAGCAGGATTCAATCTGGAGAGAGACTTCACACCAGTATCACATACTGAATATAACATTGGAGATGGCTTGGAATGGTGACACATACCTAATATTGATACAAAGATGCTTATTGATGGTTTGGAATTCTTGATATGAAATATTTTCTGTATGCAAGCAACTGCATTTTGCATTTTTGGTGGTAAGAATCGCATGTTTTATTAATCAATCTATTTTACAGTATGGGCAGCTTCTCTAAGAGCTTGCATTCCCCCATGGATGTGTCACTAAAAATCAACAGTTACTGTAAGACCAACTCCTGAAAATTGATATGAAATTACATGATTGTAATAGTTGAAAAGTCCACTGGAATCAAAAGTCAAAATAATGTCAGATTCTGTGGGCACCTTGCCTCCTATTACTTTGTAAAAATGAAATTGAGACCACCCTCCATACTTTCTTTTCATGCAATTTTACACATCCATTTTGACACGATTTCTGGAACTGGGTAGTGTGAATAATTACTTTTCTTCAGACTCCTATCTCAAGGAATAATATTACAAATTGGGAAATAGATCAATTCCTTTCTTAGGATAGGACGTCAGCTAAATGCCTAAAATGTGAAGCTAAAAGATAATGTGGCCTATTCTGTGAAGCTGTGGCTGGAATTCCTATGAGCCATGCATAGTGTAAACTGACACAAGATTACGGCACGCAATTCCAGCTAAGGGTATTATAAAATAGATAATAATGTCTGAGAGCATGTTCTCACAGTACAATTCTGTGTATTCATCTGTGTATTCATCTGCATTCTCTGAGCATATGAGCCATCCTATTTACTATGTGGTCGTGTCTCTTTCAAATATCAGCCAAAAAGATATTTGTTTCAGCCAAGAACTGCACACAGTGCTGTAGCCCACCATTTTACATCATCCCCATAAAATCTTCACACATACGCACAATGTCTGGGTTGGTGATTTAAAATAGCTCATATCAAATTGCTTTTGGAAGGAGAAACACTCTACACACAAACGCTTATAGCACAGGATCCATCCGTCTTCCCACCCCCTGCAGGTCTATAGAGCATGCATGCGTCATAGTGTAGGCAGTCTTGTAGGCATGTCAGTCCACTGAAACACATACAAGACTCATACTTGAACTAAGTCACGCTCTAATGAAAAATATCTTTCTGCATGTTTGGCATGTTGTCTGTAACTAGTTCAGATAAAATGCTCACAGCCAACCCAGGAATATTTTCCTGGTTATTAACCTGCTCTTGTATGAGCTGTCTCTTCCACATTACCTACAATTACTTCTTTGTCAACATCGCTCCTTGGCTAACTTCAGATTTAGACAAATTGCTCTATACCGGACGAAAACAGACATCTCTGAACAAAAACAACAACATCCGTAGCAGCAGAAGGAGAAGAAATAAGAGTTGACCGGTCAGCTTCATTTCCGATGATGCCGAAAGAGAAGCGTTCCAGTGTTGGTGGAAGATTACTTCCACCTTCCACTGCAGCAATTACTGAACCAGGGTTAGACAAAGAGTCACATGGTAACCATCACTATACACTTATTTGTGGCAGACCTAATGCATCCTTAAGATCTATATTTGAAAATAAATAGCCAGACCATTTTAGCAATTATACATACATGTGTTTGGAGTTAAAGGCATACTGAGTAGGATTTTGCTAGTTGTGGCTTGTAAACACAACTTTCAAAGTTGACCCTGCTCCTCCCTAGTTAAACAAGACGTGAAGCGCACACCCCCCTGAATATGTGGTTGCCAGAACGGTACAAAACGGTGAAAAAGTACACAAGTAGGCCTATAGCGGGCTTTCACCTGTTGCCGAGTATTGAAGGGATGGGGATGAAGAGCGACGTGGAGTTGGCCTGTTTTCTGGTAGGTGTCGGTTAGCTTATAGCTATATCAGCTTTTTCTACTACAAGGACAACACACACTAGCTCTGACTAGAACTCCAGCTACTCTGTATTAGAGTTTGGGATCAAACCAGCCCATTCAACATTGCTCAGGTAAGGGCTACTGGGTAATCTATGGCCTTCATCGGTGTCCAGTAGGAATTGCAACACTGGCAGAAGTTGTTTGGTCCTTGCACAGCCCCACCCCTCTCACCCTGTACATCCCCTTGAGCTACGGTGGGATGTAAAGGACACAAGCACAAAATTCACATTTAATCATTTCAGTGTCTTGAAATGCCAATGAATTGGAGTTTTTCTTCCAAAACAGAGAGTACGGGCTGCAAAGTGAGTTGTGAAATCCAGAAATCACCTGACGAAGTAGTCGTTGAGTCATTGGTATTGATCAACAACCTTATGAGCCTTATGATCATTTTGTGCTATGGGGCAGTGAAAAATCTTACTTACTTTCCATTTAAGCTTAGTTCATGTATTTTGAGCATAAGTAGTATAAGAAGTATAAACAGAGTGCTGATAAGAGACAAATTGTAGATGCAATTGCAGATGAGGCAGAAAAATACAATAACAAAGACATAACTCCTCACGTGAAATGATAATGCAGCAGAATCAAACAAAGACTCAAATAAAGACTAATGCATCAGAATATGAACAGAATAAGAGAGAGAAAGATCAGGCTCATCAAACATGCCTCTAAGACAATCTTTAAGACATTAATGGAGTGCAGCACAGTGAATGGGTGCATAGTGAAACATTACACTATACTTTCATTACTATGAATTAATTCAGGAAATTTCTTTACTCACACTAATTAAACAGAGTGAGTGACACGTTTACATAATACTTGAGCATACTAAGTGCCATTTCCCCAGCCTGGTACCTTTGGCTATGATCACTCTCATCAAAAATAAAGGTGGCATGGATTTTGAAGAGAAGTGACTTTATTGTTGTGATCCATTCAAAAATGGTCCTCAGAGGAATGATACCTCCATGGTTAATGGGTTTATACCCTTATAAAAATGCATAAATATGCATGAATCAGTTAGTGAGTGGGATATATTCAAATATGGTAGCTTTTACCATTACCATGCTTTCAAAAATAACATAGGAAGGGATGGGATGTAGCCACATTTACGAGATGTAAGCGGAAGGTAAGGATGCAGCTTCTAAAATGTCAGGCTATATTTCCCAAATAGTAATGCTTACAAAATGTATTTTCTATCTTGTAAAAAAGAATAGGTGAGTCATGATAAAGTAGCACTTAGCCGAATGTAGCCTCTCTGTTCCCATGATTTTCCTGCTGTATGAGCAGGATAACTAAAACAAATGTATAACATAATGGACTGTGTCTGGCAATACAGTGTTTTGGACCACAGCGCTACAGATTGAGTGTTCCGGTGTGGCTAATGCCAGTTGTGTCAACAGAGAATGGGCTGTGTGTCTGTCCAGACATGCTCAGTCAGTGTTGTCCTTTGGCGTGTTTGTCAGTACACTTGGGGGTCGATGGGGAGATTACCTCTCTCAAAGCCATCTGGGTATGTAAGACCATAATCTGAGGCCACAGTTGTGAAGGTGGTGGTGGCGGGGGGACACAGCTCATAATGATGAGAATCTGTCCTCAAAGACAAACACAGAAACATCTTCACATTGCGTGATTAAACTTGTGCATGCTCATGTAAGCTCACACACTGTATAAGTGTTTTCCCCAAAATATTTGACACAGCATTTAGACCATGTGGCACTAAAACTCTCCATTACCACCAACGCTACTGAAATTCTTTCAGGCACGGTAGCAGCTTGTCTATGTTGCACAGACACTTTCTATGCAGTGCCTGTTAGTGGAAAACACTGTCACATGCATGAAGACTCACATGTGGCCACTAATAAAATGCGTTGGTTTTCAGATCTGAATGGTGAATGATGAGACAGAGCAGCATAATAGTTAATTTAAATATTAATGCGCTCCCTGGATCTTTATAAGATCATATTTGGAAAATAGGCTATATAGGTAATAGGTTTTGATCTGTTTGATTTTGTATTGTTCATGGTGTTGTACACTATTGTTTTATGTTAAAGATTAGTGTTGTCTACTATTGTCCAACAGTACGTATCTGTAGTATGTCAGTGTTTAGTCTCTTGTCATATATTTGAATGCAAAAACTATCAATAAAAAAAATATATATATATTATCGGTACTTGTGCGTTGCTTAGAAACCATGATGTTTAGCCACCGTTCAAGAACTACATTGCTTGGCAGAAGATTTAATTATTATTAAAGCTGCTCTAGGCAAGATTTTAATGTAAAAATATACCCATCTTACCAGCCTAATTCTCAAATTGGGGCTGCAGCCGAGAAGAACGTCACAGCCCCCTGAATTTGAATTGAAACCCTGTAGATTTGCCTTTGCATTCTTTCCACCACCGTTTTAGAAAAGCAATAAGCTTTACAGTGCTTTGCAGTGATTTTAGAACAGCTAAGGGGTTTTGGGCACATTGTTTCATGTCGTGCCTAACAACGCCTGTTAGCATGGACACTCATGGCTTACTGCTTAAATATGCAAAAACACACCCACAGTTAAAACAGACATGCTTATACCCCATATGTTAGTCATGCACATACAGGCTGGCACACACATCTGCCAAGGCCGCAGGAATGTTCTTCTTCTGCCTTCCATGAGAGTGAGTGCATGCTGACAGTTGGCAGTGTTTGGCATTTGTATGCATGTAAATGAACAGCATACACAAATGTATACATATAATGATCAATGCTGTTGATTGCGTATGTCTGTGCATCTGTTGGCCATGTTGGCTGTTACATGAGATTCAGATGTTAAAGTAGCCCTATGGTACACACACACACACACACACTCACACACATATACTGCCCCCTTACCCAATCTGCTCCTAGTGAGTAACTCTTTGCAGCTCTCAGGCTGTAGCCCACCCCCCATCTGTAAAAGTTCAGATGGATCATATGTGAAAAATCTTACTGCTTATTGCACAGTATAGTTGTGATTTGTTGGTTCCATTTACCAAAGAAATGTTCCTTATAAGTGAGGAAAAACAAAAACGCTGATCTCTGAAGATAACATGCATATCACTAGATTATACTCCTACAATTGGTGCTGGGAAAAGTCTGAACCCCAAGTTTAAATCATCCAAAATGGTGAAAAAGAAAGTCCTGCACAGATAAAATCACCTCTCCACCTTCAGATGCCTTAACTTTACCATCCACCAATAAGGTAAAAACATTTCTATCAGCTTATTAGTCATCCTAAGCAATAGCCTTGTCTTGTCAAAGGTGGATTTAGTCAGATTGTTTGTCAGCCTTCTCTACCTGTGGGTGTCTGACAGAAACAAAAAGGTCTGCTTGTCTTTGATGTCTTTGAATCCAGTGTCGCATGTGAGCCAGTAGCCTCCAATATGCTTTCAGAGCTGAAGTGGGCTAACATTGTTCATACAGTCTCTTTGACCTCACTCACAGATGAATTTGGCAAACTTCAAGTGATGTCCAGCGGTAACAAAGAGATTCAAGCTGGCCTTGACAACAGTTAAACATAATGGAGTTTCTCATACTGACATTGTGATGAAAAGGTTATTAGAAAAAATAAATACAAAATGGAGGTGGAAGTGATGTCATGCTCAAACTGGGATAGTACAAAACACAGTATAGTTCTGCAGTGAGTCATTAGTTACACAAAAGTGCATTTACGATTTGCTGCGTAGTAGGATGCTGCTCTCGCCCCAAAAATTCTACTTTAGTGTGGCAGATTTCCTTCAAAGCAGGTGTCGATTCCCACAAAATTTTCATCATACTCTTGATTCTGGTGAGGGTCTCTGGTGGTCCAGCTGGTGAGCGAGAATCCAAAAGCTAACTTCAGAGGGAGCTGTTATTGTAACCCCTACTGCCAACTGTTCTGTTGCTGGGAGGAAGCCTCAGCAGCCATTCCCCCAAGGCTGCTGCAAATGAGTCATGGTGCAACAAGCTTTACAAAACTACCTAAGTGGAACACAGGGAAGGTTTTACAGAATTACAAATCAATTGATGTTTACATCGAGAGTGAGAGTGATTCAAGGGACGCATGGACATGTGTTTCCCTTGAAAAACACACTAGATGCATTCACTACTTATGTGAACTATGTAACAATTTATATTAAAGCCTTGCCTTTTTCAAAAGTCAGATACTCCACAGATTTGTATGTGCAATTCCAGGAAGACTGATGTTTCCAAAAACATTTGGGAGAACATCAAAAATGGGACAACTTCTAATTATTAACACCAAGCTGCACAGCCATAATAACCAGTTTTGCACATTCCCGGATCTGGTCCTCCATGGGGTACAACCAATGGAGACACAACAATGACCTTTGTTACATTTTCTTCATCATCCACAGGCTGATAGATCAAACTCTAGCCAAATCCACTAGGAAGAAGAGCAAAAACATCTCCTGAAAATTGAACTGAACAACTGAAGACATAGCTTCATCAACACAGCTAATTGAAGATATATCGACACAGCTGCCACGCTGCCATACTCCATTGCCGCCATTGTTGTTTACTATTCTGCTGTGTCACGTCATGCTTACATCACCCCACCTTTCGTCTGGTTCGCGAGGCTTTGAACATTCAACGTTTGGTCAACTTTCAACTTCAACTTTACTTTACCCCCCTCAACTAGCCATTTAACAGGTCGCTTCATGTTGACCCCAAAATTCTTCCAACAGTTTGAGGCAATGCAATATAATAACATTACAGGATTGTATCTTCCTCAATCAAGAGAGCTCACCACTCTAAACTCATAAAACAAGAGAATCATTTTGGGAAATTTTAGGACAGCGTCTGCTTTTGCAGAATAGCAGCCTAAAAGTTAATTTAGTTAATATCCCTTTCAGCAGGAGATGCAAGGCAGGGAGAGTTCAGAGGGGTTGGACTTGTGCATCTGTGTGTTTCTGGCCTGCCAATAATCTGAGGCAGCAGGCGCCTGTAGTTCAGTTCGCTGGTGGTGCAGAGTCCTCGGCCCTGCCATCACCCTCACCCCGGGCAGGAACAAATCTACACCGGAACCGCACACGCCCACCTCTGTGAGCACAGAACAGCAGGGGAACTGTTTCAGTGTCACACCGCTTCAACAAGGAACAAATGAGAATGTCAGGCACAATGTCAGACTCATTGATACCATAATGTTGCACAGTTCCCCAGCTGTAAAGTATGTTTTCTAACCATATGCTTCAGGGTGTATTTTGGTTATGGAAATGATCCTGCTCTACCAATAAACGGGAAATTACATTATTTTGTTTGGATTTTGTTTGTTAGGGAAGAGTGTGACTACTTGGCCAGAAATAGAGGTGTAAATGTTGCTGACGCCATCTTTCCCCAGTTTTCACTTGTGAAGGCAGAATGTGGGTATTGTTTTTGAGGAGCTTCCGGGGAGTGGTAGACATGTACAGTACACAACAATGGGGAGGTGACACTCAGACCTGAGTCATCTTGAGATGCTTTCTCAAAATAACTGTTACTTCCTCCCCCTTTATCCCGAGAGGATGTAAAAAATACAAACATAAGTTGTGGATAATAGAATATGACCTCATACATTGCCTAATCTGCACCCATCTGTATTCCATGTTGTTCATACTGTACTGTAGCTATTCATAACTAAAACAGGCCAACGAGTAGCTCCATTACACCTATTCAGCTCATGTGAACTTTTATCATCTTCAGTTCCTTTTCCCGCATTCAGAGGCCGGGGGAAGTGGTTTGGGATGTGCCACTGTGAAAATACTCAACTTGTTGAAATCCATTAGGACATCACAACATGCCACTTCTGAAAATAGAGCAGAGCAAAGGCACAGGGGAGTGGTCAGGCAGATGATTGGTATGAAAAGCAACTGGTGAATGAAAATCCATAAAGACTAAGCAGGAAGGAAAACAGAGAGGAAATAGAAACCATTCATCCCACCACTATTCCACTTTGCCCTTGTGTTATGGTAGAGATTTCTTCCTTTTTGAATGTTCATATAGTGGCGACCATTTCCTGGCGAATAGGACAATGCTTACTCAACATGAATCAGTTCATATTTTTATTGTTGCTGCGTATTTGGCCTGGATAAGCTAGTGGAAACAGAAAGTATCGGTCTCTGCAATTGAAATTATTGTTATTATTATTATTTTTTGACAGCAGCCACAGTTGGAGACCAGCCCTACAGGTTGCTCTGTTAAGATATTTTGGCACGTGGAAGCATCAGCCAGAGCTTGTGATGCCTGTAGACTCATCCAGCGGTGGCGTGAGATGTTGAGTTGGGTAGCCACTTAGCTGGTGAGTTAATTAATTTACTTCTGAGGCAAATTTAATTAAAATAAAAAAAGAAAAATGTATTCATGCATATCTGGAGCAATGACCTCTGCTGATAAGCAGTTTTGTCCTGTTTTTGCTGTTTGCTTTGACCACAGTGTGATTTCTCTGTGGTGGTGCTGAGTGGATAGCTGAGAAAGCCGTTACCCATGTGGCTTGTTTTGACAGCAAATGAGTTAATGAGGGGGAAAAAACAGCATTATACAAAAGAGGAAAAATAATTTAATCAGGAATTAATATCATTGACATGGCAGCTGTATTTGGTGCTGAGAAGTATAATTAAGGCTCATAAAATGTTGCCAGAATAGCTAAGGCTTTAAATATTAGCCTGTAAATATTTTATAGAACTGTAAAGATGGCCATTTACCATAAAGCAAGAATGGCACAGCCACAACTAGGCACCTCTAGTCTTGTTTAAAGCAGAAATAGGCTGTCGGTAATGAACCATTACACAACCACACTTGTTAAAACAGAAAAATAAAAGAACACAGACAACTAGTTGCAAAGGGATGAAATAAGTGAATATTGCTTCAGTTTTGTTGTCAAAAGTACTATTTTACTTATTAAGACATAGGACAACAAGTGAAGGTACAGTAGATTTCACTTGTTGAATCAATCATAGCTCTATTTGCTTCTCTTGTAAAACATTTACATAAAGGACATCACATTAAAATGGCATTAAAGAAGATTTTTACTTAGCAATAAATGGATTACACAATTCCTTGCACATTCTCAGCATAAAATGAAACATGATCTTTCTTTTTCTGTCTGTCTGTCTGAAAGCAATGAGTGTCGATGACCTCAATACAGCCTGATAGTCGCTCTTGCCTAGGGCTAGAGGGTCCTTCAGACTAACATCTCCAGATGCCCACTGACAGACTGTGTCAAAGAGAGAGAGAGAGAGAGAGAGAGAGAGAGAGAGAGAGAGAGAGAGAGAGAGAGAGAGACAGTGAGAAGGAGAGAGAGACAGAGAGGGAGAGTGAGAGACAGGCAAACAGAGAGAGAGCTGGTCAGCCAGAGAGAGACAGCTTTCAGGTGTGGGCAGAAAAATAACAGCCTCACATTATGCTGACGTGAACCTGGCTGTGTGACAGAGAGAGCAAATGAGACAGAGGATGAGCGAGAGAGAGAGAGAGAGAGAGAGAGAGAGAGAGAGAGGGACAGCGGGAGCGAGCGGAAGTGGTGGGCGAGACAGAGGCAGACAATATGTTGAGTTTATGAAAAGCTGATAGAAAAGCGGCAGAAAAGAGAAATGGAGAAGGGCCACAGAGGAGGGAGGAATGACATGCAGAGAGAAAAATATGTAGTATGAGATACTGAGAAAGTGGCGTGGGGGGAGCAGAACAAAGAGCTTGCCAAGGATAAGAGAGCAGAGCAGCGGTGAAGGGGTCATTCTCTGAAACAGGTGCATTATGCAGGGACATCAAGTGAATAAAGAAGAGATGGGGAGGGATTGTAGTGCTTTGCAAGGCATTAAAGTTAATTAAAGTCCCTGAAACCACGCTAGAGATTGGAACAATAATTTATGCTTTTGCAGTAATAGCATTGATATTGTCACCATATAAGCGTCTAACTGTTAGTGTAAGGAGTATAGGGTTCACAGTCGAGTCTTATTTATCGAAAAAGAAAAATTGGGGTCTCTACTTTGTACAGCTTTATGAACACCCATAAATGTGTGTCTGGTGCATGCAGGCTGTCCCAGTTGCCGTTAGTCCTGTAAATTTGAACCTTTAAATGTATCAAACAATGAAAAAGATTAGTGGTTATATGTAAGAGTTGGAGACTTGGAGTAAATTTGTCAGCATGCACAATATTTTATAAGGCAAGTAATATGGCAACAGGTTCTTAGTATTGTTATTGATTTTCCTTCTGTCTAGGTGCCCAGCCCACGCAAGCATCCACACATCACGTTGCAGTTTCTGTATAGCACCCATTCCTTTTTTTTTTTTGCCCAGGCTTTACAAATGCAGTTTGCCACATAGAGCCTTTTCTGAAACATATCTCAAGCCTTTCATAATCGTCTCGACAAAATTAATTAGCAGAAATATAAGTCATTTTGCTATAAAGCACACCTCTCCGCTCAACGGATACAGGACAATAGAAAATAAAATTCAATTACATTTTCAATTTCGCATAATAAATTCTATTCTCTTCAACTTGAAACACAAGTTTACTCTACCTATGCATCTGTGAAAGCTAAGTTGTGTTGATAACATTTATGTGTTCCGTGCTATGGATTAACAAATACAGAAGAAAACAAACCAAACTCTGATGACCTTTTTTTTTTACTTTGAATTTACTCTGAACTTGAACGAGTGCTCGCTGGCTGAGGTGAGGGCGGGTGGCCTTTCAGTGACTCTCTCTCTCTCTCTCTCTCTCTCTCCCTCTCTCTGTCTGTCACTCTTTTCAGGGTTTTCTCAGCTGATTAGGTTTCCAAGGGAACAGGGAATCACTCTGTAGGTTGGCAGTAGTTCTCAAGGACTCCGCATTGGCAGCGGAGTTTCCACTTCCGTCAGGTTAATTGGCCCTGACAGGAAATAAAAGAGACAGAGAGAGAAAGTAATGCAGAGAGAGAGAGAGAGAGAGAGGGGGGGGGGGGAGTGACAGGGAGAGAGAGGGAGTGACAGGGAGAGAGGGGGGGGGGGGGGGGAGATACAGACAGACAGACAGACAGACAGAGAGAGAGGGAGTGACAGGGAGGGAGAGAGAGAGAGAGAGGGAGAGAGAGAGAGAGGGAGTGACAGGGAGAGAGAGAGAGAGAGAGAGAGAGAGAGGGAGAGGGAGAGAGAGAGGGAGGGTTAGAAAAGCCGATGGATTGTCCTGATGTGAAAAGTTCTGGCCGGAAACAAATTTTCCTCAGCTACTTTTTGAGTTTTTTACCATTGCAAGGCTGACTTGACCTTGTATTGGGTTAGTCATAATTATTCCTATTCACGTGGAAGGTTCCAACACCTATAAAGAATGGGAAACTAAACAACTACGGGTACAACTGAGCTCAGTCTGATTTGGTTCATCACTTTAACAATCTGTTATGTGTGCCTGTTTGTGTGTGTGTGTGCAGTAAGTGGATGTGCATGAGAGTGAGCATGTGCATATGGTACTGTGCATGTGCATGTTCTGCTTTGACCATAATTTTGGTATGGCATCCTATTACTACAGCTTGATCAAATGACCAACTACTCACCAACCGACCATGCAGAAATACACTTTATTACCAGTATTAAAAAAAGCTGATAGTAAGCACTCAAATGAACAAATTAGTGAATTCAGTTTGATGCAAAAACTGAAATAAAAGCAAGCCAAAACTATTACATTCAAAGCGAAGCCTAAGAATTGGTGTCAAAATTGGGCTAGAGGGTATAAACAGTGCTAACACCAGTTCTGTCCAGAAACAAACTCTTGGCAAGAGAACCAAAAGTAAACTGGAACAAACAAGACAACAGCTCTGTCCTCCTGCCACAATTTCTCCGCGAGCATTTTGAAAAGTCTGCATAGAAAATGTTGGTGTTCAATGGCTGACAGCAAAATCAATACCTGCTGTGAGAATGTATTGACCTTTACTGGCACACCATTCAGCCCTTGATCTCTCTCTGGTGCATTGAATTTTCCAATACAGTAGACACTGTGTAGCCTATGTGTAGCCTGTGTGTGAATTACTGCTGTTAGACAGGGATGCCGTAAGTGTCTGGCCCGTATAATATTCGGATTTGTGCACTTTACATTCCATTCCATCAGAACAAAAGCGAAGGAAAGTGTACCTCTTTCTCGGTCAAAAAGACTGACAGAGATGCAGCAGTGTCTTGCGATTAGCCTATTTTCATGGGTCTATGTAATTGCAAACAACATCAAATTGCTTTCAATGTTGAAAATGTTGGATAATGCACCTGTATTATTAATGGTGATGTAACCCATTTTTTTTCAGAGTTCTCTGAAAATGAAATACGTGGAAGTGGAGTTAGAGAGACTAAAAAACCTTCAGGGAGCGGTGTCAGAGACAGACAAGAGCTGAAATGTTTTCTCCTCAGCCGTGCTGTTTTACTTGAAACTAAAAGTCAGCTTTTGAGCCCTGTTACTTGAAAAGGATGCTTAAGAGGTAATGACTGTCTGCACAGATCCAGGAAACACTTATGCAAATTAAAATGGAAGAAAACACAGACGAGCACATTGCATGACAGCTCTGCAGACTCCCATGCCACCCCGTCCCCCTCTCTCTCTTTCTCTCTTTCTTTCTCTCTGTCCTTCATGTCAATGAGGAAGTTGCAGTTTTCCTTGCTGTGTTGGAACACAATAATTTGACTGCATTCAACCGGTTCTCAAGACTCTTTTTCAGTACAACTCCAATAGGCCTGTTCTACTTGTTCCGATGATCTAGCAGCAAGTGGAAAAATCTCTCTGACTCATCATGGCAGCTGCTAGCTCCTTCAGTGTGTATCCACCACCAAATTGCATTTCAATCCTGACTTACCAAATACCAAATGCATTGCAATAAAAGGCTTTTGTCTACCAGTTCTTGTAATGATAGTTGGATTCAGTCCAAATCCAACTGCTTTGATCAGATTGCTGTGAAAAAAACCTGGCTGGTTAGCCTTTTGGAGTTTTTCATGGGAGGTAAGGCATAATTATGGACTGAATGTTTAGATGTTTTGGGTCTGACAATAAACCCTCCATCATTAAAGAACTATTCTTAGATTAGATTGATAGTTCTTGCATGGGCATTCAGAGGGCTTTTAGTTCAGGTACCGCCACAGCAAAAACAGAGTAAAATAGGGTTAATTTACCAAACCAGGTTTTATGGGAGAGGGTTTTCAAATTTATGACATCCAATTACTTCTCATGAAAGGGACCTCTTCTTTGAACCAAATAGGCTGTATATATCACTGCAATTTTGCTTTGAAAAACAGACAGAATTGGTTTCTTGGATTGAGCCACTTATAGAAGCACTAGTCCTTCTGACATCTGTATTTGTTTTCATTTAGCATCTAACAACCTCAGCCGAGATAAATGTAGCATAATTGATTATGCTCTGAAAATTGAAATACAAAGTGGTCCCCATAATTCATGAGCTATTTTTGCTTGACCAGCCATTTCAACCCAAATCTAGACAAACAACAAGACAGAGAGGATTTGCAGCAATTTGTAGATGCAGTAAATAGCCATAAAACTACATGTCATGCACTCAAATTATTTATGTGATTTCTTTGAATGTTTCTTTATGTAATATGAGTGTTTACATTTTGTAATGGAATACACACAGTGTTTTTTATTTTGCTCACACTATGCTGATGGATGGTTGTTACACAAGCCGCAGATGCAAATTTTCAACGGAGAAATTTGACAGCAACTGATGGTGCTTGGGTTGACGGAAATATACTTAACTAATAGTTTTTGAATTGCCCTAAGAGCGAAGTGAAAAGGCCTGTCCTCGGCCAATCTTATTTCCATAATATTGAACACATTTGTATACACAATCAAATCACTGCAAATAGCAAGAAACAACAGAGCCAACACCATAATCTGTCATGTAATCAAGTGACACATCCTGAAATCGCTCCACTGACAGTGAATAACTTGTGGACACTGTGACCTAACCCTCGATTTTTCTGTGGGCACATGGGGATATTTTTTTAGTTCATAGCTCTCAGCACGCCTGTTCTTTAAAATTAATTTGTGTATTCACGCTCAAACAAGCCTTCCTTGACTCCTGCATGGTATGGAAACATCTGGCTAGAGTACATCATGAAACCCACAAGACTTTTTCAGGTTATGTGAACTACTCAATGTAAAATTCAACTCTGATATTTGGACTAAATGCAACAGAGACGCCCTCTGAGAACGTCTTAAAAAGACTGTGGTATAAGGAGATGACTTTTCCTCATTACCCTACATGATCCTTCACTTATGTTCCACAAGCCTTTGATTAATGAAAAGCATCAAGCATTGCCGTGAACTCAAGTGAATGCCGATTGCCCTTCAGAGTGGGAGAGCTAAATGTGATGGGCTGTCCATCACCCAGTTCACTTAGCATCTGGGCACGGATGGCGTAAATCACAGTAAACAGATGTCTTGGAGGAGTTGTCAGCCATCTGTCCCCATATTGAGTACGCCCTGTGGCACAGTCTGACTCCCTCCTGATACACCCCATGTCCTGCCACAGTATATTTAAAGATATACAAGCTAATAGACGGGAATTAAATGCACCCCACTGCATTCTTCTTAATGGGGATCAAGTACCAATGTTGGCAGACTTTTCTCAATGCAAACACACCCATGATTTTGACACGTTTCCATGCATGCACAGAAGAGACACCGGACCAGGATGTTAAGGCAACATTTTGCGAATATGTCATGAAAGGGGAGTTGCATTTAGGCAATGTTGCACACACAGAGCCATAGAATATTAAATGTACATTATATATGTAGTGTGATATGTGTAGTTTGCTGTCCATAGGATGCCTGCACTGTGTACTGTGTACTTGCCTTGGTTCAAAATCAGTGAATTTTCAACATGTCTCTGCACCAGTGTCATCAAGACAGATTCCTGTACATCTGTGTGTATTCCTTTATACTGACTGATTTTCAGCTTGATACCGAAATGTATAGACATTGATTTTTAAGTAGTTAGACTACACTAGCATAAAGCAACATATGTTTTTCCATGCCTGCTAATTGAGAAGGCCTTGGCATATGGTGAATGTCATGCTCTTCAAGCCAATGTGTGACTTGTTGACAGGGGTAATTATCCTCAACATGAAGCTGATCACTTAGAAACATTATGCATGCATGTGGTGTGTGAATGTATATATGTTTGTATGTATGTGTGTATGCAAGTGCAGGGCGTAAACAAGATATTGTAAATGCGACATGAAGAAGGACTTGCCAGTATGTCAGCTTCAAAACAGGTCTGACATTTATCACTGTTATATGTGTGTTTTCCAAGCAACTTGAGGCAACTAATAGAGTTCCCAAGATGTCAAACTGCCAGTGCCTGAATTGCAGGTGCATCTGTCACAAAAACTGCTAAATTATGTTATGTGGCAAGGGGAACAGTCTTGAAAATCATGACAACCTATGTCAAACACGGACAAACTGCATCATCAAAGTCAGACGAAGACAAAGTCAAAGCTCACTGACAGGGATAAATGGACACTTAACAGGATGGTTGCTAGACACAAAGGAACCACAGCCTCATGAAATACCACAGAAATGAATCAACACCTGGGTGACACAGTCCCAACAAAAACTGTATGTTGTGGGCTTCACAAAGCTGGTATTTACAGCAGGGCTGACATTTATAAACCACTTGTTTCCAAAGCCAGCACCTGATGGGTTGTCTGTCCTGCATCTGGGCAGGTTTACATTTGGAAAAAGCCAAAGCATTGCTTCATCCTGCAATGTCTGTTGCCAACTTTTAAACATGATGGTGGATCTGTAATGTTTTAGGCCTTCCAAGGCCATTAGGCAGCTGATACTGATACATATATTGTCCCTGTTATGGTATCCACTCCTGTATGTATGTATGTATGTATGTATGTATGTATGTATGTATATTACCAGTCAATAGTTTGGAGACACCTGATTGAATGTACAATGTTTTTCATTATCTTGAAGCCATTTTGATCTAAAGGCTTATCCTTAAATGATTTAAATTTGTTTCTTAGACAAATATAAATAGTGAAGTTGATGCCTATGTATGAATTTCTTTCCAAAGCCCTTTGCCTTTCCATCAAGGCAAAGGGAGACTACTTTAAAGAATCTAAAATATAAGATAGTTTTGATTTGTTTAACACTCTTTTGGTCACTGCATAATTCATTTTGTGTTATTTCATAGTTTTGATATCTTTAATATTATTCTAAAATGTGGAAAATAGTAAAAATAAAGAAACTGGTAGTGTATGTGTGTGTAAATACAGCATGTGTATGTGTGTATGTATGTATGTATGTATGTATGTATGTATGTATGTATGTATGTATGTATGTATGTGTGTGTGTGTAATTAAGTTTGTTCGCTTACTTACACGTTTGCATATATAAGGAATAACATGTGCAAAGTAGGCGTCAATCTCACGTTGAAATACTAATGTAATATCTTGGAGTTGAATTGCTGAAACATCCTCTAGTAACCCCACAGTCTGTGTTTTCCTCAGGCAAACTCAGAAGAGGCATCTCCAGCTCTCTGCTGCCCCTCTCAGGCTCAACTGGGAGCAGCAGCACTTCCGGTTGTCCTCATCTATCGCCTCCCTCTGCTTGTGGTGCAGTCCTCCTCCCTCCTTCAATCCACTTTCTCTTGAACTGTTACACACTACACACACACAAAGATATGAAGTTGGTGAAGAGAGAGTTTGAGGTTGAATCATCTTATACAACTGACGAATCTAACTCTTACATCTTAAGTAGAAATGTATGAATGAAAATGTGCAACAAAATGTATGGATTCCACAGCGATCTGCAAAATAGCAGCAGTAGTATCAGTGGTTGTAAGACTTACTGGGACAGGAGGACAATGTGAAATATGTGTGTTATCAAAAAGGTGAAGACATGTGAACTATTCAAACAATGCTGTATAGAGTAGTGCAGAAAATGTATTATCTGTGATTGTTTGTATTGACAGTGCAGATCCTATGCCACGCTCCCTCCTAGTTGGCTGAGACTGGTTTGTTTGGACAGGAAGTGTTGCACAATCTGATGCCACAAAAGACTGCTTAAATCACTCCATGTTGCACCTCGGGGGATAAAGCAGAGGCTGAAGACGCAGACAGGGAGACAGGGAGGGAGGTGTTGTCTAGGTGTTAGTCCTCATCCTCCCTGCTGCTGCTGCCTGCAGGCTGTCCAGGCTCAGCCCAGTGACAGAGCCAACCTTTTATCACCAGTCTGATAGTCCTGCCTGCCTCCCCCACATTTGTGCTGCATCCCCAGCACACCACTGCAAAGGACAGCGCACTGGCCACTGTCCACTGTCCACAACAGACTGAGAGAGCATGTAATCAGTTGCATACTTACTGAGCTTCTTCAAAAGTAACAGTCTACTCAGCCCTCTCTTGTGCAGTTCCCCCCTGTTATCAGTCCAGTCCAGTTTGTTGTTGATTTGCACCCTCAGGTACGTGAAGGACTGAACCGTCTCCACCTCCACACCCTAGAGCATGGCAACTGACTTACATCATTCAGGGTGAAACACACATTTGAACGGCTTCATTGAAACAGTGTTCTTACACATTATGTATACACTGGAATATGGACATTATAAAGTGTGACCAAGTTTGATTTTGAGAGCAGAATTAGTAGAGGACAGGGGATATTAAGCATGAGGGAGACGGTAACATGGTGTACTTGTTTGCAGCTTGTGACAGAAGATGGGGATTGACACACTGCTGCGGTTGCAATTTCTGAATCGAGGAAAGCTGAGAGAAATGGGCACTTATTCACAACTTTTTGATGCTGAATAACTCCACAAGAGGTCTTGAAAATCTAAATGACAAAGGGAATATATATATGTTTTTAATCTTGAACCCATCAGTTGCCAAGACATAATGAACACAAGCACCAACTTTTATATAGTCCTGACTCCTGACTTGTGTGATCTTCCCCACTCATTCCAGTAAGGACAAACAGAGAGACAAAGAAGGAGTGAACACTAATTCAGTGAGTATCCCTGTATTTTTTCCTCTTTTATATCACATCTATAATATTTAGATATTTACTGTGTTTTGGCAAATGTTTAATGTTTTGTTTGCAATGTTTTAGATACAGTTTAAAGCATGTTAGCATACTGTTGAATTTTTGATAGAAGACAGACTGGACACACAACCCTCTGCAAAGTAGCCTGTATCCAATTTCATCTATAGCCTCCTTCAAGTGTCACCCAAAACACAATATTGTGTTATGCACCTGGAACCACAGTGCTTTATTATCTACCCCTCTCCCCGCCCCAATGTTCCCATGTCCCTTGGGTGCTGAGACCCCTCTCTAGTTCAAATCCCAGTAATGCTCCTGATTTCTTTGTAAAGCCAGACGAAAGCTGAACACTTGAAATTTAATACACACAACACACCTGAGGCCTTGTTTGTAAAAAATAGTAATGCTGCAACTTGGTCAATAGTTTTAGCATGACAGATGTTGCTTCATTTTTATATTCCATTATTTGTTTCTGCAATGACCCAAATGACCCACAGGAGTCGTTTCATCTAATCTGATGTCATGTTTAATTTACAACCGACTGACAGAAGTGACGAATATGTAAGAATCCACATGTAGCTAACAACATTTTGAGCCAACAAACAGAAAAAAAGTTGTTGAGCTTCACTAAAACACATGTAGCCATTGAAGAAGTCCAACTTGTACTATTTGCATGCCCGCTGAAGTACTCAGTCCCCAAGAGGATGTGTAAAAATCAAGTTATTCTCTCTCTTCAGTGATTGGAAGTTAAAAGGCATGGTCTGTTTTTTTTACAACATGCCAATTTGCTTCTGGTGTATATAACTATGTATAATGTATATATTATGAATCATAATGTATAATATTCAAAAAACGTATGACAGGGAGCTTTTATAATGCTGCTTCAGGTCCACAAGTGGGAAAAGAAGTATTAGCTACCCTTAACTGGGTCACGATTGCATAAATCTCACTTGCCCTTGCTCACTGTCTCTACTGTATGTCGTTGCAGACCTTATGCAACATAAAGCATTGATGATGGAGTGAATACAATTTAGTGCACTTGAATAGACCTTTGGGCCAAGTATTTATCTAACCTACTAAATTAAAAGTTTCCAGTTTTATTTTGTGGCAGGATTGAGAGAGAAGGGATGACATGAGACTAGACAAGGGCTGTAGATTCAAACCCAAGATGTCGCGGTGACATGGTACACACGTTAGCCAACTGAGCCACCAGGACACCTGAGGGTATCCAGTTTTAATAAATGCATTGGCAATTTAAAGACAGCTCAACTATATATACAGCAAAAGGGTATTATGCATTGTTAAAGTGTCAAGTATTAAATTATTGTAGATAGTTACTGTGTGTGAGGATTCCCTAAGAAAACAGGTTAATTTGAATTGGCTCTATCTAAAGGTATTTTGTAGCTGTACAGTAGGCAGGGGGGCCATGACAAGTGGGCCAACATGAAGAGATGTTGAGCAGTCGATATACTATTACAAGTGCACTAGCACTTTACAGGTGCTTGGGTGGAGGGGTGGAGGGGTTGGGATATGTACATGATTGGAATGAGTGAAACTACATTGGCTTTAAAAACTCCACTAGTTAACACCAAAGTGCTCTGGTGGCTCAGTGTTGCTGGAACTAAGAGAATCGCTGAACAAAACAAATGAACATACAAATGAACATTATAACTCATAGAGGAGCTCCTCCCAAACACATAATAAAAGAGGATTGGGAAAAAAAGAGAAATAAATAAAAATTCTCATCAAATATCTATTCATTACAAATGACTGTTCCTTGAACTCGCATTTGATCCAATAAGCCATTATCCACCGCTCCATACAAATGCTTCCTATTGTGTTTAAACAGTGTTGATGATACACAAATCTTTGAGGAGACTCAATTGTTATACATCTTGAGAATCATTACTTAGCTTTGGCTGGTTGTAAGGTTATGCTCCATTAATATTATTGACTAGCAATAACGTAATAACCAGGGGAGATTTTTTTTATCAGCAGTGGTCAAAGACTTTCCAAATGGTTAGGATGAGTCCCAAATCTTCCACAAAGAATGAGAGAGCTTTATGTCCTCTTTGGCACCTGGCTTAAAATACTATTGACCTCATATCATAATGCCCACCAGATTTAGTTTTTGTACTGCAGCTCCAGCTGCCAAAAAGAGAAACAACTTTTATTTTAGAACATGTGACACATGTCGGAACAACATCTTAAAAACCTTCAGCTTGCTTGTCTCCATGAATCATCCTGACAAGCTGTTGAATTTAGAAACTGCCTTTGAACTCAGCATGGCCAGTCAGATGCAGTTTAATTTGAAGAAGTCCTTTTATCCATTTATGTTCCCTGTACACATGGCACATTCAGTATTGCTTTAGTGGTCGGCCTTCATTGAAAACACGAGGGGTTAAAAAAGGATCCCTTGTTCGTAAACTGAAGTAGATGTATTTCTGTAGCCTACAACTTTCTCAGCAGAACTCTCCATGTGCCATCATTACATTTGGATTGGTACAACTGACGGCCGTCTAAAAGAGTCTGTATATTAATAATATTCTGTGACATCACAGCCCGGCCATCGTGGCAGGAAAATAACAGGTGAATGTAACAAATTGACCATAATCAAATGACAGCCACAGCCAATGAGCTGTGTATATGGTAAAGCACCATATTGATATTACTATGAATAACAAATCCCTAAAGCTACAATATCTAACTTTTTGATGAAAAATTAGAAAACAAAATATTTTAAAATCTAATTAATGTGATTAGGTTGAACAAGAGAAACATTTTCACAGTACAGACAAGCAGTGGTGGAAGAAGTACTGAGATCTTTTACTTAAGTAAAAGTAGCAATACAACAATGTAAAGATACTCCATTACAAGTAAAAGTCCTGCATTCAAAATCTTACTTAAGTAAAAGTACACAAGTATTGGCAGCAAAATGTACTTAGAGTATCAAAGTAAACATACTCATTATGCAAACTGTCCCCATTTAAAGAGTTATATTTTTCATAAATTATTGGAATATTAATACTGATTTATTGACATACATGTACATGTAAGCAGCATTTTAAAGTTGTCAACGTGAAGCTAATCTTAACAATTTAGCTATACTTTTGGGTAGTCTAATCTATAACAATGCTATTTTATAGTTATTTTATAAAGATGATCAAATGTTTTAAATATAAAATATTGATCTGAAAAGTAACTAGTAACTATAGCTGTGAAATAAATATAATGGAGTAAAAAGTACAATATTTCCCTCTAAAATGTAGTGGAGTATAAGTACAAAGTAGCATAAAATGGAAATACACAAATAAAGTACAAGTACCTCAAAATTGTACTTAAGTACAGTACTTGAGTAAATGTACTTAGTTACTTTCCACCACTGCAGACAAGTATGCTAATTAATTACAGCAGAGATCCAACAGAAGCTTCTGCTGAAGCGGTAATATATCATGATGCCAAAACTGTAATAATAATACTGTTTTGTCACTTGCTTTTTTTAGGCTTGAGAACAAAATGTCTTGCATCACTCATAGCACTGTCCTCCTTCGTTGAGCAGCTGAAAATATGAGTTGATGGAGGGAAGAGATTGGGATGGGCAGGGGGCTTTTTTTCCCAAACCAGTATACCAGTAAAATGAATTTTGAAAGCCATTAACCTCAGCACCTGGCAAAGTAAGAGCTGAGTCATTGGTATTGATCAATAACCCTATACCCACCACAATTAAATCATAGATCTGTGCTATAAGGTAAACATCTTGCTTATTGCCTCTTTAACAGTGAATCAGGGTGCAAACAGGGGAGCCAAGGGGAACTTGGCTCCTCTTAATAAGACATGAGCCCCCCTGAAAACATGATTTGTGAAATTTTGGTGGGTCTCTAAAATATTGACATATGCTATTTTTGCCATGCATTTCTATTTTTCTGTATCTTCATCATCGTGGATCATGCGTAAAATTAGGATATTATTGATGTATGATTCATGCATGAGGGTGATTCATCACTAATTCACTTTAATAAAGATACCGGCATGCATGCTATTCTTACCATCACCATCGAAGTGTGGCGGCGCACTATAAAACTTCACTCACTTTAACTTAAACTTTAAGATAAGAAAAAAAAAACTTTCTTAGTCCCACTCAGTCTGCGCGCCAAATTGCCATTATTCATTTCTCTGTTTTATAGTCAGCATACTACAGACATGTCAAAAAGAAAACAAGGAAGCTTACTCACAAATTTTGGATTTACCAAAAAATCGAAGCGAGAAATTATTGTGCTCATCTGTATGTGATGGGTAACTTTAATTGTTGCTGATGAGGACTCTATCCCTTGTAGGCAGCCTGGCGTGCTCTGTTTTTGATTTAATGCTCATACATTTGTGTGTTTATAGGCTGTTTTGCTATTTGACCTATCCGTGTCTTATTTGTGCCGATAAACTATAGAATATTGTACATCACTCTGCAGAGTATACTGTGCCCTGCTTTAGTTGGCCGTATTGTATCATACTGTGATGTTTGGTTTTGATACCCGAGTGGAGGTTTGATGTGGTCATTAACTGATTATTATATATCAGATGTGCTGACATAAAGCAAGTAGGCCTACATGCTTGCAGCTATGAATGTTTCTTTGCAACAAGAGTCACAGTCAGTCCTCTCTTTGAGGCAAGCCCCCCCCCGCCCCGGTAAAAAAATAAGAGAGCTCCCCTGAAAGCCATGGTATAGTTCGCACACTGCAGTGAATCATCCCATTTACCTGGAAATTACACTGGTATTTTCAGCATTAAATACGCAAGTGTTTTTCTTATTGAAGACAGGCTGTTAATAGGTTGGTAGACAGATGCTGAAGGCGACATGGATGACGTGGAACAGCAAACTGATAAACTATTTACAGAGAAAGGTATTTTCATATACCGTTTCCTCAGATGTCCTAGAGTTTCCATCTATATTTTATATATATCTATTACTTTCAGCACTTATATTGATTGATGACTTATGTTTTTGACAATTAAAGGACAGAATCAAAAGGTCAACCACAGATTAAATCAACATTATCGGTCAACAAGTTTAAGGTTTCAAAATTGAAATCATTTGAATTCAGTTTTGAAGAAATGTATCTGAATTGCCTTAATTCTATAATTATGTTCTTGTGTTTCTGGATACTACGTCAAGTGATACTGTACCTCAGTCCCATTTAAGGCCTTCAGATCTAAAGGTTTAATACTACCAACTAGCCATTTTTTAATATCTAGAATGCCACATAATGTTTTCATGATTTCTCTGTTCTGTATTTTCAAATTTGAAGTATTTTCAGGTGCTCATGATATGCAGCTTATAAGATGCCAATATCAAGCATATGAGCACTTGAATGTGAATGGATAGGAATTCACATTCAAATGCTAAAATAAAGTGCTGTAATGCAGAAAGGGAAGGAGACTATAAGGCTCATTGTAACATCTTTCAGACAGCGGCTCACAGTTTAGGTGGCTCAGAGCGAGTGTGCGTAGATGCTGCAAGGACAGTCAACCTTGAATCACCAACATGAATGCACCTGTAGTCTTACATTGAAAGGTCTTTGTGGTTCTGAGCATTAACCTGTCTGCTCCAGCACTAAGTATATTCTCAGAGGTAATGCAGTGGGTAGCAAGAGCCATACTGGACTTCCGCTGTCCTTGTCCTAATCTGTACAACCATCCATCTTGAGGAAGAAAAATGATGCGTACAAGGTCAGAATTGTAAGTAGATAATAGGGCGTCATACATAGTGGAGGCAAGGTGAAAATAAAGTGGAAAAAGCAATTGAAACAATTCTGTTCTTCCATCAGAAGAAAGAAGAAGAAAAAGGAGACTTAATTGGTCATTTTACATCACAGACCTACATACTGTAGCTCCCTACATAACTGCTGGAGAGTCACAGTGCAAGGTTGCTGCAGTGCAGTGCCGTTGAGGCTGAGCACTTTGCTCAAGGGCACTTTGGCAGTGTTGGTTGGCACTGTACACGTAATACCAGCCACCCTCCAGTCAGTTGGTGTACACCCTCATGTCAGTGCTAAGCATTGAACCAGCAACCTTCTTGTTATTGTCTTTATAGTTCCTCCTTCTGCCAACCGAATAAATCCATGGCATGGCAGAGGAAATGCTATCATGGAATATATTTGAATTAACACCACACCACATGCTCATCCAACCAACTGCTGGTGGCTGAATTCTCTCAGATATTCAAAAAAAGACAAATAATAATTGGTAATGAGTTCAACCACAAAAGCCTCTACAGCGGCATACTACAGCGTGCGTCATCCTCATATCCAAATGTTCTTTCAAAGAGAACGGACTTGGTCTCGGTGAATGCTGAGTAAATGCTCTAATGGGTTAAGGATCAAAGCTTGTTCCACTTGAGCCAAAGACAAGGGCCACTTCATCTGCCACAGACAGGCCTGTTGCTTTGATTTCAGAAGTCCTCAGAACATGCATGTTTACTTCGAAATATGTTATCCAGAAGCAATGCTTGGAGGACAAGTGGCTCTCTTCACAAGCATTGACAAGCATTGGGCATTCCTTAACTATACCTTCAAGAGGCCCATGTACGTCATTGAATTAATTTACAGCACACGCATACAACATTGCAATTACTGACATTATTCTGATCATGCACACAGGACCTGAAAGCTTTTAACATAAATTGTAGTACATACTGTATTCCAAATGTAAATAGTCTTTTAAACATAAATATATCCCTTTGTGCAAAAATATGTGGAAATTGAAACTGCATTAAAAACAGCTGAAAAAACTGCATCCATGCTGTCACCATGATATAGCCTATACCCTTTATGTCATTTTCCTTCAACTTTTGAGACTAAAGGTAACATGCTAGCTAACAGTGAAAAGAGGATGTAAGTACCGACATGTCTGTCGTACATTCAAGAGCTAAAAACTCATTAAAACAAAGCAAAATCTGAATAGAGTGTATTCATGTTAAAATGTGCTTCCAACAACCTTTCATCTAGTCAGAAGAAAAACTCAGATATAAAACAAATGGAATAACTCAGATGTAAAACAAATGGAATAAGCTGTTTGCATATCCCATATGTTACTTGGAGTGTTGTCTTAGATTGGAACAAGTACGCCAGCACTTTCTAGGTGCTTGGGTGGAGTGGTGGGGTGTAGGTGTGTGTGTGTGAAGGGGGTGTGGGTATGCATGATTGGAGTGAGTGAAACTACATTCATCATAATGGTATGTGGATGTACAGCGCATGTAGTAATGCATATAGTAATTCCCATAAGCAGTGTCTATTGCAAAAAGCATTACGCACCAAATGCACAAATGCATGAACACACAGAGGAGCTCCTGAGCTCCTAATAACAGTGGAAAGTTGGCATCCTGTTGTAGCAAAGGGAGAACAGAAGAACATTATTTTAGAAGAGCCACGAATAAAGCATAGTGTGATCTCAATCGTTCTATCCCTTCTCATTCCGCTTGACAAGGACTTCACCACCTCAATAAAGTAGATGACTGCAGCAGGAGGAGACAGCAGCAGGTTACAGCTTCAGGGACATTGGGTGAGGTGTGTGTGTGTGTGTGTGTGTGTGTGTGTGTGTGTGTGTGTGTGTGTAGTGCACGCTACACAAGTACCTGTATTACCAGCACACTGAATGCCATATGAGTCTTATCTCAGTGATGTGATGATGTCATGAAATGGAGGCTCTGGTCTTTAAGAGCTCTTACGTGGCACTACAGAAGACACTTGGCCGTTCACGTGCCCTCCTGTAAGTTATGGAGTGAGGAAACACAGCAATTCAATAGGGCATCCGTTTCCCTTATGAGGGCTTCCCTACATTTAAAATATTTGGTTCAATGAATAATTTTCAGAGGCCTTTCTATCCTGGTAAGAAACATTTGTGATGGGAAAATATCATAATAACCACACCCAAACAAATTCAAATTTGTTTTGAAGGCAAGGATTAAAGTAATGATGATACTAATCATAATAATGTGTGCTCAAGTGTATCTGGCATGGTTGATTGTTGCACTCAAGACAAGGTCCTCAGTGAGAGGCTACTGTACTGCGACCTGCTCTGTTTCTAGTTGAATTTCATGCAAATCACAATCATAGCAGCTTTTGTAAAGAGAGTTTTGTAAATATCACCGGACTTTGTATTGCTCTTCTTTCATTTTACAATCAATTATGTGTCTAACTAGAATTTTTATGCTATGTTCAAAATTTTGTTGATCCTTTTGTTGACTGCATAGTTGAACAGATTTTCCTCTTTCAGGCATTTAGCGGAAACTCTTATTTACAATGACCTAGAATGAGTCAGCAGGTAGGGCTTCAGCATTTTGCTCAAGGACACTCTTGAGCAAAATGCTCTTCCAGAGATCACTCCTGTGATCTTCCAGCTAAGTTTTGTCTTTCTAATCACTAGGTTATCCTGCCCACTTTAGAAACTTAAGACCATTACTTGGAATACCCACACATTACTTTTATTACACTCTCTTTATTTTAGTTTCCTGATAACTGCAACAGGAAGTACAGGTAATTACTTGGTTGAGAGAAAAGAAACAAGGCATCAAATCCTGAGCCGTGGAATTGTTTCTTTCACTCAGAGGCTGTGATTGAATCTGCACTCTTCACTTTAACAAGCAGAGGTCTGAAGAAGCACTTGCGACTGTCTGTGACGTCTTCTACTATCGTAAACACTGAGGGGAGCGTCATCTTCTGTCCCCCTTGGGACCATGACCTGAATTGATTGCCATGAAGTCAATGAAGCTCGCAGGAGCATCTGGCTTTTCACAATCCAGTCAGCTTTGCAGATGCACAGTGAAAAAACAAAACAAAACAAAAAAAACAATTAAGAAAGGTTTTTGTTGATATGCAGTGATTCTCTTGCAGTGCGTATGTGACAAAGCAAGACATAATGAAATCATTTCAGCTGAGTAACAATGCCATGGCTTCATTCATTTGCATTCTGACATTTTTTCTTAGTTACTGTCTCATACTATTTCCCTTTAGCTTATTTTAATCATGCCAACATGCCAAACATGAGTGATAATAGGCCTAACAGATGTGTTACGACGCAGATTAGATATATTTGTCCTCAGCAAATGAATATTTCTCACAGAAGTCCATTCCTCATTAGTGATGTTCTACAGTATGATGAGTCAGCATCTCCCACACCGTTTATCCGATTTACATGAAACTTGGCACACATGTCCACCTAACCGTACTCTACAAATTTGCCATAAGGACCCTCAAGGTCTGCTTGGAAAATTTTTGAGATATTTTGAATTATTGGAAAAACACATTTTTAACATCTCCTCCTACACCGTTTGACCGATTACCGCCAAAATCGGTCAGTAGCATCTATGGTCCTACCCTCTTTCATAGATAGTTATAGATTGTTGATATCTACTGTACTACTACTGTTTTGAAGATATTAACTCTTAAAGTTGTGAAGGAGGCATGGCCTATAAGCTAAATTGTTATAACTTTGTGATATATGGTCCAATCATCATGAAACTTGGACAACATGTTCAGATATAATGAATGAACATGTGTGCAAAGCCATTCAAATATTGACCAATAGGGGGCGCCACAAAGGACAAAGGTCAGAAAACTGTATCTCCTAATCCAATAGGTGAAATTGCACAAAATTTGCTACACATGCTCTAGGACCATGTCCTAGTCAAAATCTGAAGTTTGGTCGTCATTAGTGAAAGTGGGCGTAGCCTATGACATTTTGGCTTATAACTCAAACAGAATTTCACCAATCACTATGACACTTGGCAATCATGTTCCAACCTTGATGTGGAACATGCACACCGATTTCCATACAGATCCGACCAGATTTTGCCCAACAGCAGCATTTTGAGTGTACAGCTAGACAGTAAGCCAATACGAAGTTGGATATTGACACCTTTTAACTTGCTTTTACATTGTTCAGTATCAGAACTTGATAGCTTGGGGCCTGATGGCTCAACAGCCAAATATGACAAAACTGACAATAATCTTAATGCAAACTTCCACGTTTACAGCTGGCTGCTGTACTGGCATGAACCCAGCCTTCACTACTAGAGGCTATATTTAATTTGTAGTTAAATTTGTTATTGAGCGTTAAAAAAATAGTTAAGCTACATACCCTTTATTATTGGGGAATGAATTTAATGGCTTTTTATTACATTTGACTTAATGGGGGAATTTCGGGGATATACCCTTGCTACCGGCCCCCGACAGCATCTATCCTCTGGTAACATAGTCACCATTTGAAAAACAGTTTGTCACATGTACTGTTAAAACTCACTGTGGGTTGTAACTGTTATCAGCTAACTTTGCTTACAGAATAACATTTTTATAACATAATCAAGGCTACTAATGAACACATAATATTTTCCCCTAAATGTTGCATTTTGGAATGAAACCCTGCACTTCTCTCTTTTCTGTGCTACTCTGTTTTACTTGCCACCAGTGAAATTTTGATTTATTATCAAAATAATATTGATAAATGCATCCCATTCATCAGTGTACCCAATCACGTTAACAAAGTCCATGTGAGTCACAGCAAGTCCATGTGAGTCCTACTTCATCTCCATCCTCATCCCCTGCCCCTCTCTCCTAGCATCTTTGTCTGTGTGTGTCTTGTCTATGTGTTGTGTTTCTGGGTCCTGTTGCACACCTGTATCAGAGCTTCAATCAGTCCAGCCCAGCTCCTCCCTGCACCAGCTGTCCTTAATTCACCATTAGTCTAGTAACATATACTGTATACCAGTCACTTTCCCCTGCCAGATAGTCTAGTGTGTTTGTGTCTAGCTTTCCTGCGTTTCTTCATGTTCAGTCTGAATCAGTCAGTTATCTGAACTCTGCCTTGTCTGAGTCTGCCTTGCCTGATCCCTGCCTGGTTTGTTTGTATTATTTGCTTTACTGACAGTAAAGTATTTTTCACCGTTTACCTGCCTCCGTGTGTCTGCATCTGGCCTTGCGTTTCATTCATTCATTCATTCGTTCGTCATTTAACCAGCCCTCCTTCACTTCCCCTCGGCACTTGGTAATACGTAGCACCATACATAACGCGAGTGGCCACTTGCAGAGCAGGGGGGGGGGTCCGAGGGGGAGAAGAATATTTTAAATGGAATACACTTGTCCTTAAGCAGGCCTAATATTTAATAATAAGAATAAGTAATAAAAATTACACAGAACAATGAGTAATGAAATATTGCAGATGAGTTCATTTCATAAATATTTCTAAATCCTCTAAATATTGTTTGTTTAATTGCATTTATATTTATCATCTGTTCGTGCACCGGAATTGACGGACGATCACAATGCATCCTGGGAAATATGCGCTTGTGAAATCTACATCGTTGTTGACTCGATCCCTTGACCCTTGAAGGGTCGATCTCAGAAAGTTCACTTGAGTTATCAGAGTAATGGAACGGCACTTGAGGAGGGGATTCCCCCGAGGGGAAGTGCCTAGGGGAAGTCAACAAGGGCCGGTTGAAACAACTAATGAAACGCACCGTAGGTCTAAGTTTGCCTACCTGTTACAAACTAGATCTAACTGAAAAACAATCGTAGAACAGAGTGATGTAAGACAAACACAAGGAAGCAAGACAAAGCACAAGACACACAATAGCACATTTTAGCAAGACCATGATGAATGTCATGATGTAATTAGGACTTTTATTTTACATTTTCTCTTACTTTCTCATTTTATAGTCTGTCACATACACTTCTACAGCAAAATGGTCGCAGGTCAGTGGGCAGTGGTATGTTTCATTGATCCTGGGCTCCATGGAAAGATCGATCTGCTCAGTTTGGGCCGATGGCTGATCAACTATTAACAGCATATTTCAGTAACACTTATTTGGATAGTACAATGTTGACACTCAAATAACTACTAAGTGATGAAAAGTAGGTTTTCAACAAAAGGTTATTTGCCTATTTGCTGCATCTTTATAGACTTTTACATCTTTATGTAACCTTTGATGAATATCTACTTTTCACACCATTGTGAGAATTACCTGAAAGTAGAGTAGTCAATTGTTAGTAAGGTGAATATCAGCATTGGACTTTCCAATTAAAGTGTGACCCCATTTTCTGCTTTTGGAAGAAACTGTAAAAATCAATCAATCACCACCCTGACATTTAGAGGAATTTTATTCTTTTTTGAATTGAAACATCAAGGGTGGAATGAGTAACCTGGGCAACAAGAGGAAAATGGGAGACTTATAAAAGTTCCACCACCTCCTACATTACCACATCTGTCATCATCATGACTCGCATGTCTGCTGTCACCGAGTCAGTTACAAAAACAGTGACACGACCAAGAATGTCTTTATTTAATGAGCCATGATTCACTGAAGCTATTTAAAGAATGTGGAGGATGAAATGCTGCTGCTGGTTGTCTGCAGGCATAAGAATTATCTTTTTAGCAGAAGTATAATTGGAACATAGTGACGGTTAATAAGGGCGGCGCGGTGGCTCGGTGATTAGCGCTGTCGCCTCTCAGCAAGAAGGAATCCAGGTTTGATTACCAGCCCCAGACCTTTCTGTCAGGAGCTTCTATGATCTTTCCGTGTTCGCGTGGGTTTCCTCCCACAGTCCAAAGACATGCAACTCAGGTGGATCGGAGAATCCAAATTGGGAGAGGCTCCAGCCCCCTGTGATCCTGAATAGGAATAAGCGGGTAAAGACAATGAATGAAGTAACGGTTGTTAATAATGGGGCATAATAACTGGCTGGTGGGGGGTTGGCTTCCAGCGGGACTGTGATACAGTATTTCTGGATGATAGAACACAAACAGATTTTTCTCTCACACTTTGACAATAAGAAGCTGAAGTCAGTGTCACTTCTCAAAGAATTTTATTTTCCATTTCACAAAGGTAACGTTTTTGTAAATATCAAAAACTACCTACATTTCTTGATTGTTAATGAAGCAGTTTATCACAGTTTGAATGTATTATTTATTGTGTTATCCGCCTACACCAGACCCATGGATCCCACTGATGGCTATGGCTAATGCTAATTTATTGGATGTGGCTTAATAAGTTGCATTCTAATGCTGCATTCATGTCTTGTGGGAAATAACCATCAGAGCAATTTGATAGCTAAAAGCAATGACTTAGAAGTGTTTGTGTGTTCAAATTCATTTAAAGCCATCAAACACAAAGTCCAGCAAGTGGATGTGTTCCAGAAATCAAAGATAAACCGAAAAGTTGTATGTCTGGATGTCTGTTACATATTTGTATGTACTTTTACTGTTTTTAAATATTATGCTGGTCTTATAATTGCCCCCCTGGAGATATATGAAGTGTTTTTGTTTTTTTGATTGCACTGAATTGATGTGAATGATATTTTCAAGTCGAAAGTTCAAATCTGCTTGTCTTCCCTATATGATATTAATGCGGCATAAGAAAGAAGTCAGGTGCAGACTTGTTTGTGGTGGCAATTGCTAGATCAGAATTGTCGACATTATGCCTCAATTACATAAGCACATTTAACATAATTTATTCCAGCAGTCTGTGGAGAAACGATCCTGTGGAAACTGTTCTATTGTACGCCTCAGACCCGTCCTTTGTATAAAACTTCTGTTATTCTGTTCACATGAATTGATTGGAGGTCAGAAACCAAGCAGCCCAGAGGTAAGTGGCCTGCAGTTGAACATGGCGGGGCAATCATGAGGTATATGGATCAATTTCCTGTGCTTCTAGACGCCGTTGAAAGTGCAGCTTTTCACCATGTATTGCTGTTGGCTCAGGTACATAATTGGTTTCTCTTTAAATTGATACCTAGGCAGTGTGAAAAGTAATCATTTGCACAATCATTTCTTCTCCATTCTTCTCCAGACAATGTATTCTGCCTTTCACACAGTGCAGGCCCTAGATTTTTTGCAACCCGTTCTCATTCCCAACTTGTCCTATGTTGACTCTGTCAAATCCCTTCAAGAGTAGGTTACCTGGCTGCAGATAAAATGGCATCGCCGCAGTTGACAGGAAATCACGTGACCTCAGCAGCGGAAGTTGGTCGCCTTTGTGTCTAGATGCGTTACGCTGGCTCGAATTAACGGAAAATAAGACTTCCGGTTTGGGTGTTTAGCCTTCAAAATAAAAGCGCAATATTTTAAACATGTATAAAAACTGTTTGAAACCAATGACTTTGTATTTAATCGTCAAATTCAATAAGTGAGCACCCATATTCATGTTTGATGTCAAAATAATAATGAAAAATGCCATATGTGCCATAACTATAAACGCTGCATATATTACACTTATATTTCTGAATAAATTGGCCACTGTTTACCTTTTAATGTAACTGTACAAGTTCTATGTCAAAACACTCCTGTAGACGTGTACATTCACTACACACTAACATTTAGGTCCAAGCTGTTTTAGAATCATGGCAGGCCTGCAAAGTCAGCCATACTGTAATTCCATGACATTTGTAGAATAAAGTGGACACTGTACAGTTTACCTTTCACGTAACAGCACAGGTTCTATGTCAAAACACTCCTGCAAACCTGTACTTTCACTACACACTAACATTTAGGCCCAAGCCGTTTAAGAAAAGTCATGACAGGCCCTCAAAGTCAGTAGTCTGTCAGTAATCAAAGTCAGTGTAGTCTGTAATACTACACTGTGACATTTGTAGAATAAAGTATCTAAGACACAATGTCAAGGGGCAATGTCTCATAGTTGCATGTGCTAGATAAGCATGCAAATTTATCATCAAATTTATTTATTAAACAATTTCTTAAACAATGTGGATAATAGGCTATGCCTAACTGGAAGACCCTGTGAGCTACTGATAAAAGACAGCGACCCCATCGTTTATTGTCAAAATCAAAATTAAAACAGTCTTCCTCTGGCCGTGGTGACCTCTGCTTGGTACCGGGTTCCTTGGGCCTCCAGGATTTTGATGGTAATCTGAAAAACAGTTAGCAAATGATGCAATCATTCCTTGTGCTGTTCTAGATAGTGCACTTTTTTTCCAGAGGGGTAAAAGATTGACCACACCAACCCTATAATAACACAAGCTGGTTTCCCGGACAGCTATTAAGCCAGGTCCTACACTACAGATGGTTAGTTGAGGTAATAGTCAGGCTAACGTCAACTGCGTGCTACACTGCAAGCTCTAGGCGTTACCCAGACTGAGCACCGGAGCTGCCAACCCATTAGCGAGCTAATGTAACGTGATTCAAACAGTTTGTACTCAACAGTACAGTATCCATTTTAAACTCATTAAACGCAACGGAGCCTGACAATGTCAGGATTCATTTACACAAATGTTTTAAAAAGTGCTTACAGGACCTGCAACAACCACTTGGCATTTTCAAATTTATTTTTTCCATATCAGTATACCTAGGTTCGCTGGACTCTTCGATATATTAAAGTTTGATAGACAACATTGAATAAAACCTTAGAAAAGCCAACAGACTTTTAAAAGATTCTTAATAGACTCTGTGTCTTACCGCCTTAAAGTTGGTAAGATATGGAGTATCTTGTGGCAGCCTTTTCTGCCACAAGTGTACTACGCACATGCGCAGTGCAGTGTGTTACGCAAAAACAACACGAAGAAGGCCAACTTCCGCTGCTGCGGTCGTGTGATTTCCTGTCAACTGCGGAGGTGCCGCTTGCAAAGGTCCTTCATATCTGCCTCCGTGTCCGCCATTTTGTCTGCAGCCAGGTCCTTCTCAATCCCTGTGCCGGTCTGTCCATTTACACCTCTGTCCAGCTGCAGAGGCTGCAGCTGGACAGAGGTGTACATTTTACTTTGTCGTAGGACAAAATTAAAGACATTTTTGGAAAGGCCTTGACCTGGAGAGTAACATATGTCAATATGAAGAACATGGGTGGTTCCTGTACTGCAATATTGCCCTTTGAACTCTGACCCCAGGCTACTTTTGAAGGCAACACAAGGGGCTAGAGACATGGGGTCAACTTCTCTAGAAAGCTATTGAGCTGTACTTTCATGGGAGTGGGGTTACTGATGGCAGGCGGCACTGAGTTGGGTTGAAATGCAATATTTTCTGAAATTCCCCTGCTTCCCATTAGGATGGCTGAAATCTGACAAAAGATTTGTTCTTTTCCACCCTCAAATACCCCAGTAACAATGTCAATTTCATGTTTACAACGTCAACTATGGGAGAAACAACAACAAAACAACAAAACCCACGGAGCAGGGTTTTTATTGTGAAGTCCTAGGAAGTGCTAAACAGCGCAAGCTCTAGTTTTTCCGGGTGGAAGGTTGCAGTTGTGAAAAGGCAAACTGCTCAATATTAGAAAGATGCAATACAATCTGAACCAACAGGTTGATGTTATAAGAGGATATAATCAATAAAATGACAAAAATATTCTTTTGTTGGGGCTATTTTGCCGCGATTTCATCAGCTCATTTAGAACCTCCTTGACCAGCTCTGTTTCATGGGCAGAAACAGGTATGTTCATTGACGAAACGGATTGCAACATTTAGAAACATTAAATCCCGACTGCGTTCTTCTATTTAAATTGTGCTTTGTAATTGTAAAGTAGATGTAACGATACAGTCGTTATAAAGTGCTATATTTTAGAGTTTATTGAGATGCCACTGAAATAACTTGTTATATAGGTTATGAGCCAAATGTATTTATTTATGTAGCAGGTGACATCAAATGGTAAATGCAAGCGATTTTTTTTTCATTTGGCCTCGAAATTGATCTACAACCGTACTAACCTGTTTTTTTTTTAAATTAATATTAGCACCAAAGAGCTCAAGCAAAGAAATGCATCAAAGCAGAATGCCTTATTTGGGCAGAAAATGTAGCTAGACTGTGTGATCCGTGGTCCAGTAGAGAAAGTTGCAGGTGTCCAATACTGCCGCCGCCGCGAGAGGCTTTACCATGGAGTCTATGGAACACCCGGTGTGTCCTGTACAGATGCAGAAGGGTACCTTTAGTGTTGTTATAGCAACACCAAGGGATTTGACAAAGAGTCAACATAGGACGAGTTGGGAATGAGAACGGGTTGGTTTTTTGGGGTCCTTAAGCACAATTTTAATAATCCCAAAATTTGTAGCGATTTTATGTGAATAATGCAGTAATATAGCTGCATTATTGAAGATGTCTGTTTGCAGAAGATGATGACTAAGTATTATTGATGACTGAAGAAAATTAGAAACCTGAACTTGCGTCAAACTTCTGGGCCTATTAAATTATATTTGGTAATGATGTGTCTCTTGACAACTACAGGCTACAAGTGTTCTGCGTCTTGATCATCACGCTCATTCACTCTGATTACATCTAATAGAGGAAGTGACACATCAAATGACCTTAACACTCCCACACACATTCCATCACAACCTCATTTCCTTTGTGGATAACCCAGCATTCAGCTTGACTGTGTTCCTCACATTTATACATACTATAGCCTCTATGTCCATATCACTCTATTAGCACTGGAGTGATATTTCACTTTGGTACAACATTTAATTTTATATGCCCCCCTCAAGGGTTTGTGTCATTTAGTTTAAATGCTTTTCCAACAAGTGCTTCTTATAGTATGCAATGTTGTTGGTCTTCCACAGTTTTTATGTCTTATGTCTTTTCTAGAAAGGTAATTGCCTACTGTGGGACAAAATAAAGTTGAACTTGCAAAAAGTAAATTTGCAAAAGAGAAAAGCAAGCTGCTGAGGTTAATTAAAATCTAAATTTGCTGTATAGTGGAGCATAATTGCTCCACTAAAACTTATCTATTCTTTCTGCATATAAGCTCTGGTCCTCTGCTTGAACATTTAACACCTTGCACCTTGGTGTAGAGATGCAATATTTACAGAAACTAGAATGGTGACAGCTTTTTGTTAAGAAGTGATTTTTCTATAGAGAACATTTTTTATCCCTCAAATTGCTCGGAAAAGACTGGAGACAGCTGTCAATCCCCATACTAAATATCTGCTATACATTCTGGATTGGAATGGAGCTAAACATAGTCTGTTCATTCATGAATGTGTCCCGAAATATATCCGTAACCTTTTAATATGCTATATAAATGCACCAAAATTACTGCACAGAACTCATGTAATATCTGTCTGTAAATATTCGCTAACTATTTAAGGAACTACAAATAGCATCAAACTACAGCAGAAATGTATGAAACTTGAGATGTTTAGACTGCTCTCAATAGTGAGGAGCATTTACACAAAGAGAATAGCTGTAATACCATAGAAATGAGTCCTTAGCATGGTCTTGACTTTGAGCCATTCTGGTTATACGATGAAGGGACCATGTTTATAGGCCTTAGTTATTTTGGCTATTTTATCAGCCTAAATTTAGCACTTTGGTATGTCATTGCTATCAATTCCTTATTAAATATTTTTTTTATCTTTTGCATAATCCTGTTACACATTCCCCCCTCCTTTACTAATTTCCTATCAAAACAAGTCACATGGCTAACTCCTTCATCAGGTGCCCAGCATGAACCTCGCCAGGCTGTCTGTGGTCACAGCGACTGCAAGTCGTCAGAGGTCATTGCTCCAGATATGCATGAATTTAAAATTCTCCTCAGAAGTAAGTATTAATAATCAGCGCCAAGCCAGCCAAGTGGCTAGCTGTCTGCCAGTGTTATTTATATGACACACCGAAGCTACACTTGGCAAGGTTCTTATATAAAAATACATTCATCTTTTCAGCTTAAATCACAAAGTGGGCCTGCAGCAGAGAAGACTGTCCCATCCCCCCCTAATAGAGACGCTGTGTATTTTCTCCATTTTCCTAAATTAAATTCTGGTGTTGGGTCTCTTCTCCACCTGCAGATAGTGACAAATCGAAACTAAACAGCAAAATACAAACCATCTCCTAAACAGCAGCAGGTGGTATAAGGTGATCATAGACCAGGCGGGTTGGTGAACATGAGCATGCTGTGTGCAGATTACTGACAGCATGTTACATGATGTCTGGATGTAAGCTCCAATTTTTAAAACAGTTACCTGCTGCCATTTGAAGCTGCCAAACAGCAACATTTCCTAGTTCAGCTTTAAGAAAAAATATGCCTTTTTTAAAAAGACTTTGTGACGTGATCAGATACAACCATACAGAACTTTTATCCAACAAACACATATAAAGACAGAAAGATTTGATCAGTACACAAAAGAGAGAAAATCTTGACAATGAAAATCATCTTCAGCACAAAAGTAGGATTAACCACAAGAAAAGAAATGTGCTGCAAGCAATTGGAAAAATACTGATTGTAAACACTGCAGATTCTCAGATTATGAGGGCGGAGTAACATGCCCTTACATACTGACGTTCCACATTCAGTACAGAAAGACTGCTTGACAATATAGCGTGTTTGCTCTTACATACACAATGACGTAAATGCACGTAAATGGTAAGTACTGCACAGCTCCACAACTGACACACACACACACACACACACACACACACACACACACACACACACACAGAGGACTCAACTGGGTGGCTCCTGTGTGCTGCTAGGTCCAACGTGGGTGAGCACAAGCATAAAGTCACTGCAGCATTTACGTATATAATGATGGCACTGCTGAGGAAGCTGTCAAAGCAGCATCTGGCTTGAGGAATATCTGAACCAGATCCATTACAACAGACTCAGAGATTTTGGGGGGATGGAAGAGAATGTGTGTTTGTGGGGGTGTATGTGTGTGAGTGTGGGAAATACATGTACTCCCTGACTCCATTTAATCAACCGTGCATGTACGCACGCACACACACACACAGACACACAGAGTCAACAAACAGACGCAAACACAGGCAGACACCTACACACAGACTCATACAAAACACACACACTTGATCCAGCTTGCGTCAGCGTGAACTGATGGAGGTGTGTGACGTGTTCCCTCACTGTGTTTCACTGGGAGGCCATCCACAGAGGAGCTCTCCCCTCGAGAGGCAGGGGTCAGGGGTGACAGTGAATCAGAACCTCCCTCGGTGGCTGTCGTTGTCGGCTCGGGCCTCCGAAAGCTGACAGGAAGTGGATGATTGCTTTTCATCCCACACCGAGCCAGAAGGGCATCTGAAAAATCATCACTCAGTCACATCCAGTTCAATTACCGCCGAATTCACATGAAATACACACCAACGGCAATGATGGTTTTTCACTTTTGTTATTTTTTTATCATTTGGTCTGGACGACATTTCCCATACCAGCTGTATGCTTTGGATTCCTTTACTCAGTGAGATTTATTTATCACTGTCTAGAAAGAATATGGCAGTCCTTTGAAGTGTTGTACACTGCAAAATCTTAAGGAGTCATTTAGTCTCATATTCAGCCTTCAAATCTTATTTTTCTTAACCCAAGAGAAAACGTCTGCCAGTGAGGTGAGATAACTCCACTTGTTTCCAATGCAGCTTCACTTGTTTACAGGAATTTTGTAGAAATGAGTATCATTATCTTGAAAGTCAGAATAAGGCAGATCACTGCACTGTTATCAAGAAAATGACTGAAACAAGTTGATTTACAGTGGAAACAAGTGACCCCGCTGGCAGGGTTTTTCACTTATTTTAAGAAAATGATGATTTTAGGACTCATAATAATAGACTAAATGACTTGTTAAGATGGGCATCTCTTACAGTGTAGTGGTTTTACACACACAAGGGGAGCAAGCGGGAGATCTTTATAAAAGATAGTAAAAAAGTGTGTATAGCAGGGTTTTACACTCCCTAATTAAAGCATGTGGGTGGGTGAAGACTAAGATCGTCATGAACTGAGCTGCTCTATTCCTGTAGATGTTGAATTTTCTCTTACATAATTACACCCTCGTTGTGTGTATTTAATCAGTATGAACAGTATTCCATTTAAGCTTTCTTTAGCCTCATTACAAATTAGGATCCGGCTTGTGCCAGATCTAGTATGGCACTTTAAAAATGTATTCTATTACAGTTACTATTTACCTCATCAAAACTGTAACCAGTAATGTGACGTCCAAGGGATTACCCAAACTCAGTAATGTATTCTGATTACTTTCAGATTACTTTGCCATATTTGAGGCATAAAAGTATAATACAGATAAAGAAAAAGTTATTTATTTATTTCAGGTTTGCATACAAACACCATTATTTTTCTGTGCCACATTTTATAAAGATGTAGAACAGCTGCCACTATTGAAATGGTCTTCTGAGTTTCTGGCTTTCACGTATTCCCAGAAGTAATTCTCTAAATATCTTTAATCAATAATATACCAATACAATACAATCAATAATATATCAATACATAATTTTTGTCAGTAACGTAACGGAATACAGCTATATTTGTTTTGTATTTACAATACATAAAGCCATAAAGGTAGGAAGTAACAAAGTAAAAATACTTAAGTAAGATTTTTTACTCAACTTTTTCTTTCACTTAAGAGGTTCTACTTTTACATTTTTACTTTCTACTCACTACATTTTCCAAACTGACTCATTACTCCAGGGAAATTATCATCTGATTTTTTTTTTGGTTTTTAATTTTCCGCATCAGACAGCTTCCATCCTGGAAGCAGCTGATCAGCTGCCAAATGTGATTGGCTGCTTGTTCACCAAAGCAACACCAAAATGGAGAGAAAGGGACAGAGAGAAGCAACAAGAAGAAGAGTACAACAAGAGAGCAGAGAATTAACATTAGTGAAATCAGCTGTGCTAGAATTAACGTCAGTGATTTGGTGTGCAGACTCTCTCATCTGTGATTCAGAGGAACGCTCAGAGAACCAGTTTTGTACATTAGAAATGCCTTTGTTAGAGGAATATTTTTACATTTATACTTTAAGTAAATTTAAGACCATGTACTTTTATACTTGAGTTATTACTTGAGTTTATACTTGAGACTTGAGTAAAGGATTTGAAATGGTACTTCAACTTTTACCAGAGTATATTTTTAGATGAGTATTTGCACTTGCACAAGGAATCTGTATAATTCAACATTCATTATCCTAAAGCGTAGATATTGTGTATTGCGTAGATATATTGGCCGGCACCATAGCTCCTGCATCACATCGCTAGCTTGCCTGGGAAGCTAAGCAGGTTTGGCTGTGGTTAGTCCTTGGATGGGAGACCACTTGGTGCTGGAAGTGGTGTTGGAGGACCAGTAGGAGGTGCTCTTCCCTCTGGTCTCATGAATAATACCCCCCAATGCCCCAGGGCAGAGACAGGGACTCTGTCCTGTGAGTGAGCACCGTCCTTCGGATGAGACGTTAAACCTAGGTCCTGACTCTGTGGTCAATAAAAACCCATCAGCACTCATCGCAAGAGTAGGGGTGTAACCCCGGTGCCCTGGCAAAATTCCCAAACAGGCCTTCCTTCCATCATTGCCATCTAATCATCCCTCGTTACCTAATTGGCTCTTTCAGTCCTCTACTCTCCACTGAGATAGCTGATATGTGGTGAGCGTTCTGGCACAAACTGGCTGCCGTGCATCACCCAGGTGGGTGCTACACATCAGTGGTGGATGAGTTGAGTTGAGTCCCCCCCCCCCCCCCCATAACAATAGTGAACAATAGTGCATTGGTCCAGTGTACAATGAGGAAGTTTTACTGAATAGAATAAGAGGCAGAAAAGATGATGAGCTTTTGTGAACATACATTTTTGAGACTGAACATTTACCAATACACAGGATGTGATGTAACTGTCTCTTGTGCCATAATCCAGGGCGAGCATTCATATAGAAGGCCAACTCCAATTTCAAAAGAATGATTTACTAACCCACGAATGGTGACTGTACATGACATCAGGCCATGCCATCATAAGTATACAGGACTATTCACTTACCACCTAGTGGAGATGTTGCAGTCCTCACCTACCCACTGACTGAGGTTTTGGGGAGAGGCTATAGCACATTATCAGATGCACCTTGTTGTGGAATTTAATTAACAAGACAAAATTATAATTTTAGTATAAATTATTCAAAAGGAGCAAAATGAAATAAGTATTATAAGTCATAAGCTGTTGCTGATCCTGTTACGTGAGTCTTTAGCAAGGGCTTTTTATACACATGAGGTGGTGATACAATCCAGCAAAGGGGAAAAGTGATCAAGGGAAAAACAAAGGCAACCACAACTCCCTCCAGCTAAGTTCCTTAAGTTTCTTCCTCTCTACACTACACTACACTTCTTCCTCTCTACCAATGCATCCACTAACCCTGTTTTAACCCTGAGAGACAGCCTTAGCACACCTTGCAGGAGTGGGAAACATGAGTCTCCCCTCTCTCCCTGGCTCATATTCTCGCCTCCTTCTCCCGTGAGCCGGCCTTCACTTGCCAGCTCACCTCTGCTCAATAACCTCAATCACCTACCCACAGTATGAAAGCCGTCCTAACCAACATGCCTGGTTCCACAGCGATTGCTTGCACTCCTCCACCCGCCCTCATCACCTCTTCCATCTCCATTCTGCATGCAGATCTCTCAGGGGGATGCTTGTATCGCCACGGATACTCCCTCCTCCAGACTCCAAGCCAAATATCCTCTGTCTGCCCCGGTCTGCCAACCCTCCTCACCCCACTCTTCTTCTTTTCTGAACTTCAATTAAAATCCCTGCTACCTTTACACTGTTGTTCTGTCACTCATCCAAGTGTTGTCCAGCCTCATGAATCATCTTTCTTTTCCTGGATGGGATTTCCCTACTCCATAAAGGCCTAGCCCTTTGCCCATCCCTAAGCCTCCTTGCTCTTGTTGCACCTGCTCTACAATATTCCTACTGTATGTCTCAGTGTTGACTGTGCCAATTTTTAGTTGCATCTGAAGTTAGACATGATTGTTGTCTCAAGCCACTGCCCCTTTGCCCTCTTCAGCTGAAGTGCCCTTCTGGAACAAAGAAATAATAATTATTATAATAATTATTAGTATTATTGTTATTGTTGTCGCTGCTGCTGCTCTTATTGTTGTTAGACCAAATTAAATTGCTGCTGTGAAGTGACTGACCAGTCACTAGTTGAAGTTGAAGCAAGTGTGTATATGTGTGTGTGTGTGTGAGAGAGAGACAAGTGTGTGGACATACTAATGATGTAGTGTGCCAAAGTCATGATGATGAGTGGGGACAGTGGGCAGGGGGAGGGGGGCGGTAGAGGGGCTTTGTTTTTTATTGAGCCGCTGCCCCTCAAAATATCTGTGCACGTCCCTGATTGTTGTTGCAGGTAGTGCAACTGAAAAACTTGCTAGGGCCATAGTAAATAGCAACAGCAAATAGTGACGTGTAAAGTTTACAGACAGTTTTGTTGCATGAATAGAAGGAGTCCAAAGTACGATGGGGTTTGCGAATGTGTAATGATTCCGAGTTTGAGTTATCTATTATTAACCATATGTGAAATCCTGTACTTTTTGCAATCAATATCCTTCCACATGCAGTTCTTCAATTTAAATGCCCCACTATGGCGTCATTTCAAAAGAGAAGCCATTAATCACCATGGAAAGAAGTGGTTATTTTCTCTAGGGTTATTATGTCTATTGTGAAGCCTTACTATTAATATACAGTCCTCGCTGACGCTGCTGTACATGTTCTGGCTCAGCCTTACTTTAAACTGAGATTAATTAATATATCTTGTATTCAATATGAGGGAGAAGAGAACTGTGGAGGACCATATTTGTCATAATTAAATAAATAAATATGTGTCAGTAAAATAAATACATACAGAAATATAATATCATATAATTAATAATTAACATTAAGCTTTATTTTTACATTTGGAAAGACATGTACACTGTTTATTGCCTATTTTGGTCTTGGCTTTGACTTGGTCTCAACGCCCTTTGGACCTGGTCTTGGACTTGGACTCAATTAAGGTGGTCTTGACTACAGTGCTAAATTTGAATGCCCTGTTCTTTTCCATAGTGGAGGTCCCATCGCTGACATCCTGCAGCAGGCCCTCCTGCCTATGGTCAGCCACTCCAACTGCACCAACCCTGACTGGTGGGGCAGCCTCGTCACCAAGAACATAATCTATGCTGGAGGAGATGGACAGCTGGCTAGCTGCAATGTGAGTCACATTAATTTCCCACAACCCCTAAATTTTATTCTACAGTCTCATGTAATATAGAAATGGAGTTCCTGTGAAAATATACCAGCCTTACAGTTTAGAATAGTTTACACAGTGCCAATGATTATTATATATGTACAATTTCTAAATGTTTTTGCCATCTTTTGCCTGAACATCACGTCTGGCTCTGTTATCCCTCAGGGAGACTCTGGCCCCCTGTTCTCCACCCTGACGGCTCCTGGGACGTGTGGTGAGCTTCGGCTCCAGCATGGGCTGCAACTACCCCAAGAAGCCCTCTGTCTTCACCCGCACCAGCGCCTACATCTCCTGGATCAACAATGTGAGTGGAAATGGGCTTGGCTTGTAGAGTATTTGTTAGTATGTGCCTTTCAGTGGATGCTTCTGTCCAAAACACCTTACAGTACAGTGCATAGATTGTTTTTTTGGCTCCACTTGACGTGACGTGTTAGTGCAGTGCTCTCTCTGTTGCTTACAGCTCTGCAGATAGATTCAGCGTACTTACGGTTTACTGTCTTTGTGACAAGGCAATTAACGTTAAAACCCACAGCTATTGATGGGCAGCCATTTGGTGATTATGTGGCTCTTAAAGTTAGGCTGACATAAAAACAGGAAAATGGTTTTACTTATAAGGAAATCAGTGAGTGTTAAAATGTGAATGTTCATGAAATTCCAAGTTTCATACTCAACTCCTACTCAAGTGGCAGATAGTTGTCCCCCGCCAAAGGGGGGACTATGGATCGGTCTCCGTCCGTTAGTTAATTTGTTTGTTCATTCGTTAGTTAGTCACACTGTAATGTTGACTTTGTGCCGCTAGGGGCCGGCAGTGACAATGAATGGGGACTCAGTGGTAAAGCAGATCATACAGTTAAAGTTATCATACAATGTGGGGGACAATGAATGGGGACTCAGTGGTAATAGCTTTTTACCCTTTTTACCGTCTCTTACCAGCTATGATACAATATATAATTTATAAACAAATGATTTTATATTACACAAACTAATGATAAAATAACATAAATTATAGCATTACTAATAATTAGTAAACATTATTAATGATCATTTCATTGTTTGTTAACAGTAAAATAACTATTAACTAAAGTTTAATTAACTATCAATTTACCATTTATTAATGATGGTTATTATAAAGTGTTACCTGTAGTTCTTATATTTTGTACTGTACTGAGTAAAAAGAGGACAATTACAGTTACTACATTTCAAGATATAACTTGTAAGCCTAATTCTGAGGAGAGTAGGCAACAGAAATATATGGTCAATCTGTCCTTTGATTGTCCCATACAAAAATACTTATACAATTTCACTCATATTTCAAGTACACTCAGCAATCACTGACTGACCCAAGGGTGGAACTACATCACTGGTGGGGGACAACATGTTTACTATTTGCTTGTTACACTTAACATTTTTAGGAGTGTGCCACCTGCTGTACAGGTGTAGAATATCTATCATTGAAGTGTCATTCAAGTGACATTAGACAGCATACTTTGAAAACCAATTGTCATTGGTAGGAGAGCACAGAAATCCCTATTATTCTTTACATGAATATTCATGTTGCAAATAAAATCCTCCTTGAATTTTGTGGAAGCATCTGCTGAGATTTTACTTAAGCAGAAGGAAAATCACTGGTGTAAACACCTACTCAATTAAAAAGAAAAGCAGCTCATTTAAAATATACTCAAAGTAAAAGTTACTTTTTAATAAATCAATTCAGTGTAATGTGTTAGAGGGAGGAATAAAGGCCATGATACATGTGAAGTGTTGTGAAGCAATGTAAAGTATGTAAGTATTTTTGCATTATTCTCCTATAGCCAGTGTGGTTACATTGATTTTGTCCTGCTTGCCAATCCCATCCCTGTTGTAAGCAGTACTGCCCTTCTCCACAGCTTCAAAATGTTGCTTGTGCATCTTGGACCTAATGCATGCTAAACATAGCTAGAGTTAGGAAACAATTTCCCTACAATTACCTGTTAGCTGTTAGCTGAGTGTAGCTGAAGTGCTGGGTGCTGTTGGCAGCTGTCGGGATTCTGTGGGGAAGTGAACTGCTCCTCTCTCTCCCGGTGTCAGGTCCTTATCCAGGTGCTGATAATATATTCAAGTAATATTTAGACTTTTTTTTTTTTTTTTTAAATTACCACTTTATTCTCGTAATATTATGACTTTTGGCTTTTGACTTTTTCACTTGGCCCATGGGGCAAGACCAGCCTCAGAGCCAGGAAAAATAATCGATTGCAAAGGATTACCCAATCAGCAAATAGATCCCGCCCCATTCACTTTGATTGACAGACGGCTGAGACATTATGAAAAGTGACATTATGAAATGAAAAGTGTTATTATGAAATAAAAAGAGGAGCAATGAAAAAATAAAAAGGGAAATAAAAGAACCACTTTGAAAAATGTAATTCAGAATAATATCATCATGTAACTGAAAATAAAAGCCATTTGAAAAATTTAAAAAAGATTTTATAAAATAAAAATACAATTAAATATAGTCATGTTATTTTATCAAATTATCAAATAATATTATTTAATAATTTTTTAATTAAAGGAAAACAATCAATCAATTATTAATTTATTTATGTATTTATTTATGTAATTATTTATTTCACTGACACATATTTATTTATTTAATTGCGACTATTTTGGTCCTCCATATAGAACTGGATATTAAATGCTTTGAAGAAAAATAAGACCATAACTTACTGATATTTTCTTACATAATTTATCCATTATCTGAACCTGGCGTTATACAGAATAAGAGCAATTATTCAACAAAGTCAAAGCATTAGTCTGTATGATTAAAAATGCACCTTTGAGGGAGCATCGAGTTTAATGGCCAATTAATAAAAGGCTTCTACAGTCAACCCTAGACCCAACATGTTAAAAGCACTTCCACAATTATTGCGGAAGTCATTAATGTCCAGATTTCCTCTCTAAAAGCCCTTTCTGTTCTGCCGGCGTTAATGCGGGCTTTTCATTAGCGGTAATGAAACCTGTTGTCATTTGAGTCCCGTGTTCTTATTTAATGCACTTCAAACAGAGAATCTATAAGGTTCACTGGTTGAACCTTTGTACTGTGTGTGTATTGGGAATTCCTGAGCTCAATTATCTTACAGCTAATATATCAAATTGGATGCCAGACACTGCAGCAAGTCAACCCTGTATGTAATTGGCAGTGGCTTCAATAAAGAAATTCCACTGACAGTTCCGGTGTCTGAGTGTGAGTGTGAGTTTTTTAATGGACATTCCTCTGGGGGAACTAACAAAGTAGAAAAGTATCTGAGGAAAATAAATAATGCATCATTCTGCAACAACTAAGCCCACGAAAGGCAGCAGAAAGAAGAGAAACTTAAAAAAATAAAGGTCCTGGAACCCCCATGCACTGTTGACCTTGCCTGGTGTCCAGCCACCATGAATAGCAGCCTTTAGCACTTTTTGAATTTGGCAATTCATAGCGGTCTGGACGCAAGCCTATTCACCAACAGCTATTTCAGACAGATACTGTCCAACATACCTGATTGGATGGTCGATGTAGGCGGGACAAAACAAAATGACGAGCGTTACAGAGTGCAACAACAACTAACATAATGGCAGTTCCAGCAAAGGAATTTAGCAAGGTAGATTTAGTGATTTTGTCAGTCAGTCAAACTTAATGGCATTGATGAATTAAAACAGGAACAATCAGCTCATGTTTAAAAGCTCAGAAGTGAACGCTGCCATGATTGTTGTTGCTCTGAGGCGTTTCCAGATTACGTCGATCCTGTTTACTATACTGTGATTGGTCAAAGATTTTGATAACTGACAACTAACACCAACCAATCGGTTGGGGCAAGACATTACGTCAGTGAATCAGTCGTGGATTGGCTCGTTTGAAAATGTATTTCCCATATCTGTATAAACATTGGTATTTTTTCCCCATAATTTGAGTTGCTTGCATTTTCTTTGTTGTTGACAACATTTGACAAATATCAAAATATTTTACATTTGCCGAATAACAACATAAAAGCAAATTTTGGTGTAACTACCCTTTAAATGAAAGGTAATTTGTACTTCATCTGCAGATCCTGAGGACCTGACACATCATAATAACCACTTCATCACAACCTCCATCTTCAGCCGCTCCTCTAAAAATATGAATCCATCATTCCACTTCCAGGAAATCATCAACCCCAGTAAAAATAACAAAAATTCATTCAGTAACTCCAGAATAAGTGCCTTGCGGTACTTCATCAAACATTTCCTCATTGTGTAAAGGTCCTGAGGTGAGGGAGGCAACACAAGGATATCTATTTGTCTCAATCTTCATTCATGACAGAATAGTTTCTTTAGAAGAGAGGCAAAAACCATGTATACAGAAGTTAAATGTATTGGGAATGCTTTTGTACAGAAGGCACAACACCTGATCAAAGCTTATGAATGAAAGTCAAATCAGATGAATACAAAGAGAGCAAAAGACGAGAGTAAACATTTTAGCTTGCCAAGGAGATCCTCTTTTACCATAGATAAGACACAAAGGCACTCTTTAATTCACAAAAACTAATCTTGCAAAAATGAAACATTCTTTAATCCTGAGGCACGAGTCATTACACCCTTGAACACAAAGCGATATTATCACTTTTGAGAGACGTTATTTTGTGCTGTGGGCATATTGGAACACAGCCTGATGACTTATACAAATGCTCCAGAGGATTATGTCGATCATGAGATAATTATGTGTTATGTTCCAATACAAATGGCAATCAGTTGATATATTGCCTCATATGCTTTTTTTGTTGTTGTTTGTGACATCTTCAAGTGACATAATTGCCTGTGTTTGTGTGTGCGTGTATTCGTGCAAGTACGCTTGCAAAATGAGTCAGTGTTGTCTCTTGTGTTTGAGTGTGTGCACGCACATGTATGAGAATGTGTGTGTGGGCAGATAATGTACAGCCCTCAGGTGGGTGATTGTTTCATTGTGACCCAAACTGTACAGCAGGTGGCTGCAACCTCACAAGCCCCCGATCCAACCCAAACAGACCGGGGGAGATAATGACGCACAGGCCTTCCCCGAAACCGTCTCCTGCATATTCATCATCAGATGATCTAGCTATGAATAATTAAAGTTTTAATTGCTGCATGCAACGAGATGGGGAGATTCACATTAACATGATAATCTAAGCCGCTCAGGCAGAATATTAAAATGTATTTCCGGTTCCCCTGACAAATACTACAGCTAGAATTCTCAAAACACAGTTTAGTTTTTTGACTTCTTGTTTATCGGTGTATTTATGAGCTTGTGTCTGAGTCACTTATATTTCAGGGAGTAAAACAATAATGTGACATTATTCTCTTGGTGAGTTGAAATCATAGGGTAACACACTAGGGGGGGTGATAGAGAGACAGTGGGGGTTTGTTGCGCCCATAATGTCATTCAGCATGTTCCCCATTCTTCCCCCATTCTGTAGTTGTTCTGTTCTGTTGTTCATGTTAGAATTAGTTTTAGTTAGAGTTTTACCTGGCCTTGTGTTCTCCTGTCTGTTCTGTTAGGGTTAGGGTTTTAGTGTGTTTGTGTGTTTTTGTATAGCCCCATTTGATTTATGTGTATGACCCCCTGTATTTTCCCCAGTAAATGTTGCCAACCTGATACTGGTTGCTAGCATCTTCGACAAAGATGAGCTTAAGGCCACGTTTCAGAGGATTGAGGGATTTAATACGATGTCAAGTGTGGATATGATGCTAATTTTTATTTATTTATTTCTCTTAGGGTTAATTAGGGTGCATGTGGGTTTGAGAGCGAGGGGGCTTAAGGGTGGATATAAAAAAAAAGAATGTAAGAAGAAAAAGAAATTGGAAGTTTGTGAATTTATCTTTGCAAGTACATCTGCTTTCAAATTCCTAATAAAAACACAGTTAATAAAAGAGTATAATAGCAATGCAAAGGAAACCTTTGCAATTATCACACTTTGCCGACAATGCATGTACTGCTGCATATCTTTTATCATGCTTCTATTTTTTTTCTTATGTGTCGTTGTCCTTTTTTTACCATGTTTCTCATATTCTTATGTGTTCTTTATGCTGAATGACGCAAGGCTTCCAAGAATTCCAATGCATTTTCATGTAAATGGCAAATAAACATGAAACCATTGCAAGGAGCCTTGGGGTTTCAGGCTTGGAAGAGTATGCATTGGTGATTCAATTTGCATTTCTTTTTCAGTGTATGTTAACTAATGTGTAAAATTTAGCTTTGGACAGGAAGAGAGGACAGAGGAGGGAGGAGGCGGCTGGCAGTTACAGATTTCAGTCCGCTGAAGCCAGAACAGGAATCCAATAAAGGTGCTGACGTCAAGCTCCTGGTTCAGAAGGCACTTGTTGATTGAATCAATGAGGCTGCTGTAAACTGAACCAACACAATATCTCTGTATAGCTGGTGACCTGTTTGTTGTAATAATGACTGGCTTCGGGCTGCAATACTGGCAATGGATTTTTGTGATAAGAATTCAAATGAGGCAAGCTGAGTGGGAGTATATAACTGCTAAATTAGCTAGGAGACATCCTCGCAGCAAGCAGAAGCCATACTGACTGATTTGCATTCTTGGGATAACATTATTCAGCCGGAGGTTTATTTGGTTGTATTTTGCACTGTCTAAATTGAGGGTAATTTAATTTGGGATTCAACTACACTTTCTGTTAAACCTAAATTAATTCAGGAGCCTGTCTTTATGGACTGTTCTCAGATTTGTACCACTGTAATTTTCTCAGGAACTAGTGTTGAGGGATTGGCAGTCAGTGTTGTCCAACAAGCAAACACTCATTAACATCTCTTGTCAAGGTCAACTTGTAAATTAATATTTGAGCGTTATCGCTGCATGAGTCATCTGTCCTTTCACAATGTGAATACATGATGACATCATATGGTGGCATTCAGGTGACTTGGTATTTCCAATTGTGGAGAGGTATCCATTGGCCAAGATGTAAAACTATAATCAGACAGTCAATGGCCTGACAAATATAGTACACTGATGTCTGGCTATACATTTTTTTTTACTATATTAATGGCAAGACAGAAAAGCATTTTGTAGTGCTGAGTCTCTGTGTGTGCATTCATTTGTAGCAAAATGAGACATACAGTCCTAATTTATCGATTTTCCATCATAACTTTCCTTGATTATCTTTCAGCAGAGATCAGAGAGATTGGACCTCACTGAGTGACCCATCAGCAACACTTATTGAAAATGCAAACCAGCTGTACTGATGTTCAATTTTTGCATTTTAGTAGTTGATAATTTGACCAGGATTTGTGCCGCTAACTGTTGTACATTCACATACTGCAGCTTTCTGCACTAAAAGTGTGAAATATACTTCTAAGACAGGTAATGTGTCACCATTGTGTTCTGTTCGCCATTAAGTCAAATTACAGGTTATTTTAAACAATTACACCTTACTCAACTTAATTTTCTTGCGTGCACAGAGTAAATTACTTGAGACTATGCTATTGTTGTCAGCAAAAGAATATAATGATGGTTCTGTGGGGCAAAGCCATTAGCACAAAGAGCTCCATGAACCGGACATCCCTGCCAAGCAGATATGAATGAAAATAAGCTCTCAATTGTAGATGGTGTTCAATTGTAAGTCTGTACTGGGTGAAATTGCTCGGGGCCATACAGTCTATTCAAACTGGTATTTTATTGCCTGGGGCTTGCGGTGCCCCAGTGGCTCCTCTCAAAGCCCTCACTCTCATGTTAAGGATTCAGTGTCCCATTGTGGCTGACCGTAATGCCCCCAACAAAATGCATTGAATATCCCTCCACCTGCCGGTTGGCCTCACAGACAGGGAGCCACTGATGCTGCATTATTACTCTTCAGCAAACTGGTATGATTCAACAGCTCCTCTGAGCTTCTTATGGTCATTTCCGCCACGGAGAGGCAAGGATTCACACAGCGATCCCCATGTCCCGCACTTCCGGAGGACGCCACTCAGTCTCAGAGCGACTGTGCCATCAGTGTCTGATATCTATTTACCTTAGTTCTTTCATTTTTAAGACTTCAAGGTGCTCGCATGCCGAGGTGATAAAAGATCTCAGCCATGCTTTTGTGTTTGTGTGGAGCAACTGGTGTTCAGTGATAGCAGGAATCAATGAGCTTCCGTACATCTTTTATTTCCCCTGAAGCTCAAGGTTCTCGCTTTCCAGCGACATGACATGTTGGAATAGTTCACAGACCGGATATGATAGAAGATGACATATCTTTCAGATGTGAAATTCAGCACAATGAAAGCATCTCTTGAAGCACAAACTTGTGAAAAATGAAATAAATGCACTGTGCAGGAAGCACATGCATTTACCTCTGAATATATTTTGTGCATTAATGTGCTTTCCCAGGAAAAGTGCCACATGCTTTTTGTAGATAACATTATTCCAAACCTAACTATTTTGACGATGTTGAACTTTTCCCCTCCTTTCCTCCATGTTTATCCTATTTATGGGATTTCCCTTTCCTTTAAATAAAAACAAAAATACAAAAGAAAAAGAAACAAATATAGGTAGTAAGAAAAGGAAAGAGAAAGAGAACAGGAAAGGAAAGAAAAGGAAAGGAAAGGAAAGGAAAGGAGAAATCCATGCTGACCATTGAAGCTTTGTTCGACCCATACAAATAAGAATGAAATGCAAGTCAGTCTTTCTGTGAAGTTTGGAGGGTTTTGTTGACATAGACATGTAGAGAGATACAGAAGAAATGGGGCAGAAGTAGGGTCCAACTGCATGTTTGAGCTGTTCCTATTCAGACTTGGGCTGTGTTCCATTCCAAAGGGATCTTCCCTAATCCCTACTCCCTGCAGGCACCTGGTCACCTGATGCACTGAAAACCAATTTGACCAACTTTGGAAGCCCCTCTGCCTTTCTCAGTTTGCATTGTTGTGCATTCTTGTAATATCAAACAGCTGAAGTGCAGTTCTAAAAAGAAAGAATGCAAGGATGGAGGACAGATAGAGAAGTTTACTTGTCAGCCACAAAATATCGAGGAGAATAGAATAAAAGCATCCAAACTGGTCAGAGTGAAAAAAGGGGACAGACTGCTGGCTGTCATGGAGAGTATTGGTGTATCTGCTTATTACCTCAAAGAACTGTGTCAGAGATTTTGCATGTGACACATGAATAAGCGAACAAATGATGTAATGTCCACCTTGGCCTGATCAGTGTCATTTTGAAAATGTGAGAATGCAGTGGTGAGATGCCTGATTCTTGTTTTGACAAAGTTTTGACAAAATCCAACAAGTAAACAAACGTTGTAGCACCCCCCTTAGGCGAATCAATGTAATTTTAAAAATGCCAGAATGGAGCCATGAGACACACCATTCCCGTAAGTTTTATGAAAATCTGATCAGCGGCATCCGGTATATCGTGCGTGACATCCAGACAAACAAATTTTGTAGCACTCCCGTTAGGCCAATTAGTGTAATTTTGAAAATGCCAGAACAGAGCAATCACCATTCCCCAAAGTCTCGTCAAAAATCCAATCCAATGAGATGAACGAACGGATGGAGCAGGGCTGATTCATTGCCATCAATGTGCATCTTTCAGGAAGCGACGTATCCCACACCTGCATGTACAAAGCAGTTTGAAACAGTAAGGGTGTGTGTTTTTCTCTCTCTTTTCTGGCAGGGTGCTGAGGAGCGCTTCATCCCAGCGCCTCATCAAAAAAGCGTTCCCAGCACTTTTTTGATGAGGCGCTGCACGTGGGTTTTGTTTCTATGACAACAATATCTTGACATTAACGTTAGCTAGGTAGCTAACTTAACGCTACGTTAACAGAGGGTTGACTACACAGCTAACAACAAGCTTACAACGCGTACGGTGATAAAAGCACAACACTCACCAGCAACAGCTGATCTGCTCCCACAAATGGGCTTTTCTGTCTCTGTTGTGATAGTTTCTGTGAGACATATCATACAGCTCGGGATACACAGATAAGGCCAGAACTCCATTTTCTTGGTTACCAGGGTGACGAGTCCCGCTCCATCTAATATATGATTGGTTGCCTGAAAAGGAGCGCTGGTGACGAACACCAGCGCCTTTCTGAAAAGTTCAGAGATTTTCAACTAGAAGCGCTTGGAGCGGCTGCACAAAAAAGTTGGAGCGCTCTGAAAAAAGACACTGGGTGCAGCGCTTTTTCTCTAGGCGGCCGCATGCAGCCGCATACGCTCTCTCCTCATTGGGAACAATTGAAAATAGACACTGGCGCTCAGAAAAAAACGCTATATGGACACTCACCCTTATGTGTGGCACTTAAGTCAGAATCAGAATCAGCTTTATTGGCCAAGTATGTACACATACAAGGAATTTGACTCCGGTTTTTTGTTGCTCTCAATGTACTTACACATAAATATACAGCTGAAAACAAGGACAACAAGATGAACAGAGGTAAACCTAAACATTTAACTACTATGTACAAATATGCATATATATAAAAAAGTATATATCTATATATCTATATATACCTATATATACATATATATACATATATATACATACATACATACATATATATATATATATATATATATATATATATATATATACAAAACTAAAACCTTCACTAAAGTCAAGGTCTGAATCACACTTATAGTGCAGGGTTTGTGAGATGACAGCTCATATATCAGGAGCACCTGCTTGCTCTAGGGAAATGTGCCAGACAGTAAATTAAAATCGGAAGCATTTACTTGGCTCCACTAATATGGAGAGACTCTCCCTGCCCTATTTGGTCATTGCTGTTGTTTCCTGTGTATCTGCAACAGGAAAAAAGTTGCACGCATTTGACTAAATGTGCACTTCACATCCAGTTGTGCAGGTCCTGTAAATGTTTGCATGCAATTGAATGCATTGCACACGTAAGCATGTATGAACTACTTCTTTCTTAGCATGCAGTTTTCTTTAGCATGCAGTTATTAAGAGTTAAGAGGCTTGGAGTGGAAACAGAGAGAGGTTTAATGCACCTGGCAACGGGGATCAAAGCTGGACGATTGAATGTCAGCAGACTATTGCCTTGCAGACAGGAAATCCTTACTTAGAGGGAGAACCTCCAAAGGTGTTGATGTCCGGAAAAGCCTTTTGAGCATTATCATGAAATAAAAGAATTTACTTTTCTAGAGGTCCAAGCACTCAACACTTCATTCTAATTGCTGTGGTGAGCTGGTACTTAACTGATAGCCGTAGGTGTTAATTTTCTGCAGTTTCTGCCTCCCTTAAAATGTCATTGACGTCATCGAGTGAAAAAAAAAAACAAGGGTAGCCTCGACAATTTCTCCCATACCCTTTTCATTCCCTTAGTCAGACAGATTAACTATGCACGCATGCACACACGCATGCACGCACATGCGCACACACACACGCACACACACACACACATATTCATACACACACACACACATATTCATACACATGTATAGAGAGAAAGCACAGCGAGTGGGCTGATTGCAGTTATTGAGCACCATGACAATGTGAATGACAGCACTTCAACAGCCTGAACAGAGGCAGACGTCATTGAACACTGATGGTGAAAAGAGAGAGAGAGAGAGAAAGAAAGACAGACAGAGAAGAGAGAGAGAGAGATAGCGAGAGACAGAGAGAGAGAGAGAGAGAGATTTAATGAACACATGAATGAAAGACAAAGAGAAGCAACTGATCCGGGCAGTGTGTGATACATAAACAAAGAGGGTGCGGACCAGGAGGGGTCAATATTTTTTTCTCTTTCATGAAGCATCTCTTATGTCCAGTGGTGAACAATGAATGAACTCTTGCAATGATGTCAACTGGCCTCATTAATCCCTGCAGGAACTGTGGATCAATAGCAACGTTTAAGACTCCAGGGCAAAATGCTGAGAAAAATGATTTCTTTTGCACTCTATAAAGCTATTGACTCCTATTCTAGCCTCCCTCTGTGGTTTGTTATGTGTTTTTATTTTTAAAATCTGCCTAAACCAACTTTACCTTACAGGACAACAAGGATTTGAGTTTAACTGCAATCAGGCAGAGGTGCAGACAGACACAGACAAGGAAAGATTACCGTCATTTTTTAACTTGACACAGTTGAAACAGTCGATGAATATGGAAATCTGGGCAATGTGGCTGCCTGCAAAGGAGGAATTTGATGTAGTTAGTGCACATGTTTATACCTTTTAATTTCCTTGTGACTGCTTGTGATCCAATCTGGGTTTAGAGAGCCAATCCTGTTGCATCTCTCTCTTCCCACTGAAAACTGAATTCCTAACTGAAAACTATTGAAATACTGACTGAAGGTTACATAATATTGGAATACTGTTTTTTGTAGAGTCACTGGAATCTCAGACAAAGTCCAAGTATTGCTGTTCCCCTTCACCTCCTATGCCATTGCATCGAGCACCATACATCTCTGATCATTGCCGAAAACTTCCTGTTCTTCTGATTAAGCTGCATTGATTTCCAAGGATCTGAAAAAACAGCTGCGAGGAAGGTGTTGTTTGCACAGTGATTGTGTCTGTCTAAATGATGTTCGGGGGGTTCACATTACACAGGCCTCTGTGGCTGTGTGATGATCACATGCTTGAGGCTAGAGTTGGATTGTCACTGTGATGTTGCAGGCTGCAGAAATCAAATGCAACCAATTCAGAGGTTCAGAGCCTCAGTGTTGATGTGTATTTCCCATCAGAACAACTCATTATATTAATCTCAACCTCTTTTCATTTTTGGTTACATGATGTCTAGTTAATGCTGCACAGCGCCACCACCGACATGTCAAGAGTCAAGAATCAATACAGTCTGTGTTAATCATCACTGCTGACTGAGTATTAAAACGGGCTTGGAGAGAGTGAGGTTTTCAAAGTGTTGCTGTGAAAGGGAACGAGGGTCTGCTGTGTGACCCAGGAAGAGAAAGAACATAGAAATGTTGAGAAGCTTAGAAGCAAATCAGGTACAATAGGCCAGATTACAGAGGGTGGTGACCGCTGAACTGCAGAAAATAAGGAATAAAAAGCGGAATTTCAATAACTAAATCTTCCATCCCCTAAAAAACAAAATTAGCCTTAAAAGCACATGATTTTAGAAAAGCAAGGGGAATTTTTGCGAGCTTTTACAAAAACATTGAAAATGCTGCTGAGTTGGCTGGGTCAATGGGGGCATGTCCGCAACTGAACTGACTATAGAAATGAATTTGGGTGCTTATACTACTTTCCTTCAATTGTGCAAATGTAAAAAACACACCTATATGAAGCCTATAAAGGAAGGGAGAACAACTAACCGCTGAAATAAAGGCAAATCAACATTAACATAAAATGAAAGGGTCTTAATAGGGTGTTGGGCGACAAGGAGTGTCTGAGGATCTAACCATTCTAAATGTAATATTATGTAAGATTATTGATCCTCAAAAGCAAATTCTTGCATTAGCCACAGTGTAGCACCCATGGAGCTGGCAGGGATTCAATGTCTTGCTCAAGGACACTTCTGCAGGATGGATGTACGTTGACAAGGAGGCTTGAACAAGAGTACTCCAGCAGAAAAACAGTCTCTCCACTTTACATTGCCCTGCTGTCCATTTCTTCTACAAGAAATCATTTGACAATTTTTTGATTATGTTAGACACTCCAAAGTCTTCAATAAGTCTTCGTTTGGGCTGAGATCTGCTTTGACAGCCATGGCATATGGTTTGCGTCATTGAGGGCACTTTTCCCCGGTAATGACCGCTCCTACCATCGAATAAATGCTTCAGCAGTGGTTTAAAGTGATCACTCAGAATGGATTTATATTAACTGACATTTACTGTGCCGTCTAAGGGATTGCGTGTACCTTAACCATGCTGGGCAAATGCTCCCCACATCATAGCAAAGCCAACACGACCCTGCTTTATAATAATATAAAGCAATATATAATATAATATGCTTTGTATCTTTATTATACTGAGGTGTTTATTTTTTTGTGGTTGCCTACAGCTGTTAGTGGGAGAATTACACCCATTCTCTTTCATTAAATCTTGTTGATATACCAGTAAAAAAAAAGATCAGCATTCACTGCCCTCAAATGTTTTATGCCTTTGTCTTGCATTAAAATATAGAAGCCTTAGTCACAAGAACTTGGTGACTCCACATGACAGAGGCAAAGATGCTGCTGCAGAGGGATCAGCTTCGCACGGCTCTTCTGACGCACAGCGATATGAAAAAACAGTGTGCTCAGCCAGGCAGAAAGGCAGGTGAGCAGCAGGAGCATGAAAACCATGGTATGAGGTTACTGAAGCATCCTCAGGTCGTCATCCGTGATGGAAATAAAATATTTTTGCAGCAAAATCCATCCATGCACTTCTGGTTAATATGTCAAAAACAGATTAACATACAGCTGATATACAATATATGAGTTTGATCTGCATGTAAATGTATAAATGTATGGTAATTTTCAGGCTTTTACTCCAAAGTATAGATATACTATACATATTCTGAGCACATGGCCAATATGTTGTATCTACTGTGCTGAGATTTAGCACACAGGGGGTTAAGGAAAAACTACTTACAGGTGGGATCAAGCGTAAAGTGGATGTTAGATTTTCAGAGAAAACCAAGGCTGGTGTGTATCTGATAAATATCGCAATTGCAGAACCGCACTGAGTCTGCCTTTGGCAAAGTCAAGGGTAACGCAGACTTCAAAGATTGTCTGCGTCACTGAATGAGTACCAGCAACTCTGTTATCTTCAATGACCGCCCACGCCTCGTTACTCTGCAGACTACACTCACAAACAAACCCTTACAGGCACACGCATGTCCACATACGCATGCACTCTGTATGAGCACACGCACACTCTGTTAGAGACGACAGATCACTGCCAGAGGTAAACAGCACACTCGACCTAATGATTTCCATACATCGATTGCTAATTCCTTCTTCAGTCTGCATTTCAAGTGTTCTCCATCAACATGTGGGGAGCTCCTCTGTGCTGGAACTTCACCATGAAGCATGTTGTCATGGTAACGGACCCAGACATATGGAGGAGCCCTGAGCTGCTGATGGCTCCTGTTGATGCGGTGATGATGTCTTTCCTCAGAATAAATTAAGTGAAGTAGGCTGAGAGCAACAAAACAAAAACCTTGAACTGTAAAGACTGCAGGCTACACAAAGTAACAAAAATCTATGATTCATTCAATGTCAATGCACAGATGCAGAAAGCACAGAACTTTACTGCAGACAATTTTATTGTGGTATTGCATGACTGTATGAGATAGTCGATACTTGGTAGACAATTCATTCTAGCAAAAGTAATAACTGCTGCAGAATTGGAACCTCTACTGATTATCCTGAAACTGTATCTCATTTCAAAGTGCAAACAACACACTTTCAGCTGTCCTGCAGCACATAGTACGCCTCTTTAAAGACTTAACTCTCAGAGCACATTTAATATAACTGAGCATTTCCTTGGTTGATGACACTATGCTAAGATAAATTTGTAAGATCAATTTGTATGACTTGGAAGATCAACAGGAGGTCCTGCGTCAAAAGGAACAACTAATATACGTATATGTGTTCCAAAGAGAGAAATAGGAAATGGGCCCATGCACGCCTTAATCTGAAAGGTCAGGACAAGAGAACCAAAAGGAAGGCATTTTAAATGGAAGCCACAGGGGTGTGTGAAAAATGCAAACAGAGAGTACAGAGGGTCTCTGCGGTGTTGTAATTACAATGGCTTGCACTGACCATCAATGTCTGGTGGAGCTTCAGCTTCCGGTAGCGGCTCGGTGCAGAATACTAATGCCGCAATTAGTGTAACCCAGCAACAGGAAGTTGGCTGCCCTTGAGGGGAGACAAGAGGATGGAGCTGAATACATCGCTCCGATACTGACAAGCTCTAGTGGCTGCTGCCAGGTGGCCCGTGCTCCAGGCCAGACCTGAGAGGACTGCTGGAGCAGGAGGGCAGCGCCGAGGGCTGAACTCACCCACATGGCTGCATGAAGGGAGAAGCTAAAGGGCATGTTAAGGTTAAGTGCTGCATAATCATCGCAGGCTTTCCCCCACGACAATGGAAAGAGGAGCCGCGTCCAAACTTTACCATCTCTGTTGAAATGCTGTGCTGGCAGGTTCTGACCCTGTCTTCTACTCACAATATCTTATCTAACAACGAGAAAAGTTTTAAAAGCGACACTGAGTAGTCGTCGTCTTCTGCTGAGGCAAGTAGGAATGTGACTAAGTGCAATGGGAGGGTCCAAAGAGGCAGTGAGACTCTGCACCTTTACCTCGCCACTCACAAGGCACACAATTTTTATGTGTGAATTTTCAAATGTTATGAGTTTCCATCTGTGAAATGCACACCTTATGCACAAAAAGAGCAAATCATCCTCCTTTGAATGGTTTTCATTGGCTGTCACATTTTCTTTGCTTGTGCCCCTGAACCCCAAGGTGTTCATTCCTGATATATTGAGCTACAGGTAGATCAGGTATATTATTTATTATGCAGTTTATTTTCAAATATGGCGCAGGCATTAAAAGAGAACTCGTACCATGATCTTCTACGGTACAAAAGGCCATTTTGAATATAGATTGAGTAAATATCCAGACAACAGCCTGAAGTTATTGGATGGATGCTTGCTAATTGAACTTGATGGTACCATTTGTGACTCTGCAGAGTGCCTCAATTCAACCCGCTTGTCCCCTCTCTCATATCTCAAGTGGAGGTAGTCAATACGTGTCCTGCATTCTGATGAACCTGTAGCTATGGAAACTCTTCCTCGACTCTGCGAAGTCGTTCAATACAACACACTTTCAGCATTGCACAGCACTTTCACTTAAGTGCATGTTTTCCGCTTGACTCGCTTTTGCAGGGGTCTTGCACCCATTATATGACTTTTGATTGACAAACAAAGTGACAGGCAGGCAGACTGTTTTTAGCAATTTGTATACACTGAAATGTTTTGTTTGTGAATGAGCAGTCAAACCCCATTGACAGTGCTGACACGTCTGAGTCTGTCCTTCCTTTCATGCTCTGTTTCTTGGCCTGTGGAAATAACTATGACTAAGCAGAGGGAGGTTTACTACTAGTCGTGCCACACAATTATTTCTTTGTCTTAGGTTTAATTTTTGTCTTCAGTGGGATGACAGCAAAGACAATCATTCTGCTGTAGTATTATCCAGTAGACCAAACCAGTAGGTGGAGGATAGCATGACGTAATGTTCCGGCACAAAATATGTTTGCACTGGAATAGCAGTGCATGAGAAAGGGCATCAGTTGCACAATCATGGTCCAGATTTTTAAAATGCACTACTACTTTAATATTCTACAACTGGTCATCCACTGTTTAATTCAAAGGTTGTGCAATGCACTTGGAATACAGAGTCTGATATATGATTGCTGCCATGAAAGAAAGATCCTTTGTGGAATTTTATTAAAGTTTCTAGCTGTAGTCTCTTTACTCCTTTGCTTGCTAAATGTTTTTTTTTCTTCAGTTTGACACCTGTTGTTGTCTTTGAATCTCTTTGCTTTATGTAGCTGGTGGCACCCTCAGGGTTCCACCTGTGAAATGTGTGGGTTTTTGCAATCAAACTTGCCTTTTATAGCCTATAGGTAACTTGCAATCACATATGGGAAGACTTCTTACAATGGTACCTGGAGAACTGTTTCCTAAAGATGATGACCATCATTACAAACACATGTTGCACGGCCAAGCATTGCTCAAACCTGCAGACCTTTATTTTAAATTCTAGTCAAGATCCCAAGGTTTCCAAAGATACCCAATATGTCATGCTGAATTACAGGGAAATGTGTATAAAATGATGCACAAGACATCTGGATTTTTCCATTTGATGGTATGGTGCATTCATAAAAAATGGAATCTTGGGTTTGAATATTTCACTCAATATAAGCGTGCTATATCTTCATTGAAGTGCTGGAATGAGCAGATACAGAATATGTATGTGACATGTCATAGATTATGGAAAAAATGGAAGGGGAAATTTAAGGGGAAAGCCTGGGTGCAACTTGTGTATTGTCAAAAGCATTGATCTAGGCTGTGGTGTTAAGAGGGTGGTGAAGCCAAAGTTTGCAGTCATCAAGCAGCTATTCTTTTAGATTTTTTCTAGGTTAGTGAGCTGTTTTCCCAGGTAATATCCTAAAAAATATCCCAAACCACCACCACTGATTTTACTAATATGTATTTATATAAAAGTTTTATTTTTGTAGTTGGTGTAATGCTGTTATTAATTTTGCAGGCTTGTGTTGGGGACCCTTTTATTAATTTGGAGTTCTACTTTGCTCGGGGTTGTACAAAGAGGTGCAGTAACCTTCTTTTTTTGCTCTACCTGCCAGATTTAGATGAGACTAATATGCTCTATATCCATGAGGAGCTATTTTCTAACAGTTATTTTCTTTCTAAAAGTTATTTTGTGTTATAAATAGTTCTTTTTAGAAATACTGATTTCCAAATGTGCTATTTCAAGCCAGAGCAGGCTCCATTTTAGAATACAGCGCCCTATAAATACATGTCTTGAAGATAAGCCACTGCTGTCCTACTGCAATGTTTGTCTTTAATGCTTGGTAATGGTTTCCGGGTGTTATTTTTAGTTTGTGCAACTAATAATTTCACCATTCAGGGGGCCATTTTTGATCTCAACGCCCCTACCAAGATGTTCTTGCCTGAATAGTGCACGCCCAATGGCTGCTGAGTATGCTATTAATGGTTTTGTGTGGGACCATTTGGAGCTTGCCAGAAATAACGTGAATACAAGGCACTGTTACAAACCCACAGATGGCACACGCATCATTGGTGGAACCATGGTAGAGTCATCGCACGGGGGTATCTTGTCTGAGATGCAACCTAATGACTCGCCACACGATGATACAAGAGACATTACTATAAATGAGACTCAATAGGTAATTTATCCCCCCCCCGCACCCCCTCCTGCAATCATCCATTTTCAACACTAGTGGGAATTATTTCTTTAGCCAAGTAACATGCAGTTGACCTTGCCTAATTCATCCATCTTTCCTTCCTCTGGACAGAGAGCAGTTACATATAGAGCAAGGGTTGAGTCATGCTTATTGTCTGATGGAAGCTTCCATTCATCCTGTCTTTTATGTTTATGTTCCCACAGGTGCACATACAGCTAATGGAGGGAGTAGTGAGGGAAAATACACTGCCTCACTTGCGTCAAGTTACTGGGTGAGTCATAGGGCCGCTTGACAACCCACAGCCAGGTGAAACCAGAACAAATATTGTATAGAACTTTCCATATACTGTATGTGAAGCTGTTTACTTCATATAGGTGGCATGACACGGATGTTGCAGAGTACCACTTTTTAATTATGTTTCTAGTTCTACTCTCTCTCTCTTTCTCTCTCTCTCTCTCTCTCTCTCTCTCTCTCTCTCTCTCTCTCTCTCTCTCTCTCACTCACTCTCTCTCAGGAAATCTGTTTATGGAGCTCCTGCAGATAGGAAACCTGTTTCCATGGGGACTGCCATCTTTCAGACTGGCTAAACGCGTGTGCGTAAGATGGTTGTGCAGCTCAAAACTAAAAGTTTTCACTTTGATATAGACTATTGACGCAAGATGAATTGCTGAAGGCAATTTAACTTTCATTTCAATTAACCAGTGCCCCATTGTAATACCTTCAACTGAGAATGTAAGCTCTAAGGCTTCAGGCAGAGGTTGCATAGTAGATCAACATGCACAAGGTTAAGCCAGCTGTTACATGAGAAACAAATGGAGTCAATGTTACAGTACCTTCTATGTAAAAGAAGAGCTGTTGCATCCATTCTGTAGGCTCACTGTTTTCTGATGCAACGTCACTGCATGTGCACGCACGTGCATGCACATGCATGTGAAAGGAGTTACATTGCTATTAGAGTACCTCTTATGGACAATGCGGATGCAGCTTGCCACTGATAATGCACCTTCCGAAGTGCAAGGTCAAGAGTTGGTTGCTGAAAATGTTACAACAGTTGTGTGCAATAAAGTCTAATAGGTTTTTCACCAACTCAGAGATTAACATTTCATAGTTCTTAGTTCATAGTTAAGAGCTTCAGGCACTGGGTACAAACACGTGCTTTTCCGGAACATTTTATACATGATAATATGGTTGTGTCATTGTTATCATGTTATCAAATCACATTAGAGGTTTGGGTGAAAACAATACAGAGTGAAGCTCCTCAGAGGTTAATTTTCCTCTCCTCAACTTGGTTCTAGTAGAAAAGTGAATGCATACTGCCACCCAGTGTATGCAACAGGCTCATTTGTGTCTCCTCAAGGTGTGAACCTGACTCATCAGTAGCTGTGCTTGTACAACAATGCTTGCTTAAGAACGCTGTATGATTGTTGGTAAAATTGAATACCTTAATATTTGAGACATCTCAAAAATCTGTTCTAGCAATCTATGCATTAAGATATTTTGCATACTTGGTGGTGGTGTGTATACATTAGATTGCATAATTGCAATTTAATTCACATAAACAATGCTGATACCACAATTGCATCACACAATTGACCATGCAAATGTAATTCAATACTGTATGTACATGAAGACTTACTGTACCTATGTTGTACATCTGCAATTCCCACCAAGTCACCCACATTATGGGCTATAGTAGCAACACTAGGGAAAAACTACATTCATTTACATTTATGGTATTCTAAAACTGCTCATCCATGTTACAGCCATTTATCTGTATGTATATATCTCCATTTATCACTATGTATGTCAAGAGGGATTTAATGATGAAAGAGCGAGTCATAGATCAGACACAGCGGGACATCCAGTTAATAGCCCACAAACAGTGAAAGAGTGTTACTTATTTGGCATGACTAAGAGTTAAAGGAAGTCATCATGGGGTTATTACTGATCACCACAGTCTTTAACGCAGTCAAAACCGGAGTTGAGGCATGCAATTAAAGCCTCCTCCCTCCCAGCCAATGATTTTTCCTGCATCAGTGTTAGTCATCGATGTAGGCACCCACCATGAATTACACACAAGGGGGACAAGGGCCTCTGAATCTGCTCGGCACAATACAAATGGAAACAACACTGCCCAAAAAACGACAGCTTTCTTTTATTTGCTTTGACTATTGATATGTCAAGTGACAAATGTCAGAAAACAATACATCATAGTCACAAACTTTCTAAATATCCCCAAAGATTTTGAATGATGAGTTTTCATACTTTCAATTTGACTTGAAATCCTGTGCTAAAGCTTAATTTCATACAGAAAGGTTGACCTGAATGAACCTCTGACGTCCATTTTTTTGACTCCTCCCCTCCCCAGTCATTATCTTAGGACCAGCCTCTCTTTGTCGTGCTGGTACACTCCCATGTGCAAGCATCCCCAGAGTCCCATTGATTTTTTAGTTTGACGCAAATGATAAAACAGGGAAATATCCTTTGTAATGTGCAGTTTAAGTATTTCCAATGACTCACCCCTGATAAAAAAAAAAAACAATAATGAAAGTACAAGACTAATGTTTACTCACAAATGAGACAGGCACATTAAGATTTTCTGAATGTTCCTATTAGATGTGAGATTTCTTCTAGATTGTAATTCACTTCAACCAGTTTGTTTGGGGTTTTTTAACAAGTCAATTATTTCAGTGGCATAACATATGGACTACCTTCCATAAAGAGCATCCATCAATGCCAAAGTAGGCCACAGGAAACTCTCTGAGGGTTTTTGAGAGCAGGTGAGATTTTACAGTTAAACGGAAGAAAGGGCTGAACAAGAAGAATTATTTTTTTTTTTTTTTCCTGACTGGACCAAGATGATGTGAGAGCCTGAGTCTCCATTCTAATGGCTCGTTAAAAGTGGTGATGAATATCCAAAATTAGGATGGAACAGTTGGAACAGTTGGTGAATAGATATTTTGTTCAGTAGACAACACAACCTGCTCTGAAGCATGTGTCCCAGTTTAAGATAAGAGCCTCAGTGTGATGATGCCTCCAAACCACCACCATCAGAAAATAAAAATGTAGGGTCACTGATAATGTGTGCATATATCTAGATTTATAGTTGTACGTCCCAGCACCACAAAGCTTTTTTGTTGCCCAGTGCCAACATTAATATTTGCCATAATTCCAAAGAAAGACAAGCATTTTCAAAGTAGTTTCTAAACCATTTGTAGGTGAAATAAACATCACTGATGATCAATGACACATGCACAAACAAACAACTGTTTTCTCACTGCTACACTACAGGGGCAGCGGCAAACGAGAGAAATATATATTCAGGATGTTAGAGGTATTCTGTGAGGGCAAACATATGAGGTTAAGTTATACTGTACACAATCCTTCAAATGTAGAGCAATTCTGTTATACTCTTTGGTATTGATACAATTTAGTATACTCATATACTTTGCCTGGAACCCAACTCTGCTCCTGAGTCCTGCTGAAGCATGTTGACCTATTAGATAATTCTGGGGGAAAAAAACATGAACTCTAAAACAGCAAACCCTGATGGTTTACATGATATTCTGTCAGCATGGAAAATAAAATCAGAATTTAAGTCAACGCTGATCTAATTTGAACCCCTTCCATTGTTGAATTCTCGCAAACGCTGGCGCCAAGTCGGAGGTGTCCCACTGTCCCGGATAACAGTATCACCCACTGCAGATTTGAGGGAGAGTGTGAAAAATAGTTCTTTGTGAAAGAGGGTAATAGATGGATATTCGCTCAGGGAGAAGGAAAATGAAATAAATTGGACATCTCTAATGCAGTGCCATTAGAGGAGACATGCAGACGGGGCGTACATCACCTTGGCAACCTGTGGCGTCCTCTGAGAGCCATCATTGTCTTCCCCTGTCAAAGGTGTTACATAGTGAGACGAGCATGATGGACGTCATATGGAAAGTGCTTCACCCTCTGGATCAGAGAAGTTTGGGTATTTCTACTGAAGGAAGTCCTTATCTGGCTGTGTAACTGTCATGCTGTTGTCTACTCAGTAAAAAGTAGCTTAAAACTTTACTGTTATGCAAGTGCCTGCAAGGTCTCTTGAGCTGCATGGAGTAGATGGAAGAAACCCATTTTCAGAGGTGATTGAACACATTAATTCAAAATGTCGCACTGGAGGTCATAGTGGCTGGCTCATCTGGTTTACTTTCTTTCATTTCAATCCTTCCAGGTTTTTGAAAAATCCCCTCTTGCTGTATTACCTGTAAACTGTTGCATTGATCATGCAGGAATTTGACTGGATTTCTATAATTTCAGAATTTACAATTCTGAAAATCTCTCTACAGATTTACTCACCTCCCTCACCCAGGCTCCTCCTAAAAGGGATTTTATGGGTCCCTGCTTTCAAGAGGTGTAATATAGTTATAAATTCAGACTTCCTACTATGAAAAATGTAATGGAACGGCCCTTCAAGTCAAAATACAAAAGTCAAAAGTTATCTGATCTGATGTAACATGGCAGCATACACTATAAACACTACACAGCATTTACTCTATCATGGTTATCCTCAAAATATACCTAAATTCAATTTTCAGAACTACTGTATATGAGCTTAAATCCATGAAAACACCTGTGTGGTAAGTGGTGAAACATAAAGAAATTGAAATGTAAAGTTGCACTTACACTTGCTAACATTATATGCTAACTAGCATAGCTAAAGTTGCCACATATCAGTGATGCAACATTTGTGGGGAACACTATGATGGTCAAAGTAATCTCATGAGCGTCCATGTTGGAATGTACCGAGGTTATCATTACAGCTGGGAATTTCTGACTTCCACCTTTGGATGGGACGCAGTGTACGGTTTAGTTACATTTAACCCTCATCCTACCAACATATTTAACATACAAGGACTACGGACTGTGGTCCTTAGGGACCCCAAGAATAAACTACTGTAAGAAACAACCATCATAGCAAAATGTTAACTTATTTCTTCTCAAAACATTATTAGTTATGTAATTAATGTCATCTGAAAAAACCCAAAACAAAACGGATTATTATTATTTTAGGAAAGTTACAGTTAATTCAATTATGGATTGTATTTCTGACTTTGAACATCATCTTACCTTAGGAAGAGCAGTATTTAGGGTCGTCGACAGAGCACATGAGGAAATCTGTGTCTGCTGCATCCGTGTCTGACTCCTTCAAAATGACTGACAGAGCGCCCCCCGATAGTGAGTGATACTTTAAATTAGGACCCATGGCAAACATGAACTCAATAAATAGTTCCATCTATTAAAACTGCATAGGCGGAATTGGGTGATTTTGACTGGGGTCGCCCAGGACCCCAATACATTGGTATTTTTAAAAAGCACTAATTAAAACAGAAACAGAAAACAATGATATGAAGTCATTAGGAACAAATTGATTGACAAAGTCATGAAAAATTGGAATGATAGAATAGCGCCTGTGAGATATGACAAAAAGTATACCTCTGGGGTCTGCGGGTACCCCAGTCGGTAGGATGAGGGTTAAAAATGCTCTAATCTTGTCTGAAACAGGTCCATTTCAAAATGTGATGTGTGATTATCAAAACGAGGTTCAGGTGAATCAGGAGAGGGAAGACCCACCTGTGCTTGTTTTAATTGTCAGGAATCAGGTGCCACTTACTGCCACTTTGCCTTGTAAACTAAAGTTTTGCAAGGAAAAGAAAAATCAGTTGGTATAGGCCTTTATTGCAACTTCTCTGTCCCCTACATGTGAAAACTCCACTTAATAAAGTCCAATACAGTCCAATCAAGATTTATGATCATGGCATACGTAACAGAAATGTTACTGTGTATGATGGAACAAAGACAAGTGAAAACTTCCCATGACTACTGAGTGACAAGACCCAAGAAGATAGGTTGAGCATAAGAAAGAGCAGGTACAGGTCATTATAGTCAATGTTAGTTTGAATATTTCAAAGTAAACTGAGATCCAAACGTTGAGACCTTAAAATTTATTTGCAAAAGGAAGAATTCCATTATTTTATGTGGAGGAGGGATGGTATGCTGTAAAAAGCATGACATTTTCCAGTCTTGTTGAACTTGAGTGAAGGTCACAAGCTTTGATAAATCATATTCCCTGCCTCACTCCCTTAATGAATAAAGTGTTAGGCTTCTTACCATTTCGACATAATCAACTTAGAGAAAAAACATCCATAGAGCAGTCTGCATACAAAAGAATTCCAAAAGCTTTGTCTGTTTCACACACAGACACAGAGAGAGAGAGAGAGAGAGAGAGAGAGAGAGAGAGAGAGAGAGAGAGAGAGAGAGAGAGAGAGAGAAAACATTACACTTTGCCAACACCAGATGGCAGTCAAACTGGAGCACTGATAAGGACTTGAATGGTTAGATGCCATTACACAGCAGCTGTGAAGTGTGAGATCAGGGATGGACAGTCCTGCCATGGAGGACAGAGAGTCTGCAGGTTTTCTGTCCAATCAAACACTACAGCAGCTGATTTCACTGATGAGTTATTCCTCTCTGGTTGGAATGAAAACTTGCAGACTCTCAGCCCTCCATGCCACGATAGCCCATCCCTGTAGGCTACTACATCAATCAATCAATCAATCAATCAATCAACCAACCAACCAATCAATCAATCAATCAACCAACCAACCAACCAATCAATCAATATATCAATAAATCGATAATCCACATAGACTTGCTTGTAAGCAGTGTTTTGATTTTACCCAATCTTGACTTGTTGTTTATAGTCATTCATCTTGTTTTATTCTATTTTATTTATTTCATTTTGTTTAACTACTTTTCTTTTGAATGTTTTTCTTATTATATATCCCTCTTAAATATTTTTTACTTCTATTCTTTTTAAGTATTTAATTCATTAGAAGCACTTTGTAAACTCTTCTTTTAGACAATTACTATACTGTAGAAGAGGATTAGGGGATTTCTGAGATTAAACAGAACTCTGAGATCAGAGTTTTGAGATTAATCAGAATTATTGGATCATTATTCTGAGAAGTCTGACTTTTTTTCTCAGCAGTCTCTTTTTTTTTTTTTACATGGCCCTAATCCTCTGTACTATAAACCGTACTATAAACCTAAATTGTATACTATGCATGAGGATAATGCTATACTTTTTGTTGATTTTGTTATCGTTGTTGCTTTAGCTTCAATATTCCGCTGTTGGGTAATATTTTGTCTAAAAACGATAAAAGAAAAAGCAAAACATTACTGTATGTTACGTTATGAGGCAATCAGCTGCTTGATCAGCTGTTCTACACGGGTGACGTCATTTCCGCACTGGGCTGCTCCATCTTCTTCTGCTAACTGGGCGATCAACAAACAGCTCAGAGTCAACGGCAAACTATCTGTCATCAAAGGCTTGTTCTTACAATTTGAAGGGATTTCGGCTCCTCTAGCTAACGAAGGTAGGTGAACTGCATCTATCAGCTTTCAGTCTGAGACGGCTGCTTTTATGAGGTCGTTTTAACTTGGCTAGCTAAGTTTGCTAACAACTTTTGCTACGTTAACGTTAGTTGTCTGGCTAGTAGCTGGAAGCCTACAGCAGCTAAATTGTTTAACGTTACCAAAACCTAGATACATGCCGTTCTCTCTTTATCTCGGACTAATGTTTGGCTACTTACAACACATCGATTGCTTCTATGACTAGGCCCCTAAGCGTTTATCTGGTTAAAATGTGCTTCAGAGCACATAGTGCATTCAAGCAATTAATTCTCTGTCTAATATGAACGTGTCTTCAGTGCCAAATCTTTGCTCGCACACTTCCTGCACAAACCTTTAATAGTCCATTATTCTATTTATACAAACCTCATGCTTTACCCTTTTAGAAAAATATTTCCATTTTTTCCCCTCAGGTTCCAGCTGTGCACTGTCTGCACGAATTTGCAGGATCCACCTTGCAGCTGCAGTTTACATCAGATTTTACATAATATTAAAGCTTTGCTCTGAGTACAAGAAGCTCCATAGATGACTGGTCGAGTTTTTTTGTTCCACTGAAGACAGATGGTTTTGAGCCATGGATCAAGGTGTTGTGGACAGTCCTGTTACCCTTGTCATCAAGGCACCCAACCAGAAGTACGATGACCAGACCATCAATTGTTACCAGAACTGGACAGTGGAGAAACTCAAAGCCCACCTGTCAGATGTGTACCCCAGTAAGCCAGTGAGTATTTTGCATCAGTCCTCCAGGGACAGACGGCGAGATGGGAATGTGAATTAGCCTGTGTGTTAATTTCCCCTGAGATCTACCATGTGTCTCTCTCCCACATCCTTTTCCTTTACTGTCCGATTCATGGCAGCTCATCGCCCTTGTTTAATAGCACAAGGGGAAGTTATATCCTGTGTGTTGGTATCTGTGGGGTTTGTACATTCAAATTCAGGTAGTGAGTCGTGCAAATTAAGATTAGTTTAGAGACTGTGGACTGCTGATGAATGTCACACTCTTACAGTCCCGTTCAGAACTGTAAGAGTGTGTTGGCCTATATCTCAAAACATTCCTTTAATTTCTATAGCACACTCAGTTTATCTGAGCTGGTCCAGGATTTCGAACCAGTGACCTTCAACCGTGTGCCATGGAGGGCTGAGTTTATGCTGATTTTCATTCCAACCAAAGACTACATCAGGTCCTTGGATTTTCCGTTGATGTAGTTTGAGTTTCTGTATGGACCGGTCTTTGTCTGTTCAGTCATGGTAGCTACCGCTGCTCATGCTAAAATAACTACAGACTTCCTCCTCTCTTTATTTCAAACAAATCGCTGCTACTGCTGCTGCTGCCAGAAACAAAGAATGCATCGCTTCTTGTGAGGATTTTTCCCAGGCAAGAGACAGCAGGTGTACAGAGCAGCAAATGTAAAAGCTTTCATGAACTGGATATAGGTTGAATCACTATTGTGTTATATCAGCTGGCGATGGAGAGTAGCAAAATGAACATTTGTTTATATGAAAATGTCAGAGATTATTACCTTAAGGCTACCCCAGACCTATTATAACCATATTTCAAACACTTAGTATACAGTGCTGATCTGCTGCTGAGCTTAACACTGTAGTATGTTAAGTGAGTTGTTTAAGTAGGTTATGCAGCCCAAGTCTAATTGGAAGTGAGGCCTTTGTGTGGACTGAAGCATTCCCCATGGCTAATCTTGTCACCACTGTAAGTAGATGGGCAAGTAAAAGTTGGCGCTGCTCCCTGTTTTTGTTTGCTGTTTCGCATTTGCTTGCTGTGAATTCTTCATAATTTCCTCCCTGTGTGATTCACAATAGCGCTGAAACATTTTTGCATTGTTCATGAAATTGACTCAGTTGATTTACCTTGACAGCATTCGCTAAACTGAAGGAAGGTGGCTGACAGAATAATAGTGACTGAAAGAGCCTCTTGGCCTTAGAGTGTGTAGATTTGACGTCACGCTGAAACGAGGGCGTTGAAATTCCCATTGTACTGCTAATCTGACTTTGCTGTGTTTCCGCTCTGCTCAGGACTTGTTGTGATGTAATCATTGTAAACACACAGGGCCAAATCGCTTCCTTGTGAAGTTGTGGCCTAATCTCAGGAAGTGCTGTGCTGTTGTTCCTGTTGATACTGGATACTTGGTTTGGCATATTTAACAAGGAGGCATCTTGAATCTAGTATGCAAGGATTTCAGTTGCAATTTGGCCAGGTTTTAAAATGGGTGACTCGTATTTCTGAATGAGCCTATTCTACATGAAGGCTCAAAGAGGACACGCTTTGACCTTGTTGTACGATCCGCCTAATCCACTGTTAAGACCCAGTTATCCCTGCTGAGGTTACTCACCCACACTTCTCTGCCTTTTGATGCTGTGATCTAGATTACTAAGATCCCTATTTTCATGCTTAGAAATATTGTTCTGTTTGAATATTAGCATTATTGATTATGTGATTTTTAAGAAGGACCAAACAAATTAAGTGAAATGTATTGTTGCCCATATACAAGCCCTCTCCTTTGACCCATATTATCATTATAATATTGTGTTTTTAGAGCTCCAAAGACCAGAGGCTGGTGTATTCTGGGAAGCTCCTTTTGGATCACTTTACCTTGAAAGATGTGCTCAGAAAGGTAAATCTTCTCTGTCGTCACAGGCCTTGTTTTCCTGTTTGTCAGGATGATACTAGCATAAAAGTCCTAAAGCTAACAGAGGGAGGGAGGGAGGGAAGCAGGAGGGCAATGTAAACAATGTGGAATGGTTACATTGTTTTCTGCCCAGACAAAAGCTTGGCAAACATTCAAAAAAAGAGCTTAATAATTAATGATAATAATTAATATAAACTCCATATCTTGAAACATTAAGGAGTTATAGTAGTGTCAAGAAAATCAGTTTCCTCATTAATATACAAATTTATGCAGCAGTGCTCTTAGATCTAATCAGATCCTCTGCTCTATAGGGGGAACCTGTAGTGTAAGAATTAAGTTTCTATCATGTGTTGTTCTTGGGTTATTGGGCCTTATACATGAATGTTTTCTTATTTTCCTCTTAAATTTGTTCTTAAGAAATGCAGTAAGATATTTTTTTTAATTGGAAGCGTGTGCTCGACAGTTTGTAATTAGCATACTTACACCCCAGTAAGCCTATACTGTATAAGGGCAGCAGACTTCAGTACTGTGTACACACCAATAGGGCTGCAACTAACGATTATTTTCATTGTCTCGATTAATCTGTCGATTATTTTCTCGATTAATCGATTAGTTGTTTGGTCTATAAAATGTCAGAAAATGGTGAAAAATGTTGATCAGTGTTTCCTAAAGCCCAAGATGACGTCCTCAAATGTCTTGTTTTGTCCATAACCCAAAGATATTCAGTTTACTGTCATAGAGGAGTAAAGAAACCAGAAAATATTCACATTTAAGAAGCTGGAATCAGAATTTTGACTTATTTTTCTTAAAAAATTACTCAAACCGATTAATCAATTATCAAAATAGTTGGCGATTAATTTAATAGTTGACAACTAATCGATTAATTGTTGCAGCTCTACACACCAACAACCAGGCCCCCAGCAGGATGCCTGTTTAGGGCAACAAGAGGAGGGGGAAAAAAACTTTTCTTCATCAGAAATAGAGATCATCTGAAGTTACTATCAGAAAAAAGTTTGTCAGTTCTAGTTTGAGCTGTGGCATTACAGCTCCAGATAAGCATAAAGCTTGGAAATAAATAACTCATGCAGTTAATGCTCCATCGGCTACAAACCACGTAGTGAAGCTAAAAATAAATGGTTTGATTTGAAATTGGATGCAAAAAAACAGCTGTAGGTTTGCAGCCATGGGAGCCACAGTCCAAACATAAAAAATGGATGACATGACGCGCGAACATTGCAGCCGTAATCGTAGAGGTTGCGTCGACGGGTGTGAACTCCAGCTGTCCTCTGGATCGAACTTAGAGCTCCAGACAACATACTGCCGGATCAATATTGAGGATCTGAGAATGATGGTGAGAAGCAGTCCAAATCCTTACAGCAGAATTTCGGGCTTGCCTATTAGTTTTGCACTCCACATGCCCCTTTCAAATTAGTTTAATATTTTTTAGGAGTTTTTAGGAGAGAAGTATTATTGATAAAGAAATGGAAGAAGGACTCTAAAACAAACTTATTAATGCAAATGTCTGTGGCTCCAGTGTGCTCCACATTACAGACTTTTTTATTCTTTGAACAACGGCAATTATGTAATAGTTAGATTGTCTTGGCTAATGAGTCCTGATGGCCTCCACAGCAGGACGAGTACCACATGCTTCACCTGGTGTGCGCCTCACGCACTCCTCCTGGGTCCCCGAAGCCCCACAGCAGCCGCAGTAACAAGTCCCAGGAGAACTCCTCAGCTGCTCCCACGGTGGGTTAACCTGCTCTGCTCACACCTCTCCATCCATTGCCATTCATTTCATCATCACACCATACCTTTCATCATCCACCTCATCCACCGTGATCTACAGCTCCCTGTGGATGAAAAGATTCGCTAGTCTTTTCCAAGATGAACCATGAACTACTACTAATATTCAGACTGTTCTTTTTCCCGGTTGCAGACACTTCAAAATTCTTATAGCCCCTCCCCCCCTGGTCAGGACAGCCAATCCCCTTTGACTGGAGAGAGCAGTGATGGACTCCGACAGCGAGCGGGCCCCTTCCCTTACTACCCGATGCACCCAGCCTTTATGCATAGGTAAGCCTCCAGACTCATTTCTTAAAATGATGATGATTTAATGATGCCCGTGGGGAAACTGGGTCACTGCAGCAGCTTAAGAATATATGGGATATGGAAAAGAATAAAAAAACAAATAGGACAAATAAAACATAAAGAAGATAATACAGCAATAAGAACATATTAAAGATACAACATTTTGGTCATGCTAATACAGAGCTGCTATTGGCTTGAAAAAAATTTTGTTAAGCCATTATTATACTGTCTGATCAGGAAATTATCTTGGCTATTTCCTTTTCCCATAGTCAATGATAACTCATAACCAATAAATCACAGATTATTGTATATAAAATCAAAGGCATACAAGTGTGTGGCAAGTCTAATATCAGTGTTCTTGTGATTTTAATGTTCTTCTCTTTCGCAGCTCAACATGGCCCCCGCAGTACTCTCCACAGCCGGCTCCTCCCACAAACATGCCCGCATATTACAACCCCATGACACTAATGTGGTGGCAGCAGCTATATGCCCGGCAGTACTACATGCATTAGTAAGTCAATATGTGTTTCTGTCTCACCGTTTCTAGTAAATGTTTGCCAAGGTTTTGTCGAGGCAGAAAAAAAAAGTTACCATTCCACATTGTTTACATCCCCCTTCTGCTTCCCTCCCTCCCTCCAGTCAGATGTTGGCTGCCTCCTCTCAGCATCTCAGGCCGGACCAGCCCTTGCCCCAGCCGCACCCGTCGGATCCTCTGAGCCAGCATCCTCAGGCGGATCGCCGTGGCAACCCGGAGGTCCAGATGAACGCCCAGGGAGGGGAGGTCCTGAACGAGGAGGAGCAAAACCGGGATTGGCTGGACTGGGTGTACACGATATCGCGCGCCGCCATCTTGCTCAGTATCGTCTACTTCTACTCCTCCTTCAGCCGCTTCGTCATGGTGATGGGGGCCATGCTGGTGCTTTACCTGTGAGTGAACTTTGTACCTCATGTAGGGTTAGACCAATATATTGGTTTGCTGATAAGGCCAAAATCTTTTTTGGCCTTTTGTTAAATATCAGATATCCAGTCTGTAGAACCTGCAATGAAAATTGACTTTCTTTGCCCATTATATTTATTTAATTGTTCAAAAATGTTTTTTGTAAATTAAATTATTCTTTTTAAGCCAGTAATGTATCCCAGAGTTTCCTCTATCATTGAATAGGTGCATTGGGTCACCCTGCCTTAGAGAGCTGCTAAGCCTAAAATAATTTCATTGGTGTGGGTTTACATGGAGAGTTTTAGTGTGTTTTTATTGTAGTAATGATGGTCTAAATGCTGTTTCAGAGGTTTTTCCACCCTGACAAGAATAAAATTCTGAAAGATACCAGAAATCTGCTATTGACACCTTCGATATGAAAATATCACCATTTGCATGGGTTTTCAAAAACCAGTATCGGTCGAACTCTTATCTCCCCTGGCGTTGAAATGCTTTGTGATAGCCTCTTGAAACCCAGAGTGATTTATTCTTGAAGAATTTTGTCATTGAAATCATTCATTTGCAAAATCAAGGCCCCAATAGTTCTCAGTGCTTTCTGATGGAATATCAGTGTCTTCAATAGACTTTGTCCTGTTTTACTCAGCATGAAATCTCTAATCTTTATGGACTGCGTTTTTATATAGCGCTTTTCTAGTCTACCGACCACTCAAAGCGCTTTACAACAATGCCTACATTCCCCCATTCACGCACACATTCATACACCGATGGCGGCAAGCTACCACGCAGGGTGCTGGAGCAACCATCGGGAGCAATTTGGGGTTCAGTATCTTGCCCAAGGACACTTCGACATGCGGACTGGAGGAGCCGGGGATCGAACCACCGACCTTCTGATTAGTGGACGACCCGCTCTACCTTCTGAGCCACAGTCGCCCCAATCTATGAACTGTGCAGTGTTGCAATGAAGGTCATAACAAGCAGGATGCGAGGAGGTTGTGATGTCACTTGTGTGTGTGTGTGTGTGTGTGTGTGTGTGTGTGTGTAGGCACCAAGCAGGCTGGTTTCCCTTTAACCTGGAGAACGAGCTCCAGCTTCCTGGAGACGGGGCCAATCAGGATGACATGGAGGGAGAGCTACAGAACCACGACTTACAGGAAATGGTAGCTGTGTGACTCATCCGTCTCACCTTTACCAAGAACATTCCCCCAGGCTGATCGTATCTCAGTGACAATGATTATGATGATATCAGTTATACAATGGCATTCACTGACATGCCAATTTCCAGCATTTTCACAGACTAGTTTCCCACAACAATAGAAGAAGTCTGTTTTTGAAAAGCTTATAATACGAAAGCACCAAACAAACAAAGAGGTTTGTCTTGGCAGTAAGTGGCTTCCTGATCTTGGAGCTGTAGAGAAGACAACCTTCTGAAGACTGAAGTGGTGAATAAGTTAAAAAGTTTCTTCAGTGTGACATGGCGAGGCAAAAATAAAAACTCTGCTGTCACGTTTTAGCTCACAGGGAACCTTAATCAGGGAACCAAACCACCCGTGACTGTTAAACACTTTTCTCTGCGTATGATAATTCTGCAGCAATCAAACATTTTTGTCTCTACATGTAAGTGGCTGTTGTGTTATTTTCAGAGCCATTGCTCAAATGTATGCTTACAGCTGAAAGACAATTTATTATGAGCTGCCCGAGTTTTGAGAACCAGCTTTCAATGGCAGAAAATACAACCTCTTTGGTTACTGAAAAGATTGATTGATTTTGATTGTGCCTCGGTCCTCTACAATCATTTAGTCTCCAAACTGTTAAGTTCTAATTACATATTGTTATGCATTAGTAACTACTGTGAGATATAGTGCCTATGTGAACCTGAAATCTATAAAAAAAAATCAAAACCAGAAGATTCTATCCACAAAACATAACTGTAAGTTACGTTTTTAAGATGTCTCATAACTTTAATAGTAAACAATATTGTGCTTTATTTTCATGCCAGCAATCATACTATAAAGCAAGGAATCTCTGTCTGTATGTGTGTCCTTTGCATATCTCGAGAACCGTTCGTCCGATCTACTTCACACTTGGCGAGTGTATTGCTGGGGACCCAAGGACGTGCAGTGTCGGATTGGACACGTGACTCGTTCAGTATTAATAAACTTTGAATAAACAAGCGAACAGCGCTCTGTGCAGCAGCGGGGCTCAAAGCGAAGGGGGAATGCACTAGTTATTTTGAAAAAGAATGTGTCAACTTTTTGAAATAGTGTAATAATCTCATTTTGCAATGAAACCTTTTCATATATAGTCCAGTGCACTGTGTCACCATAGCTAAACATATTTTATTTGATATACTGTGGGCTGTGTGATATAATCTGACTATAATCTGACTTTCTCCTGATTAGGAACGGGTGATGGATGAAGGCTTGGATGATGATGGGGAAAGTGGAGAGGAAGGAGCAGAGGATCCCAACAGCATCCCCCACACAGGCTTCCTGTCTTCCACCTGGTCCTTCATCATAACCTTCTTCATGTCACTCATCCCGGAGGGTCCGCCAAACGCTGCTAACTGAACCACAGGCTCCAGAGCCACCACAGTTCTCCATAGGAACACATTTCTTTAAGAAGAGGTCGTTTGGCCCTACCTGTTTAGGGAACTATTTCTGTTGCAAGGCAGTGTCAGTTCCCCAGTAGTCTCCTCCATGTCTCAGACTTGGAGGCCGAACACTAATGTCACTGATTTAACCTGAAACCACATGTTCACAGCTGTAGCCAATAGAGTCACTGTATATGGACCTGCTGGACACCACTTTGTCTGAAAAAAGACAAAAGGGTTTTGCATTGTTAAATGACAATAACATAGTAAGACTGCGAAATACAAGGATTGCTTTTGACTCCTTGTAAGCATAGTCAAAATAATAATAGTCACTGTTATGGTAGAATAATCGGTTGTTGTCAAATAGGGACAGGACGCACCTTTGTAATATTGTACAGTGATCATAGCACTATTTCTGTTTAACAACCTGAACAAGTATTGTCTTTGTAAAGTAGTTGCAAGATTTGTTGAAATTGTTTTATTAGTATATTTACCATTTTGTAGGAGTGGTTGTGTTCAAATAAGAATTTTAAAAGGGCCATTATAGTCCAAATGCTCAGCTACAGCCAATTATAGCCCTAAGTCATGTGGCATCTCTGATAACTTAAATGAATGGTTTTGGTCTTAAAGTACATAAAATGTGTCTTCTTAAAATTGGACTTATTCGCGTACTATTAATTGTGTTGTGTTGGATGTTTTCATTCCCATGAGGGTGAGGAGGGCGGTGGGGATTGTTCCACATGCCCCAGTGAAATGGAAGAGAGGGCAGCCCACTAAGTGATGAAGCCTGTAACCCAAAGTGCTCTTGGTAATGAAACTGTCATTTTCACAAAGGTGAATCAGATGTCCTGAGTCCTGAATCCATTCCCTACTGTCAGACGGCCCGAAAGAATCGAGTTAAAAGAATTGGTAATGCAATTGCAAAGTGGAGCTGTCCACTGTGGCTGCTCTTGGGATGAATGCCATGTGTCACCCTGTGGACAAGAAAGTGACAGAGCAGGTGAAACCAGACATCAAAGCGAATATTGCTATCGCTGTTATCCTCGGCAAGTTGTTTAGAGAGTTTAATACACATTAATAATACCTTAATTACATTCATGGTAATGTAGTCACGTTTCAACTGTTAAACTATCAGCCCCAAGGAGGTTTTATAGAAATTAGCCCAGTTAATGGGTGCTACTTAACATAGCCTGAACGGCCTCAAGATGTCGCTATAATATAGGCATATTTGCATTTACTTGGAGCATGAACCAATGCAACCTATTTGAAAAATTGTAGGAAATCTTGACATGTGGAAAGAATCAGCTGGTTGATGACTGGATCTGATGGCTTCCAAAACGGACGTGTGAAAAAATAGAAACGTGACAGAAAAGTGTGATTTCATTGTTTAAATCCACTGAGGCCTACTACGTGTCAGAATGGTACTGCGAGAGCATGATGCACAAAAGTCAAAAGCATTAATCCTGAGCAAACCTCAGCATCACTGTCCATATGGTATTTTTTCTGGTGAAAACCATGGATACAACTTCATTTCTTTGTTGGGATTGTCATGAACTGGTGTGCTGCTGCTGCCCAACATGAATGGCACTTTGGCAGCACTTGAAATTTGTCTTTTTTCCCATGCTGACCTACTTAGCAATACAGGACACGTCACTCAAAATACACTCATTTAGCAATATGCGAAGAACTGAGTCGAACTCAGGCTAATCAAAATTATTCCTCTATGACTTCTACTTCATGGTGGTGATTGGCCCCATTTTTATACCAAAGCCTTCCTCTGTTCATGAAGGAAAGGTTTGCAGCGTAGCCAACCCTCCAGTCATTAACAGGCGAAGAGGTTTGATTTGCACCGTGAGGTATTTTTGGTTTCTCATATTGGAACTAAGTAGTAGAAGTAGAAGTACAGACCAATATGACTCAACCCACAGTGGGTATTAATATCTAATTCTCCTGCTTCCACCCGGAAACCAAAGGCTACTCCCAGTCCATGTTAACGGAGGATCTTCTGCCAACACTCCTGCTCTTTCAGTTCTCTGCAAATTTGAAATGTCAGTCTCTCATAAGGACGTGCTGTTTTAGGCCTGGGCGACCCTGCTCACTTCTATCTCTCATCTGTTCATGTATGAGAATTGCATTTATCAATTTCATGGTATAATTTAACAAAGGACCTGTTAATGTAAAGTTACCCAAATTATTATAACTGTCAGCACAGTGGAAAATTGACTAACGCCCTTTGAAGAACTCTCCCTCTGGTTATCAACAGAATCAAACATTTAGCGTTCCAATCTACTTCCTGGTGTAAATGATGTCACCTACATCCAGGTTTTAATGAATGCTCTGATTGGGCGACAGTATGCATCGTTAATCAGGTGTCCCATAGTCTGGCAGATTGGATATTTGTTCCCCAAAGATAGAAATATTGACCTGCCGTGGAAGGTTGGGCTCTCACTCAGTCCTATAAGCTTTGTACCGTCTAACCGTCAAAAACTGGGAAAAAAAAGATGCTCATTGTTTTAGAAATCAATATCAAACTTTTCCTCACTGAGTTGAAATCATTGCACTGGATACCTCTAAACGTTGAAACCTTTGATTAGTTATCTGCCAAAGTGTCTATACAAACTTACCAGCTGCAGCCTAAATATAGCAGCTTTTGTTTGGATGCTGCCCATTGTGATCACACTTATGCATTAATGCTGGGACAGACAGGTGATCTGTGAAACGAGCTGTCAGTCTGTGTGGCCACATGGCCTTAACTCTCACTGGGGAACCTTTTCTTGCATTTGCACATTCAGCAGGCCACATTTGGCAACATACTCAGATCAAAGTTCACCGACTAAAAGGATTTCCATGCCATGATGTACACTGGTGCTGTTGACTATGATTTCAAACGGGCTGACGGCTGGTCACCTTGTGGATCCAGTATTGTTTGAGTGTGCCTAATTCAGTGTGATATTTATTTATTTATGGTTTATTTGATAGGGACAGATACAATATACATACATAGACGAACTGAGAACAGCTATCTGATGCAAGTATCATAGTGTTTATAGCGGATGCTAATTTGCAACACCCGTCCCTTTCATAAATATGTAATAATGTGTTTAAGTAATGTTACAAGATGCTTCTCAAAGAACATGATTTAAAAAAATATATCTTCATAGGCAATCAAGGAGGTCTGGAAACTTCTAAAAGGAGAGAATACTGCTTCAAAAACGCTGTTGTGGATAAGTAAGTATCATGTCTTTAGTAATGTGTCCACAGCATGTAGCTGTTAGTGGCTCATAAGGCAGATCTCTGCTGCCACCTTTTGTCATCAGCATGGCAGCACCTCAGACTTGTTATGAAAGAAAGAAGAGTGAGAAATCGTTGCATTAAACATGTCCTCTTTTATTCTACAGTGTGCCACAGTGTGGTAAGTTCACTTGAAATAAGTTAGTTAAATTTACAATGTATTTTGCATTGTGTTTGAAGTGAAGGATTTCATTACTTTTGCCTTATGGTTAACTATCAGTGTGAAAAACTGACATTTAGCATGAATACTGTATGACTCACATTTTTCTGTCCATTCCCAGTTATTCAGATTTTCATGCAATAGGGGACACTTCACAGCTACAAAAGAATTTGAATGAGCTCATCATAGTGGAAGAAACATGATGGTAATCCTGTGTGTTCTTGTGTTTCAGCTTGTCAGTTGGGTCGGTGACTGGTTCAAGCTGTCTTACTGTCTGAGATCCTGTCCATCACAGCCATCCAAGGCCTGTCCAACTGTTCAGAGCCAGCTGAGTATCATGGGAGGCTGCAGCAGCTTGTGGAGCGCATCAAGGTCAACACCCTGCCTAGTAAGTGCTGTCATGCCATGGTGTAGTATAATGGGAGCTGAATAGATTACAGGGAAAGGGATTCTCTCAAACAGATCTGTGTGTGAGTGAGTGTCTTTGTCTTCATACATGCTGTAATTGTTGGCTGTAGCGAGTGCGAAACTGTCCACTGGTAGATCTGTTGTTAATCTTCTGCACTATGGATGGATGGGCTGCAGAGGCACAATACTGTATTGCTGTTCACCACAGAAGTGCAACCAAGATGGCTGTCATCATTTATTGACAGCTGTGGTGTAAGTGAGCATCGTTCTTTGTTTATTATTGAGTTGCAGCCCCTTTTGCACAATCCACATTTCACTTGTTTCAAAACTTAAAAATCCTTCTCTAACTCGTCCGCTTCTCTTAATCTACATCTCCTCCTTTGTGATTGGTTGAGATTTAATGATGGAAATCAATAAGGGATAATGGCTATTATCCCTTACTGATTTCCGTTATTAAATTATCGTTATTATCCCTTATTACTGGATTCACCTTATCAGTGTAATTCATGAAAAGAGCAAGTGTCCCTAATATTTTGTACATTGAGTGTATGACCACCATCTTCGAGAACGCACAAGTACTCAAGATTCCCCAAACAAAATATGACCAATGCCTAATATAAAAGGTCAAGCCTGCATTTAGATAAATGGCAAGCATTTAAATAAATCAATGTCAGCTTTAGTGTAGTGAGCTGTTTGATAGAGAGAAAACAGTCTATCTCTTATTCACACAAAGCAGCTGCATCTACTTTCTCACCCATTAGGCCTTAGCATCTGATCAATACACGGTGTGTTTTGTGATGTGAATGAAGAGAGAAGGAAGTCACCATTTGTATACTTTTATTGCTTTGCACCAATCGGCCATTACAAAAAAAGTCATCATTCAAGCTAACAACAGGATGCTATGTGCGTCACTGATGTCTTGTCTCTCTATGGTACGTCAGGACAGTGTATTTTAACCAGGGATGTGGTGGAGGGTAAACTGCACCTTTTTGTTGGTGATATAGTTTACCCACTTACATAATATATAATCTTAATTTATAGTGTACATTATTGTAAGAAGTATCAGACTGATGTCACATGAAAATAGGGTCTTTATATCAAAATAAAACATTAATACTGAAATTATACTGTACGTACTTCTTTTTTGGTTGGTGGTGGTTCACTTCATGGTAATCACTGACTGGATTTAATAGTTACCCCACCTTTTAATCTACCTCTATATATCACTGATGCTAGATGTTAAACATGGATTATAAAGGTGCACTGATGAAAACGCACAGTATATATATAGGGAAAATAACCTGTGAAATAACAAATAGTCAAATATTACGCAAAGATTGAATTCAAAATAAAAAGGTCACATTTTGTTTTTAGAAAAAAAAAACAATGTCTGGCAAAATGTCAAAAGATTTCATTGATATTGAAGGTACAATAATTTGACATTCACTGACCTTTCAAAAAACAAGTACCTCAATATTGATTACAGAGCTTTCAGTATGTGAGCAAATACTACAGCTGTGACAGTAAAACACACACACAAACAGTATTTTGAGTTACATTTATAAATGGAAGAGAAGTTGATATTCGAGTTACATCATTTCAGTTGTCGGTGTGGCTCAGGCTACGACTTTCACATAGACTTAGAATAACGCTACAACAGACATGAGCTTCAACAAATGAGCTGTCTACGGATTAACTCTTGTAAAGTGATGGTCTGTCTTTGGCATTTCTGGTGCCATGTGTGTACCTGTACATCTGTTTTGAACACTTAAATTATCAATACAAGACTTGCACAAATAGAGCTTTGACAAGGCACGTAAGCTATTGTCCGTATAGTCACTGTAGCTACACATCAACAGAGCCAATGAAACAGACACAAAATTCATAACAAATTCCTCTTCGCCTGATCATCAGCTAGGTTTATCGATCCATACATTGCATGGTATTGAATACTTATTTATTATTGCTAAAACAGGACTGCACTTAGCAAAATGAGAACAACTTAATAGAATACATCAATAGTTTTTACAAGTACTGTAGAAATATTTTGCATAAAATTACATCTGTAATGCTGAACATACTGATTTATCTTTACACCACATGTTACAAACACAAAGATACAGACAGTATAAAAACAGGTGCAACTGATTGGGGTTATGAATATTTTATTTTTATTTTGCACCTCATACTATTTTGCTATGATTTATTTATCAAAATAGTTGTGATCCCAGCAATGACAGAAACACACTGGACAGTTATTTACCGTCTTGAATTGTGACAAAAATATTGAGTGTAACCACAGTCAGAAATCATTCCTGATTCCTGAGTTCTTTAACAGACATTTGAACAACAGCTCTATGGACATTGTGGGAGGAGAAGTAACCTTTTCAAACACAATACAGGCCATTGTAGGTAGGTAGGAAACTATATTCTACTGGCAAATGCATCCAAAGTGCTTACTGTACAGTACAATGACGTCATATGGCCTCTGACAGTTTTCTATAAGGTTACGAATGAAAAGAATATACAATAACATTTCTATAACAGCACATCTGAATAGTGAGGTTCACCTAGGAATCGACTGACCAACTTGTGAGCAGCAATATCAATACTGAGTATTCCCCCGGCGTCAGGAGAGATGGTTGATAAGCAAATCCTACAAATGCGGAGTAGTAGTAGTAGTAGTAGTAGTAGTAGTAGTTGTAGTAATAGTAGTATCTATCTGAATGTACCTTCTTCTTTTTGGTTTGTGTCAGTTGCTGTACCAGACTAGTTCTGAAGTATAACCAGTTGGCACTGACAGGACCTGAATGGCTTTAATCAAATGAGTTTTGAAGCTGGTGTAGTTAGATGAAAGGACTTAATCTGGACCCCCCCCCCCCCCCCCCAACCCCAAAACAAAAACAAACTAACACAGGGAAACTGGCAGACAGACAGTGCAGGACAACTCACAATGTGAGCTAAAAAGAACCCAAGATGTACAGTACTTTGATCAGCTAAAATGATAACAGGGGAAAAACAAAAAACGTGGTAAAAATGAAATTAAAATATACACTGGGTTAGAACTAAAATTCAATTCAAGCATTCACAACAACAATCCAAGATCCGCACCAGCAAGGCCCCTTCCTTTGCCATCCGTAGTTGTGATGGGTGATAGCGCTTCACTACACAGGGGAATTTTAAAAGGTTCGAAAACAGTGAGCTTCGGTGGGCAGTGACAGCAGAGTTCGTTCATTCTTCAGCAATGTGCACTCTACTGCATGGCAGTCAACTGTACGTGCACTGGAGATGAAGGACCTCAGGACTTCAGTGGAGGAGGACTCACGGCTCGCCTGCTGCCCCGAGGGAGGCAGCACTCCAGGCAGGTTGCGCTGCTCCAGTACTAAGCCCGTTTTCCCACTAAGATGGTGGCCGTCAGCGGGGTGAAGTGTTGTGCGGGACAGGGTATCGGGAGGGAGGGCCTCCTTCATCACAAGAAGGTCTCGGCTGCAGAACGCCCTCCCGGTGTGTCTGGGTTGACGTCGACTCTAACGCAGGCCACCTTCTCCTGGCTGTTTGCGGAGAGAGAGAAGGGAGACAGATGGAGGGGAGATGAGTGTCGGCGCAGCTTCGCGATGGTGTTAAGAGTGGAGAGCTCTTTGCAGATGTGAGATTTTGTCAGGTAGGAGAGTGCTAGACAATGCTCAATCCATGATGCTGTCAGAACACGATTTTAACACCCGAGTCTTGTTGGCGACAGGGCTCATGTGAGGATGGTGCTAATATATGCAGCTCTTAATCATGACAATTATAGAGACACGATTTGTCAGCAATATGTTTGAGTTTTTACGGATTGCCTCTTGTCGTGATTTTGGTGTGATCAATTATATTTTGTAAATCATATTTCTGTCCGCACACTGTAAAATTAAAAAGTTAAGGCTTAACGGAAGTAGATAAGAATTAACCAAATTAATTTATCTCCTTGCTTGCACAGATTCATACTGTAATACCCAAAGTTTAAGATTGCATACTGCACGGGTCGATATTTAAGGGATTTGAACGGACATTAGGGGCAGGGATTCACCATATCCAGGAGAAGGCATAGCTACCTTTCACTACGCTTCACAGGTTGGGCGCACGAGTCTGCGCCCGAGTTCACTGCTTTCCACGCCCCGCTTTTGGCCATTTCATCAGAGATATTAACAACCAAGGGGCCAGAATCAGAGCTACATGCCGAAATGCAAACACACACGTACGCACACACACAAACACACACACACAAAGAGGACAGACAGGCAGGTAGACATCGAATCAGCGGGGGAGGGTCAGTACAGGACAATTAAAACAGGCAGACACAGACATGCATATGAATTAGAGGAGAGACAAATTCACAGCACAAAAAGGCTGACTGGCACAGAGTTTCTGTCTTTGGTCAGCATTTCACACTAAACAGGCCACATATGTTCCTCTGTTACCACATGTACAGGAATGTGGCCACGGATTTTACACATTGTCATTAATGTCTGTAGTGAGTCGATTCTGTACTCATCCTTGGTTAGTTAGACGAGGTAGGATTAGTTTAATTTCAAGAAGAACTTAGTTTTCCCTCCACGGCATGATAGTGTGTCACAGCAAACATTTTATCACTGACCATTTCCCCCAAAAAGGAACACCTTGACAACACCGGTGTGTTGTCAAGCCAAATGGTCTGTTTTCAATAGCCAACAAGTGACAGCTTTGGCCATGCGTTCACTGTCTGAGTAAACGTTACTGAGCGGGGTTAAAACTCAGCCATGTGGGCCAGATGTTTTGCATCCGACACACACACACCTCTACCACCTCTTCTTCCGTTGGGAGGCTGTGGGTCACTAGTCCTATTCTGTATGATCTGTTCAAGACAGACATAGTAACACACAGCTGACTACCATTGTCAGGATTACCATTTTCTAAGTTGTAAAATGACAAAATGCATCTGAAAATGTAACAGCTCTAGTCTACTGTATATAAAATTATGCACTACATTTACATTGTTACATTACAAGTTTCTGGACTTTTGTTATTCATCAACAGTGATCACCACAGACAAAGGCTTGATAAAGAAGCAAGTATATATATTTGTGGTAACAATTTACTTGAAGTGTTGCTAATAAAGCATTAAAAGCCATAAGCACATTTTGAGCTGCCTGATAGTAATAATAATCACAAAAAACAATGTAAATAGTGCATATTTGCTTATAATACACTTATGATGCCTCACAATGCACTTTAAGTAAAGTGTTACCTTTTTTCTCCCAGTTGGAAACCAAAGTATGTAAAGAGAGGTGTGTTTTACGGACGGCACCACTCACCTCCCTGAGAGTGTTTTCACTGGGATGTTGAGCCGGTTTGGGTTGTCATACTGGACCTTCATTCCCATATCCGCTTCTTCCTGCAGCCTGGACTCCGCCTCCTGGGAGACAACAACAACATCATCAGCAGGGCGTAAACCACGGACCAACCTGTGATTGCAGTGTGGCGCCTCCTATCGAAAAACTGCTGTGGTCACACTTGTCATTTCTGATGATTTCTTGTCATTCTTGAGATCTGATTCTTACGATCAGATTTTATGAGATCACATCACTTCATGTCCACACTTGGCCTGAAATTGTCTGTTATGCATCTCCTGTGGCTGTATTTATTTAAATCTGTATCAAAATTACTTTTTTCGCACTCTGCCTCTCAAACTCATTACAATGCTTGTGTGCACATTGTAGCTGGATTGCGTCCAGACTACATAGACTGATTAAATGCGAGCCGGACCACTTACATATCTGATTTTGAAGATCTGATAGTAATGTGAGCCAAATCCAATTTTTGTGTGCACAGACAAGTCACTTGCATCCTAGTGTGATCAGATAAGTCACATTGAAATGACAAGTGTAACCGTAGCTATTTTGATTAAAATGCTGCAAGAATTGCTGAAAATTTCTGAAGCTGTAACAGCTTTGTTTACATCTGTAAAGTCTTCAAGAACATATTGTCAATGTAAATACACACATGAACCCAAAATTAAGATGATTAAACAAATTTGGGTTGCATCTTTGATTCTGCCTTAAAGTACAGTACATTGTACAGAGTGCAGTATAGCAGATACTGTAGTGTAACCATGATTAAGTTTTACCAGTTTCTCTCGCTGTTTCTTTTTCTTGTCATCCTCTTTCTTCTTCTTGCTTTCAGGCATCAAGTCGTCCAGCCAGCTCAGCTCCCTCTTGGTGAAGAAGAAGTCTAGAAGCTTTCGGATAAAGACCAGCGCCAGAACCTAGAAAAAAGAAAGACTTTTATGAGGCATTTTTCAGTTCACATCACAAAAAATAAATAAAAATGCAATAACATAAATCTTCTGCATTGGTACAGCGAAAACAAAGTGTGGAGAATGGTTTGACGATGTTAGATTACTTGAGTGGGTGAGGCTGTGCATATCTGTAAGTGTGTTTCTGTCTCTTTAACGTCTCATGTAGATGTTTCTGCACACTTCTACGTGAGCTGACATAAATGTGTGACAATCAGTGAGGGTTAAGGCCATTACCATCATGGGGAACACAACGGCTGCTGCAGAGGCCTTGATGACCCAGAGCAACACCAGACAGGTGAGCTGCACCAGGGTGAAGACATGGACCTTCCACAGCGGCACATAGCGCAGATAGATCAGGTCAGGCTGGTGCTTGGCCGGCATGCCGAACAGCTTGATACGGTCGAAGAACTGAAGAGAAAAGGAGAGGAAAGAGGGGGGTAGATTAGTGGAAGAGATGGGGGGGATGCACATGAAAAGGATGGGAAATGCAAGGGGTGATAAGCAAGGGAGAGATTCATTACATATTCAAGAGAGGAAATACATTTAACAAAAGGTTTCAAAAGGGTCTGAATTACGATCAAAGCTTTTGAATTACAACGGGGAAAGCTTATCGTTACTAACAGCTCATGACTGCAGTTCTGTTCAGGATAAAAGTGTATGACGTTATCTTCAAAGAGTCTTACTTGAATGCCTTTTAGTGAAGAGACACCCATGTAGAGAAAGACTCCATACAGGACTGGCATAGGAATAAACTGTGGAGAATGGAAGTGAACCAACACAGTATAACACAACCAACAGCAAATATTATTCAACTTACAATACATAAAGAAAATATGGCATATGTGATGCACACCAGTGTATTAAGTAGATCTAATAATAACAGCATCTAGAACATAAGTAACCCACCACGCTCTTATATAACATTAACATTATAGAAATTTAGTTGACCTTCTAATTCAGAGTGATTTACAATGTGTACAACCGCAGAATAAGCTTAAATCGTTAGATAGCCGACGCTACAAGCAACCAATTGCAGAGGTGGAAAGTAACTAAGTACATTTACTCAAGAATGTACTTAAGTACAATGTACTTTTGAGGTACTGACACTTTATTTGAATATTTCCATTTTTATGCCTCACTGTGCCCATTCTTGTTATCTTGGCCCTTTCTCTTTTTTTCTGTTTAATCTCAACTTCTTAATTTCCTCCCTTATCTACGTCACTCCGCTGGGTTCGTTTTGAACCCCCTCCCCTCCATTTCTGTGATAGTTGCCATCATTTTTGCTCTTTTTGTTGCATTTTCACGCTATATCTCTTCATCTTTTTTTTTGTCTTTCTCTCTTGCCGACTCAGACATTTCCTCTGCTTTTTTCTGTTTCATTTCTCCTACTGTTTCTATTGTCTTCCCTCCTCGTCATTTCACATCCTGCCCGTCTTATATTTCCATTTTGTGAGGGCTGTAGTTACTAGTAACTTTTCAGAATAACGTTTTACATGCAAAAACATACAATAAGCTCATAACACATGATGCACTGTTAGAGTTTAAACTACCCAACAGGATATGGAGTAGTTAGTTAGTTACAACATTAAAATACTTCTTACAGGTTAATGTATCAATACTTAAGAATGACTACAGTACATTTTACTGCAAATACAACTATACTTTACTTAAGTACACTTTTGAGTGCAGAACTTTTGCTTTTAATTAAGTATTTTTCCATTATGTTATTGCTACTTTTACTTAAGGATTTGAGTACTTTTTCCACAACTGACCAATTCTTAAGAGTGCAAAGAAAAGCTTGGAAACTAAATAACCAGGCAGATTTTTCTAATGTTTTCCCCGTCTCACCTTGAGCACAGAGGTCATGAAAACAGAACAACCCATCAGGACAAAGATCATGAACCCAGTGACCCGCTGCTCCCGGATGCCCAGGAACTTAGGCTGCTCTCCCGGGGCGGAGCAGCCGGACTCCACCTTCAGACTGTTAACGTGGGAGATGGAGAGGACGGTGGCAGCCACGAACCAGGGCAGGCCCATGATCGAACACAAACCCAGCATTACTGCCACTATCAGCAAGTCCAGGTGGTAGCCACAGCCTTTCTGTAAGATACACAGGGAGACAGAGGAGGTGGAGTGAGTATGAGAGTCATAGAAGCAGAGATTGACAGTGATGCGTTTTTGTTTTCCCCAAGGAGCAGATGCACTCCTAAATAAAAAAAAAAAAAAAAAAGGAGCACAGGAAACAAGATTCAGGAGCATAATCTGTAAAAATAATTAAATGTGCCCATCAGTGTTTTGAATATCAGGCTGCGAATTTTCAAGATAGTGTGAATGTATTTTTAGGAGGTGTATGCTGCTAAAATAGCAGTACTGTAGAACCACGAGGCTTAGAAATGCAACAGAGAAAAAGTTGAAGGAGGTGGTAGTCAAAGCCTCTCTATGAGATGAAGAACAGAGCAGGAGGCGGATAGACAAGTAAAAATGATAGCCTCAGCCATTATTAAGGATGATGGATAGGGAGAGAGAGGACTGGGGAGAGATGAGAGAGCAATAGAGTTAGAGAGGCTTAGAGAGAGGGAGAGAAGCAAAGGAGGGTTTAGAGAGATAACAGAGCTATAGAACTATAGCTATAGAAGAGAAAACTGGATGAGAAAGAAGATAATGGTAGAGATAACAGTGGTTGTAGACAAAGGGTGTGGAATTAATGAAAAGACACAAACAGGAAGGCAACAGCCCATTTATCAGGGTGTAGACAGAATTTTGCCTCCCACATAAACCGACTTCATGAGTTCACGAGTTCAAGGTTGAGGGTATTTGTGGTGTTCCAATACAAAGTTTCAGCATCATCATCTATGCATGTCGAAATGTCAGGGGTGAAATTAAACTCGACAGCATAGCATTTAGCAGATTTTATTCAGCTACAAATTTTACTAATAACCTGGCATTGACTTTTAAAAACTCATTTTGCATGCACCAATTTAGATCTGACTCCTTTGACGCGTTTTTTTTTTTTTTTAGTCATAGCAGTAGTCGTACCAAGGTAATTGGCATTTCATGGGTTTTCTAAGTTAGTGTTTTTTCCTTTTATTGGCAAATTTCTCTCTGAGTAGAATGCAATCCAACACTCAGGTTAAGGATGCAGGATGCCCTTTGTGCTTCTATTGCATTTTGGAGTTGGCTGTCAATTGTTTTCCTTAATCACAATCTAAACTCCAGTTCTCTTCAGGCAAGGTGAAAGCATCTTTATGACCATTCCCGGTTTGGTGATATTGCAGCACATTTGAAAGGGACAGCCCATTATTCTATCCCCAAACTAAGCAATTGTTACAAGCTTGTGCACCTCCATATAGTCTGCACACAAAGCAATACACCTTTTGTGTTCTATTAAGTAAGCTAACCTTTCACGTTCAACTCATTCCCCTATTGGATAATAAAGAAGAGCAGTATAAGATCGGCTGCTGCTTTTCTCTGTTGTGGGATGTGGGCCCTCAGAGCATTTCACAGGCCCATTCAATTGTCATCTGCTGACAAAATGAATCACTTCTCCACTGGGGGAGGGCCAGTGTGATGGCTTAGAGGGATCACTAATGTCTATGATGTCCTCTGCTGCACCGTCTTTGTCTCTGGTATCATCAACTGCACTGTCCTTAGAGGCTAAAATGTCCTCAACTTGTTCCAGTTGCTCACTTTGCCTGCCTCTTTGCCAAAACATCAACCTGGGCAGCCGCTCTGCTCTCCCCCTAAGTATCACGGCGAGGGTAGAATAAATGTCAGCATGAAATATAAAAGAGCTAGCAAGGTTACCAATCTCATTCTGTGCTAGCATTTATTGTTGCAGTTGGGCTAACGTTAATGTGTTCATGTTAACAGTAACATTAGGTTTAGCAACCTGTCCTTCCTCAGTCTCCTGTCCTGGTAATGTTACGATGTTCATCTCAATCAATATTTTTCTGTTATGGTCGATGTGTAAACCAAGCTGTCGCTCATTTTATTCTCTCTAATCCTATCTCTCCATTTCCATTTTGGCCACCTGACAACTTTTTCCAGGTGTTATCCTACTTGATAAACCGCCAATGTTAGCCGGCTTTATTGAACTGTACTGACATTGGCTGCCAGGTAACACATTTTTTGGGGAAAAAATAAAGGCTTACTTACATAATTGCTGTTAAGATAGATTTGTTCAAATTTTGTCATGAAAATCAAAACATGGTTTGAATGAGTCTGTATTGAATCTGAATGAATATGAATTTTATGATCATGTGCCCCATGCATCTCACATACTGTATATCCCCAACAATGGCAATATTAGAAAGATAAAACAATAAAAAAATATAGCTACAAATCATAATTGTGCCAATGTAAGATGTAACACCAGCAGAAGTGGTTTGGAAATGAGAGGCCATAGTTCTTTCACGTCTGTATGATAAACTGTCAATTTCCAGTATTGTCATTTCCAGTATAGAAGTGGTTCTGAGACCTTGAGCTTGTGCTCCTTGCGGTTGATAATAACGGCAGTGATCTGCTGGTCCATAAAGATGAGGATGGTACAGAGCAGGGCAGGGAGTGCCGCCACCAGCAGCGTCCACCAGGGGTTTTCTCCCAGTGGGTCCATCAGCCAGCCACGGTTCTTTGAGGTTGGCTACAGGGAAAAGGCAGAGAGAACTGATGATTGAATGTTTGTCACATGTAGTATATAAGGCATAGAGGATTGATGATACATTTAATGATGTAGAGGGATACATTCAAAATTTTCGACAATGCAATCATCTTTGATTTTAAATAACCGTTAGGTCATACGAGTGTCTGATAAATGCCTAAATTGTTTTAAAATGTAAATACTGAACAATGAACATAAGGTAACAATTTTGTTTTCCACAATGGAAATAATAGTGTTTTGGAATTAAATCCTTGACATATATATTTTGCTAGATGCATTAGTCCCCAATGGGTATCAATTATTCTAGATCTTTCAATCTAAAAATAATGTTACACTATTGATCTGATGTCTTTTGAACATCTATGCATATAGATATGCTATAAGTGATGCCTACCTCAAAGCGGTCAGGAACATTGAGTTTAGGAGAGGGGATGCCCATCAGATAGTCCACCAATACCATGATCATGATGGTTATAAACACAGCAAAGTCGCTGATGGTGGAGCGCACCTATATAACACAAAAAAACAACACGTATATGTATTTAAGGATTTTTGCTGAGCATGCATGCTATTTTCCCACTACCACCCTGTTTCAAATTCATCCTGTTACACACAGTCACACCTAGAAGCTGCACCAGTACAACCACAGTCTTGAGAAGACTGAGAAGATCCACCAAAGCAATAATTACATTTGTGTCAACAGTAGAGGCATTACAATTCAGACAATACCAACACCTGCCTACAAAGAACAGCAAATGATAACAGACAGACTGGTACTGTGTGAGAAAATGTGAGAAGACCTTTTGTTCATGCACATGTGACCGCTCACGCATACTAATGACTGATGCATCGCAAACATTTACACAGAGAGGAGAGCGAGAGACGTTTAGCTAGAACTACACACACACACACACACGCATGCACAGATATACAAACACTCCACTCTAATGTATATTTGTTCTATTTTATATAACTAATCATTTAATTGTTATAGTTTGAAAAATAATTGCATGTTGTAAAATGCCACCATTTGTGGTGTTAATAGTTGTATACAGGCACAGAAGACAGACACACACACACACACACAGGGGTGATCAGGAATAAAAAAAAATTTAAATCCTGGGGTTGAAAAAACAAAAACAAAACACCCATTCCAACCACACACACACACACACACACACACACACACACACACACACAGAAGTCTAGTCTAACAAATATCTCACCTTAGTGGGGAAGTATCTCTCCGTCTTGAACTGCTTGAGGAAGGAGGAGAGGAAGAAGGTGGTGAAGAAGAGGATGATGGACCAGAAGAGAACGTCTGGGATGTAGGGGCCATGGTGGCCGCAGGCCGAACCCACAAACTCCCCGTCGAGCTCCTTACACATCTGGGGGAAAGAGGGATGAGGTGAATCACAGTGAACACAAGGAGCAGGAAATGGTACCAATAGTAGTATCAGTAGTACAGTAGCAGTTTTTTTTAGTAGCCTAGTTGTAGCTGTAGTAGTGGCAGAAGTATTTGCTGTTAGTGTATAAGTAGAAATAGCATTCATGTGTCCGAATAAATATATGAATCAATGCGCAAATGATGAGTGGGATATTGGCTCAGAATGTTAGTGAGTCCTGAGACTTGTTTGAGACTCTATACACATACTATACATGTGCAGGTGTGTACACACTATACAGCCTATCATATTAGAGGTCACAGTGTGTTTGCCTCACCGACACATTGAGGCTGCTCCAGGGGATGGAGTCTGGGGTGTATCCAGTCTTGTTCCACTTACTTAGGAGCTGGGCTGAGGCATTGGCCGGTGGAGAGCACTGACACCTGGGGACAGACGGTATCTTATTTAGAAAATCACTTAGCTTAATTTCAAAATTAATTTGCAAAATGGAGCAAGAATATTGGGATCAGTTGTGTGAAATTTGGTCTTTGATTTTACTTAATTTCAAACAATACACAGCATACAGCAAAAAGCACTACCCCATAATTGCTCCAACAACTTATGGCACAACTTATTATAGCTGCAAGTTGTCAAAGATTTGAACTCTCCATTGCAGTGAAACTATCAAAAATACATTATTCAGAAAACATAATCACAAATTTATGTGTCTTTAACGTCTCCTCCTCTTTGCTCTTCCTGTATACTATGCCCATGGTCAATGCTGACTCAATCCAGTCTAGATACAGTAAATATTCTGAAGGACACAGGAATATACTGTATGTGTTACTTTTTTTTTCTTTACAGGCATTTCTGCTTTATGGGAGAGAGAGGGGGATGACAGGCGACAAAGGTCTTGGGTAGATTTGAACCCAAGTATGGTATGTGCCTTGCGCCTTGAGCCACCAGGATGCTCAAATATGTGTTACTTCTATTGTCTGGAGCTGCGGCTTGGACTCTTGAACTCCTTACTATGTGTTGCTTGTAATGCTGGTCATCTAGGAATTTAATCTTATGCTACTATTGCACTCATTCCAAGTCTCTCTGGATAAAAGCGTCAGCTAAAAAAGGCTAAGATGTGAATGTAATTGGAATCTCAGGACTTACGAGTACACGGTGAGGTTGTCCAAGTTGTTATGCATGTTGACGGGGAACTGTTCTCCCAGGTGGAAGAGCTTCTCCAGAGCCTCGTAGATGAAGATGATGCAGATGAGGGCGGCAAAGGCCTCCTCTGTGAACCGGGTGATGTAGCAGACCAGGGAGCTGGCATCGGTGGCCACCAGGACGATACACAGGAAGGCCGTCCACAGGCCAATGCTGGTCCGCAGTGACAGGTAGGACAGGCTGTAGTCACTGGGAAGGAGGGAAAAGGATGAGATGGAGGTACACACATGTATGCAAACACACACATTAGGGCCCAACGGATACAGGATTATTGCATACAATATAAGAAACCACCGTATTTAGTTATCTAGTGGTGCAGATTTATACTCTGTAGACTATTTAGTCATATATTCTGATGGTATTTCCATGAGTTGTATGTACACAGTGTAAATGAATATTCCTTAATATTTTATTTTGTGACAGTATCTTGCATGATACTTTATTGCGACGTTTCAGTCATAGGACTTTAGTGTAGACAGTGTGCATGATTATATTTCATTCTCAGTATCTACCTTTTTGGTTTTTGTCCTACGAACCTGTCACTCAAAGACTTAAAAAATACTGTTTTCTGTATCTTGTCACAAATCCAATTCTTACTGATGAAAAGCACCACATATTGCATATGTATATTTATCGTAGTAACTAATAGTCGTGGTGGTAGTTGTGTCCTTACAGGTCTCTACCAGTGGAGGACCACAGAGCAAAAGGAAACTCACTTGCAGAACTTGAAGAGGATCTTCTCAAAGACTAAAACTGGCCCTGTGCTGCCAAGAATAGTGAGGGGCTGCCCCGCGAATAGGGAGTACGCCACTCCTGTCAGCGACGCCCCGAATAGAGACTCTATGGCACTCTGTAGACAGGGAGGAGAGGTAGAGAGTGAGGGAATGAGAAAGGGAGGATGGAGGGATGGGGGAGGTAAACCCACACAGAGGCTAGAGAGGGAAAGATTGAAGGAGAAAAGAAAGAGGCAAAGAGGAAGAGAAGAGACCCCGAACACAGAGAGTCTTGATTAAACAGACATTCTGGGCTGCATGGGAGCGAATAGATAAACTGCTCTAATTTTTCCACCCAGTCGACTTGTCTGGAGTCACATCTCTGTGTGACCATAGACTGCTGAGTTTACTCAGACGCATCACACACATCAGCACACAGACTGTGCCTATGCCAACAGTCCCTGGTCTAATAAAGACATCTGGGTTAGAAAGAGAGAAAGAGAGAGAGACAGAGAGAGAGAGACAGAGAGAGAGAGACACTATATATAATAGCTCACAGTGTGACAAGAGATTAGTGCACAGGAGGTTGAATAATCACCACATCCCACTGTGGATCAGTGAATAAAGACCTCACTGTGCGGGACAGCCACACAGACGAGGATTAAATAATATAGTAAGAAGGTGATCCGAGTTCAGTGCTTACAGTGACTTTTCTTGATGCACCGAGTGACCTGATGTGCATAACGGAATAGGATAAACAGGGGGAAAAAAATCCTATTGCAGAAACAGATCAGTGACGGGTATGACTGAGACTGACTCTATGCAATACAAAAGATCTGAGATTATAACCACATACTCGTAACTGTCACTGGCAATCATGATGAGAGGGAGGGTGTTGCTCATGATGGCTGATAAGGAACCACCTAAAGGTTAGGTCACACTGGAGGATTTTGAACTAGAAACGTATGGGAATTTATTTTGAGGCATCAGCACAAGAACACAAAGTAGAAGGGGCACAACACACTGGGTAGAGCATGGCACTTACACTGCCAGGGATTAGGGGTTTAATTCCCACCGGGGCCCCATCAAAAATGCATGCACTCATAGAACCGTGAGACTCTTTTAAGTGTCCATCAAATAGCATATGTTACCATGTGTTATGAGACACAAAAGCTGACAGTTGCACTCTCTGTCCCACTCACTATGTTGCCCTTGGTGGCCTCCCCGAGCAGGCCTCCGAAGGTGATGACGGGGGACATGCAGGCGCAGTACAGGAAGAGGATGGAGGCCAGACACTGCAGACTGAAGGAGTCCCTGACGTCGCTCCAGTAGAACGGGGCTTTCCGCTTGATGTCTAGGATCAGACCTCCAAATATCCTGAGAGAGGAGAGAGATACATTTTAGTGTTTGAATCTGAAAAATAACATACAGAATTCACAATGACGGTGAAATGTGAAAAGAAGACAAAATATCAACATCACAATGACAGCGATATGGGCACAAAGTTATAGTGCAACGGCTGTCAAAAAAATTATTCTAGATAAATTATTTTGCATAACCATGACAATCAAAAGTATGTTGTAGCTTTAGGTAACTTTACAGCCTATTAGTTCAACACAATCAGGGAATCTTTGCAACAGCTGGCTACACAAAACCAAACAGTTGCAATCCCGGCTAACCGGCCTCATGAAGGTGGTTATCACCTCGCTCTCTCAACCCAGGATTTACCAATGCAGCTATGAGCGTGTTCACATAAAAAGGGGCGGGTTTTGTAACAAATAGCCAATTGCATACAACATGCACAGATCTAGAGCACTGTGTTTAAAATAAGATGAAACTATTGATCACTGTGGGGAAATTAGGTCACTGCAGCAGCAAAAGTAATAGGACTAAGTGGGGAAAAGAAAATAGCATATAAGTGAACAACTAGAAAAAATAAAACAACAAAAGCAGTAGACCATACATAATTGTGGCTTTATTTAAGTATATGCTGCTTCAACATGTTTATTTAAGTATATGCGGCTTCAACATGTAAAGTAGACTGTAAAAGTGGGAAATATGGGAAAAAAATGGATTAGTAACATTTATGCTCTTCTCTCAAGAAATAGAAACTATCATAATGAATAAATATGAGCAAAACAAAAACAGAACAGCGAAGAGCAACGCTGTTACTGCTACCAATGCCAGAGAGAATTGTTGGAGGAAAATTGCAGACGGTGTAAATGCTCAAGTAAATATGCTTATTACTGCTCATCATAAGGCACAGTGGGCACATCTTTCCTTGATAGAATATTGTGTTGAGGCTCTGAAAAGATTTTCCATTCACAAAGTCGGCCTCATGTTCCCCAGGGCCGCGGTGATGGAATATGGGCACAATCTATTGCACTAATCACTCTAGGGAATCCTATGAGAGAATTTAAGCACTTAATATGCAACAGTAAATTTCATTCATTATTGATAATGAAGCTACCTGCTATTTGATAGAAGCCTTCTTTTACAGCCAAAGTTGGCAAATTGCCTAGAAATGCTACAAACATTCATTATATCTCTGATATAATAATTCATCATGGAAACAACTGGATTCTGCTGGTCTCTAACCACTGTTGCCCTGTGAAGAGCCCTTCTTACCATCTGTTAATTCAACCGTATCCCCCTGCAGTACTTTTTACAGTATTGTAGTATAGTACAGTCATTTGAATGCAAAGTTTTTGTTCGTATCGGGTTTTGCAAATGGAATTTTTGCAATACAGGTTATTTAACAACACACAGGATCCTCTAGGAACGGTGATGCCATTTTTCCAGAGAGTTAATTTGTAGGGAGGCGGGCTTTTTATGTTTGGATCTGATAGCCTGAACATAACCTGCTCTGCAGCCTTAGTTACCATGACAATGTACCCTGCTTGAAGGTGCGCCATCATCGTGAGACCAAAAAGCCAGGGTTAAGCCCAAACTTAGCTTGCTAACCCACTGATATCGATGTGTGAAACAGGACCCTGTTCAGGCCTGTGTACTAACCCAGATTCAAGCTAATCTATTTACACCCCGTGTCGTCAACTCCCACACCACTGCTTGTGTGCGTGTAGAAGAACTCTATTGGTATACGGCTCCATAAAAATAGGAATACCTGCTGTGTGTGCGCGCGTGCGTATATCAGGGTATATGCAGGAATCCTGAAGTTAAATTCAATACCTTTTAAGACCTTTTTTAAGACCTTTTCAATATATTTTAAGACCTCAACACCACTTCGAGCTGTAACCGGTTACATCAGCGGCACACCTTTAACTTACATTCACTATACATTGATTTTGAGATTGCAAAACTAAACAGTCTTAGTTTGCGATAACTTCTATGGACCACTGTATCAATACAACAGAATTCAGATAGGCCGGGAGGGAACAAAGCTCAAGAGAATAAATTGAGTGCACTGACATATTTCTGTGTCAGTGCAAGGTTTATTAATAAGTAATAACAGTAACACGCTCACACACACACGCACGCACGCACTCACACACACACACACACACACACACACACACACACAACACGGTCATTAACAAAAATCTCTGTGGTCTTTGCATGCTTTGTTCTCTTTCCCATTCACTTTCCATAGTACTTTCCACTTAGTGACAGCCTACACAGAAGAATCCCAAATTCGCCCTTTGCACAAGAGGGCGTCTCTTAACTTCCGGGTTATGCATTACTGTTTCCGGTTGTAGTTTGTTGTAGTAGTTGTGAGGAGCAAAATAAATAAATTCACGCAAACGTTTAGCACACAAACTCTTTGGACAAATAGGCTATTCACATTGAAAAAAATAGCTACAAAATTTAATACCTCATAAAATGGCGATTAAGACTTTTTTAATACTTTTTAAGGGCTTTAATTTTCGCTCAATTGATTTATTACCTTTTAATACTTTTTAAGACCCCGCGGACACCCTGGTATATACGGTGTGTGGGCTTGTGAGTGTCTGTCTTCTTCATACGAGTCAACCCCACACCTACCCAAACTCTCATCTCTCTGCCACAATCTAATTTATTTAGACCGGGGATGGTTTTATCTTTATACACATATCACTCTGTCCCCTCTCCCCCTGTCTCTCTCCATTTCAGCCTCTCTTCCCCCGTCTCTGTGGGATTCTATTTTTCTAAATCCATTTCTCACCTTATACATCTTACTCTGCTTTCTCTGACACCTGTCCTGTTGCTCTGCTCTCTCCTTGCCCTGCTGTGCGTTCTTCCACTTGCTTTCTTTTTCCCCACTACTTTTACCGCTGCAACGAGCAACCTCTTTAGCCATCCTCCACAACCCCATCTGTCTCTTTTATACAACCCCTGTGTCTGTTCAGGTTTTGCTTTCTTTACACAAGCTCCTTGCACATCTACATCCTGTGTCAAGGTCAAGGTCAAGGTAAACTTTATTATCCCAGATAGGGAAATTCAGGTGGTCAAAGTGCAAAAGTACACAAAGCAGTCATACAAACAAATATAAATACAACTATACAATATACAGTCCCCCCTCCCCCCCCAACACACACGCCCACACACACACACACACACACACACCATTATAACCAACTAATAAAATAAAATAAGATGTATAAAGTATATTGCACCATACAAGTGTTGCACAAGGATAACCATTGCACATAGCCCTGGCCAAAACCATCAGATCCTATGTTTTGGACTGTCCCTCTCATTTAACAGTCTAATTGCTGAAGGAACAAAATACTTGCTAAACCTGGTTGTTCTTATTTTCCTTTGCAGAATCCTACTTCCTGTGTCCCCTACTAGCTCCCTGCCAGCATATGCCTTTTATAGCAGTGGTGAAAGGGAGAGTGCATCTGTAAATAATGCAGTGGCCCCAGTCTGATGTGTATGTGTGTAGAGTATGTGTGTCTGTCTGAGGTCTCAAATAAACACGTTCTAGTTGCAGTGTGGCCAGAGCTCAAGAGGCTCAGCGTGAGTATCTATAAATGTCAGCCTCCATGGTTCAGAGAGTGCAGTAGACGTGATTGCACAAACATAGTGTTGAGTTTAGTATTCTAAATGGGAAGGCCTATATTATGGTGATACGCAGGACTAAACATTGATACGGCATTCAGCGGAGGATTTTGAATGTTTCATTCATTGAGCATTTCAAAGATTTTCATAAATACTAGGCCACTGTTACACACAGTTTACATTCAAAATATGTAATGAGCTTTAAAGACAATTAAAAAAACTGAAGAGAAATAGCTTTGACAGAGCATTTTGTGGTTACAGAACAAACACTACTGCTGCCTACCGCGAAACCAGCGAAAATAAACTTTTAATGGCGCACTTGTTAATAATTACTACTCGCCTCATCTCACTTGTTACACCAAAGATTTTGTAGCTTTTGTGCAGAGGACCTTCCTATTATTATAACCACAAATTGGTCTCTCAGGTGTGCTTGGATGTCCATGATATATTAAACTTAACCAGTTATGCTAATGAGGTCATTAATTCAACTAACTAATGCATTAATTAGCAAATATTTCTGTGTCAATATAAGTCTTCACATAACACATGGGCAGTATTAATGAGCTCCATTTATTAAAGCATTTATGCAGCCAAATTCCATTCAGATCATCTACTCTGTAGGGGGTTAGGGTTGGTATAAGGATGAAGTTTCTATCATGTTTTGTTCTTCAGTTATTGTGTTTGAAGGACACTGACAGACAAACAGCTGCCACAATGGTGACATGGTGACACCATATACCACAGTGCTCTAGTTGTATATCAGGAGGGCCACAACAGTGAGGATTCCAGTTTTATTTCCCTTCTTTGCTTACACCAACAGAAGTTGTCATCTCAAGTCAATGCCAAATCGTACTGTACTGACCTCCCAGTCCTCTGCAGCTCAGGTCCTGCATGATTGTCCTCTTCCTTCTCCAGCTCCCCAGCCGGAGACGCAGTGCCGTTGGGCTGGGACGGCCTCTTCCTCTTCAGCTGCAGGTCAGAGGACATTCACTTGATCAACCTGAGGTCATGATGCTCTTTGTCCATCGGGTGGCACTCTCAGTGTGATTATAGCGGCATAGAGTGTTTGAAGAAGTCATGGAAAACTGTTTCTAGGTTACAGTTGTAAAGCATGAGAATCAAGTCATTGATGATCTTTGATGAAAGGCTTTAGTGTGTCTAAGCTGTAGGCTCACTCTCAATTCCTCCATAATATGTGTAGCGGACTATCAGATGTGTGACACTGTCAGATATTAGAGGTCTAACACCTCACATTGACTTTACACTGTATGTGAGGTCTAGTTAGTATGTCTGTCAGTATGTACAGTATGTTACAGTGCAGATTGTCGTTAGGTGTTTGCACCAATGCCACCCAGGAAAATTCCTGTATGTTAATTTAAGTGATTTTGACATGTCTGTTACAATATAGAGCAAGTTTACAACAAAATTGATAGACTCTGTAATGTGTTCATAGTTGACAATAAATAGTATATGACAGAGAGGGACCCTCACCTGAGACGGGACATTCTTGGGGGGCTCAATCCGGATTGTGGGGTCCCACTCTCCAGGGGGCAGGACAGTCACCTGATCCAGGAACTCATCTATCCCAGAGAGTAGATCTGTTCGGTCTTTGGCCTTATACGCCACATCATGGAAAATCTAAAGGGCATAATTATCTGAAGTTATCAGATGCATCTGCAATCACAAAGTGTTCATGGCAAGGATAAATTCACCAAATGTTTAAGGAGAGGGTAATACAGCAAATCACAGATTACCATCACAGGATGCATCTTGGATCAATAGAAAAAAAAAAAATAACATACCATACATCTGTGCTTTTCTCACCTCATCTGTCATGAGTGTGGCCATTGATCTGCCAATCTCATGGTACTGGGGCCCTTTACCATGAGGACCCAACAGCAGGAACAGAAACCTGTGGAGGAGACATATCATGTAATACACCACAAATGGCACTGTGATACTAATCTGCCCTACAACGGCAAACAGCAGTAACTACTGTGTTCAAAGGGTGTTTAAGCCCTCAATGCCATTTTACAGATGAGGGGCAGACACATCGGAAACTTTATAACTCCTCCAATACACAGAATTTATTTTTGCTAGGCTGCAACTTGTAAAGTTGTCTGGCCTGACTTTAAGTACACATATGGAGGCCAGGCAGGTGTGTTAGGGTACACCAGGAGTAACTGAGACATGTGAAGGGGGATATATTGTTTTTGCTTGGCTCCTAACTGTATATTTACCCCGCAGGAGTTTAGTAGTTTGGTAGCTATAGAGTTGTCTAGCAGGAGTTTTAAGTAACTCATCTGAAAGATAAACAGGTGTGTTAGGAGTTAGCAACCTGTCTGGTAGACAGTCATAATGTTAGAAGACACTATTTGCTTTTGGTAGGCTACTAGCTATGCATTTAATCAGGCAGGAGCTTTCAGTAGTGACTCATTTGGGAAGAAAACAGGTTTGATTGGTTTGGCACTTGATAGGTTGCAACTTTATAGGTTAGGACATATGAAATATGTTTTTGTTAGACTGCTGTGTTATATTTGGCTGGGAGGAGCCTTGTAAACAGCAACAGAGTGTTGGCCAAGGACATCATGTTTGGGTGCGCTCATCATTCTGTGTTTCAGAGGGGGGGCACAAGTTAGCCAGTTACACATGGTGCCACCTCCCTCTGAAAGACAGTGTTGAGGGCTTAAACACCCAGTGAGCAACTGCTAGTTGTGTTTTAAAGGTCAAATGTCAAGACAAGGGTTTAGATTTAATATCAACAAAAGCACACTCATAAATGCTATTTAATGATATACAATCAACACTATGTATGTCTGAATAGGAAATAAGCATTGAGATCAGTTTTCTGTTTCACCACTCACTCAGTTACTGCTCCTTGGCTTTGTAGAGCAGTATAAACAACATGCAATTCTCTGCAGAACTGTTGTTAAAGCTGTCACTGGCTGGCATGAAGCCGTGTATTAGAGAACATTCATTTTAGGACATGGAACTGATGTATACTATTAAACTTCCAATAAATGCAGTCTCAAATAACAGCTGGTCTCTAAGCGTTGGAGAACGCATCATGTTTCAGCAACGGCACCTGTGCAATCATGAAAAAGCCTACGCCAACGCTGAAAATACTGCTACTGAAAATGTTCATAACAAATTCGGTGGACAAGGCGCACACAGATATTTTGGTGTAGATCTTAATATAATCAGACAGAATCTGTCTGAAATGTCAGCTACTGCTGATTAAAACAAATAATTGCCAAGAATATTAATGAAAGTTTTACAATAGTAGAGAATGCAGAGGAAAAATGAAATGAAAAATGTAAGCACTGAAAGAGTTTTGTGTTTACATATAGAGACTGACTGAACAAAACACTATACTCCAACATCTATTTTGGAAAAAATTGCATTCTGCAATTCAGTGATTATCCAAAAAACTTTGAGGATCCCATCCTTAAAAATATAACTTCACAGTTTACCAATACCTAGGATAAAAATCCCTGCCATAATCCAGGGCGAGCATTCATACAGAAGCCCAACTCGGATGCCAAAAGAAAGATATACTAACCCACAGATGGTGACCATAGAGGACATCAGGCTATGTCATCATAAATACACCGGACTATCAGATAGTACTATTCACTGTGCCACAAATGTGGCACGGTTGAGCATGTCAGTATGGGATGTCACTGGGTTTATCAAGCCGGCAGGAGTCACAAGTCAGAATCAAGTCTCAGTATGCCTTCTTTAGCTATTAGAATATCGGGCACTGGTTTAAAAAAAAAAAAAGTAAAGTAACCTAAATTAAGCTATAGATAGAAACCACAAGTGTACGTAATCACTTAATACATTATACTATCATGCAATAGAAAAAAAAATCCTAACTGGCCTTTTAACATGAACATCTCATGATTATGTCAAACATCCGAGAGAGAGAGAGAGGAACCAATAGATATGGTTTTTGTTTTTATATCACTCTTTCCTTTCAACCCTCCTGCTGAGGTCCTAACTCCAACTCATCTGGCTCGCAATCAGTGATGGCACATGTAAACATTGCTGACAATAATGCTGGTATTGTGCTAAAACTGACTCATCCATATGTGTTCTCGGTTGTCTGATAAAGTTTAATGTTGTCAATCCAGTGTCCTTTATTGTGATACTGCTGGCTTTGAAACTTGCCGTCCTTTTACTGAGCCCAATGCACTTAGCCATATGTTATTACAAAAGGTACTGCAGCTGATGTCATGTTACTGTTGTGTTTGTCCATGCATCAAAGTGATGAGATACATCATAGTCACGCCCAACATAAAAATAAACACTTCATCTTTTTGTGACCTTTTTTTCTAAGTGTGTGTGTCACTTAATACAACTGTCAAATTAGCAATAGAAAACTAACATGGTCTTGTGTTTTAAAAACACTCCTCAGGGTTTGCTGGTTTTGTCCCTGCATGTGCTTCCCATTTGAGTGTCTTGTGGTACTGCTTTATGTATCAAATGTATTATCTTCCTTCCCATTAGATGACTAGTTAATTTCTGACACTTTGCTTTCAATTGTTGTTGCTAGACACTTCAAAGACTATTACAAAGACCAGGTAATAACTTAAGTGTCAGAGTGGGTCACTTTTATCAAATTGTGGATATCCAATTTTTGGAAAAAAAACCTCTTAATGAATTATTGTACCTTGTGGGCACAGGCACCTCAGTCAGGCCGGTGATAAGGACGGCAGGGGACAGTCGTACAAAGGCGATTATGGGCTTCTCCAGGAAGTCTACTTCCCCCACCAGCACGTTGGAGGCCTCAGCACCCGGTGGAATCTTCTTCATGAAATTCATGTCCACCTGAAACCAATAGAACCAGTGAAAGAGAGGATTCAGATATTCAGATTAATATAGATGGAGAGAGGGAAAAGGTAGAGAAAGAACAGTAAGGAGTGAAAGAAATTGAGAGATTGAGACGGAAGGACGGAGACATGCAAATTGGGATTAGGATGCAGGAATGCTAGGGATGGCAGCTAGGGTTGCTGGGATGCCAGGACCAAGGATAATCTACGAGGAAAGTTAGTAGCTACATAAACTACAAAGTACTGAGCAAAGACTGTCCATCTTCATGACGCATTTCTTGTCATGTTCACTGGACACATGACATCTCGTGTGCATTGCTAAATACAGAGCCGAGGACAGCAACAATTTCTGTATCTCTAGATAGAAATGTTCTGCCTTCATCCCTCTCTTTCATGCTCTGACTCATAAAGATAAGAGCTTGTTTTTTGGCAGACATAATAGATAGTTTTATAATGATAACTACTTATTGCTGCCAGCCCTTCTATTTCATGGATGAGAGAACCATGAAATGGTAAGATGGATGGAGGCCATGCGAGGGAGGAATTTTCCAAACCGAACACACCTACAGAACTAAATAAGACTTTTACTTTGAGGATCAATTCTTGGTCCACTACAGCTGAAGATGCCTCTTATTGAGCCCAGAAGAGAAGGGGCAAGGGGAATGTGATGGTGGCTCTCCTAGAGGCGGTTTTACAACACAGGCCATTGAAATGTCTGCGGAAGTCCAGAAACTATGAGGAAAAATAATGATGGGCCCTTCCACCATGATGGATTGTTTCTGTGCTCAGTACTGTGGTTAGGTTACCTTGCTGAAGTCGACACTGCTGCTTTCTCTACTGACCCCTGCTTTGGATGGCCTCCTCTCCGCTGACTTGGTACCGTCCAGGTTGTTGGGGATAGAGTTCGGGGACACCAGTGGTCCTGGGAGGGACAGGGGGAGGGGAGGAGGAGAGGTGAAGATAGCGACGGAGATTGTCAGTCGTGTGAGTACTTGAGGATGGTGGGAGGCAGAGACCTGTTGTGTGAGAATGGTTGTGTGGTCCACCATGAAATTTCATTTGTGATTTCTTTCTCTCTTCTCTTTACTCAGATTGTAGTTTTGAAATACAGCAAAAGCAAAAAAGTTGTGTTTTTCTTGAAGCTATTTGAATCTATGATAGATGACTACTAAATGTTATGGGCTCAACATACGGGAGGCGATGTCGCAAGCGTTTCATTAATTTTCAGTCAGAGGGGAGCAAAGATTCACAGGATCCTTCCTGGCAAAGCAACAAGTGATACAGGATCTCGTTAAATTTTACGCTGGTGCACAGTCACATGCACACACACAGGGCTGTGATGCGATGCCAGCGGTTATTAAAGTTTTAAACTTTCGAGTTTGTCGTGCGTTTTTCAGTGTGATATTTGCATTTCGTGGTGGTAATTGCAGCATGGAGGAACAACTTATTGTTGCAGTGGCTGATTTTCCCCAATTACTTGACATAGAGAAACATGTCCACAGAGACCTCAACAAAAAAGCAGTGCCTTGGGAAATTGTTAGTGCCAGAGTGGGGGTCTCAGGTAGGTAAAGTTAGTATCACCTCTGAGGTCTTCCATAAAATAATGAAATTCATCATGCGTTTTCCTCGACATTTGAATAAGATGAACCCACACAGACCTTTTTATCTTGTAATGAGGAACCAGCAATATTATTTCAAATAACTGAAGCAATCATCATCTACATCTACAACAGCGATCCATGGCTGAAATTGAAATGCAATGGACAGGACAGGACATTTTATATAAAAATATATAAAATCTATAACGCATGAAGTTACATTTGCTGTTGTTGACATTTCCCTTTTTAACTGCAAGTAGAAGGATTATTGTCTGCTTCCAAGACCAAACCATTGCTTGCTAGATGCGATGATTTGGTATAGAGCTGGGAGATTGTGATGGCTCTCCACGCGGGAGGCGGTGTGTTTTGTAAAGCTCTGTTGCTGATCGCTCCCCGTCTGTGAAGCTCATTATTCTGGAGCTGAAGTCATGCCTGCTTAGCTTGAATTGATATAATCCTTAACATAAAAGTGAGTGAAGGTGTTGAAAATGCATGACCGTACACCATCCTCGGGCTTCAGCACTGCCAAGTGTTGAAGCCATCCCCCAGCCTGACTGGCTGTGCACTTCAACACAGCTTATGTGATGTGAGCCATACAGGAGACAGGAAACGCTAGCACTTGAGGCGACATGAGAGTAGGAGATGAAATGAGGGGATAATGTATGTGAATCAAAGAACAGGAACCGCACACTCCCCTCTGCAATTCTGAAGTAACATTTCTTTTACCAGTTTTTGCTATTTTCCTTATTTTCCCCATCAACACATTTCTCATTTCTCTATGAAGAAGTAATCAAAATACAAAATTAATTCATGAAAGCTTAAGTACTGTAACACATTCTCATTTGCCCCTTCATATGTCTCACAGCAATTAACCCCAAGTCACTATTAAACATCGCTGAATTTCCGCCAGCATGTGGCTTGCCAGTGATTCATCCCCCTTGACCTGTACCCTGGAGTAACCCCCGCGGACGGTGGGTAGCTGTGACTGGTGAACGGGAGCGCAATCGCTCACATTCCCAACAAAGCCTCTTGGAATAAGGGGGGGATTAGCTTAGGTTGCATCCGCCAACACACTTCATTCAGGAAGATTAAGCCCCGGAATGCTCACCCATACCAGCCTTTTAAACAGTGGCGTCACAGCGCTGCCTCTTTCATATGCAAACAAAGAGTAAAATAAATAAATAAAATCATACAGATCCACTGACTCCTACTTGGGACTGGAAGCGCAGGGCTTTTCTAATAAAAGGTGAAAAGAAAAAAGATGAAATTGGATCATGAATCTTTATCTTTAAGGCTAAGAGTTGTCATGTGCTACTTTGCTATGTTATCAATGTATTAAGACAGGTCTTGTGGTAATCTACAATTCTTTCTACTATCTTTCTACTGTATAAAGAGAGGGATTTCAAGCAGTCAAATACATCCAGGAGTTGCATATAAAAGGTGCAGCTAGGTTACCATGGGCCTGGATCCAACATTTTTTCTTTACATGGACCCTGCTTCCTGAAACTGACTCAAGTTACTTCAGTAAACGTTTAATGAGGGGGAGAAATACTTAGTCTTGAAGTGCCCTCACTGTGGGCCCCACAATAACATGGAGCCAGAGTACAAATGACTGCCTGCACAGCCTAAATTCACCACTCACTCCATGTGTATATGAAATGTATAAGTATAAATAGCCTGTGATGGGAGACTAATGATGTCAAATCAATACCACTGCAGTTAAAACTGGCTGCAAACAACTACATATTACAGGAACATAATCAATTGCAGTGCAAAACCTGACTTCAGTTATTTGTAACCTGTAAACCAGATTGTAACCAAATTCATCAGACAACTTACTGTATATGACACATTTCAAGCATTTCATTGTCTGGTGTAATATCCCCATCCAATACACAGTCACAGAGCTGGTTATGTGATTCATCCATTATTACAGCCTACAGTGTTGTACACCAAAAAGTATTTATAAATTGCAATGACGAAGACTTGAAAGCCCTAATCCCCCTTTGAAAAACCCACACACAGATGTGAAAATGTTTGCCTCTTGAGAAATACTGTATACATGTCTTCCTAGGAGGGGGTACAATTACAGAGCCTCCTCATCTATAATAAGACCACCCCCAACCTTTTAGTTTCAACTCCAACTCAGTGCTCGCTGGTTCTCATGACCCATCCTTTGAGCGTAGCCATGCCCAGAGTGAGTGACGAACACACACACGTACACGCGCACACATACACACACACACTCTATAAATAAAGGGCACAAGACTGGGTTCGGGAAGAACAAAAAGTCACTGTAGATGCCAGATAGTACGTGCCAACACACCCACCCTCCTCCCAGGCTTATATTTAGCCATGCTGCTAGAACACATTGCCCTCACTAGACTCTTAATGGGGTAAAAGACTCTCAGACGACTGTTTATACTTAGGAATTGAGGAGGAGGAAGAACATGAATGCCAAATGATGCAATGGGAAAAGCACAAGGTGCATGACGTTTTATAGCTGTATGCATTCTAAATGGGGCAGTCACACAGAGATAAAACACATTGCAGCTGGGAGGATATAGAACTTATTTTGCCACAGTTTCTGTAGCGCACACACTGAACCAAATAGGAAATAAGGGTGGGGAAATAATGAGTTGGGGTAGGTGAAGTTGGCACTGAAATATCACAGAACACATGACAAAGGATGGTAGCCAGACACCAGACAAACCAAAACATTTTGGAAGACAAGATTTCATGCAACCACACTGAGTGATGTATGAAGGAGGATAGGGCCAAGCAAGGCATAGACGCTGAGGAGGGGCTCGATGGACATGTGTGGGGAGAGAGAGAGAGAAGTGTGAATGGCAAAAAGTAGTGGGCTGAGTGGAGAAGACAGGTAAGGTAGACAGAGAGGAACAGGAATGATTCAGTAGAATGGATAGAAAGACAGAGAAGTGAGGTGAAAAAAGAACTGAGGCAGAGAAGAGAGTGGTGTGAGGAAGTTTGTGGGTAAATACAGCGGGAAGAGCGTCTTAATGAGAGAGCCTTGCTGTGGGTTATTGATGAGATGGCCGCAGGGTTGGAGGGTAACAAGGCAACGGGGAGCAGAGCCAGCATGCTAGTGCTAGTGTTCTCTGTTCAAGCCGTGACTCACACTGGCAGGCTACACAGATATTTGCCTTCTAAGGGCAGCAGCTGGAGGCCCTGGGATGTCAAGGATGATTGCCGGCTCAGGTGCGACGCTGCCCCCTCTTCCTCTGCAGAGGCTGGTGGGTCGTCATCCTCGGGGGGCGACACCACCACCTCTGGGATGCCATGGGGGCCGAGGCCCGGGCCAGGGGTGCGCGGCGGGGTCTGGGAGGACCGTCGAAGGGAAGGGGGGGTGTTTTGGGGGGTGGTCAGGGGCGAAGGGCCAGGGGAGGGCCCGGTGTTGGAGGAAGAAGAGGGCAGGAGGTGGTTGAGGAGGACGGAGACCCGGGACTCGCGCCTCTGCAACAGGTTGGAGACAGAGGAGGCTGCCCCTGGCTTCTGGAGAGAGAGACGGGAAGAGGACAGGCCCTCTCCTAACAGAGGAGACAATGGCAAAAAGGACAAAGAGAGGAGAGGGAGAGAGAGAGAGGGAGAGAGGAAGAAATGAAGAAGAGGAAAAAGAGGGATGGAGCAGAAAGGAAAAACATATAAGGTAGGAGTTTATCAGAAAGATGGTTTCAGGAAGAGACACAGCCAGAAGGAGTGGACAGCAAGAGCGTGGGAGGACTGCAGTTAGAGAGAGACGTGCAAGTAGAAATGTGAGCGAAAGCATGGTTGTGTGCAGGAGACAAGGTGTGTGGTTCAGAGGGGAATGTAGGGAGGATCCACAAGGGCCAATCAGCTTGTCTCATTCAACTTCAAACCAACCAATCATACACCGTGACTGAATTGAGGCAAAAGTCTGAGTTGAGAGAGGCTTGCATGCAGGAGAGGATGAGTTAGTGCAGTGTCAGTGCACTGTATGCATACATTATGCTCTACCACCAGTCATTAAGTCCAATACATACTCTTTTGGCACAGGACATACTTCACACAGAAATAAACTGTTTCACCATCACTAATACATCAATATAACATACACAGTTTTGACCTTTCACATTTACATTTCATGATACAAAATGCAAGCCCAACAGGGATCACAGGCACATGAGTAGAGAAAGCTATATTTCTTGCATACATAAACAAGACACTACTGTGGCCATGCCCAGGAGAAAGAAAAAAAAAAAAAAAACACACACTGCTGATTCCAGTTGCAGGAAATTAAAACATTACTTCCTGAATGTCACCCTAGGGAGAGGAAGCAGTCATTAATTCAAACCCCAAGCCAGGCCAGCCATACATGTTAGCACCATCATTAGCACCCAGATTTCTCTTTCACTTGGGGGGGCCGGTTGATTCAATATTGATAATCATTCTCTAGATTCTACTCACTTTTACCTTCCACCTTCTATGCTGGCATTGAAGGGATTCGAACATTGGATTTTTGGAACCAGTCCCACAAGGGGGGGAAGATAGAGAGGAAAAAGAAATGCGAGTGCATCGGGGGATCTCACCGTTTCTGTCAAGCAAGAGCGGGTCAGAATGTTTCTTGCCTATGTCAGCGATGGAGCGCACCAGAGGGATGCGGTTGCTGAGCTTCCTCTCGTTCTGGTGGTGGTGTCTCTTCAGCATGGCTTCCCGCACCTTCTCACGCAGGTCCTCCTGCAGCTGGCCTGACGCCACCATGCTGTCTATTACCATGTCTGACTCACACACAGGCAGGCACACACGCACACACACACACACAAGAAAATTGAAGTATGGGCCACTGGAAATCCATTACGGAACGAGAATCCATGATAAGTAGTGCAGTGATTATACTATCCAACAGTAGATTAATAGAAATTATTATCAGCATTATTTATCTAGTACTTCCCGAAACAATGTTACACAAAAAATGATAAATAAAAAGGCAGTATGATAAACAAAAATGCCAAACATGACTTAAAAACAGGGTCACAGGAGGATGAAATAGACAAATACAAGAAGGATATAGGTAAATACAAATAAAATGAGTTTAACAAGTGATTTAAGTGAGTACTGTCAAATAAATATACCAGCGATTTCCTCGATACTGTTGGCCCTCATGTCCAGCATGACGGTGCCGTTGAGTATGCAGCTACGCAGTTCGAATAAGCTGTGTAGTGACAGCGTGGCAACGTAGGGCTTACTCCACCTCTCCCCGCCATCTTCCACATCCTCCTCGAACTTCAGCCATCTGGACATGAACACCCATCACACACGCACATATACAGAATGTTTTACTTGGATCCACTAATTATAATTGACATAATATTAAAATATCAGGTTCATCATAGTTCAAGGACATTTAAGGATACAGAAAGCATCGTTCCTGCCACATGGCCTCAGACAACAGTCTCACAGTTAGCATCACATACTGAAGCACTTCAAAGTGAATGACTCATACTCCAAATCTGAGCCTTTATTGAACACCACAAGTCATAACAGTGAGAAAACAATCTCTGACATTTTTTTTGAAAAAGAGGTAAATCACCATGTTGAAATCTGAATTTGTGAACCAAGGTCGAATTTGGGTCTTGCACCATCTGTAGCCATAACAAAGAGTATGACTAAGTAGGATATTTACAATTAGTTGTGTATAATCATATATTGTAAATTAGTTTCCACAATTAATCATAGATGGGAGGGAAGGGAAGGCGATCCTGAAACATTTTATGTTATTTCTTTTTTTTACAAGTTCGTGTCCGTTGGAAAACACTGAAGGCTGCATACTACACAGCCAAAAAGAAAACTCGAACCTATACACACTCCCTTACTTTGACCTCCTTCATGATATTTATTTTTTAGCAATACAACCTCTGACTCCTGCAATTCTCTCTGAATAATCAAAATAAGTACTTCAATAATGTAAATGGAATTACGGTGAGTTGTCAAACTATGGAATCATGTAAACGGCTTAATTAAACCGTTTTCATAGCATTGGTAATAGTCGCACTATTGTGCGCATGCAAGTGTAGCCACTGAGACTAATGGTTGGGATTAATAGTTTGGATCACAATACCTAGATGATAATCAGGATTATCAGTTTAGCCATAATCAAGCAGTTCTATGACTAAGGTACAAAGCCATCAAACAGCCATACTGAAAAAGAGCTAAACTTTGTACCAAAAGCCAAATGAGCTGTGGAGTTCTGGACTGCTTTTACATGCACAAAAGTGTCCTGGTGCTGCTGGAGCCTGGAGTTGCTTTCTGACCTGGCAGTCTCCTTCCACTCAGTGGCGCTGCCGTCTCTGAAGGAGAGCTCGTCCATCTCGGTGAAGAGGTCGTGGGGGACGTGCTCCAGGTCATCGTCCTCCGTACCCAGGATGAACTGGACCCGCTGGGATGGTGTGTCTGGACAAAGGTCAAAGGCCACTTTTACAGGGGGAGCAATGATAATAACGATAAAATTATCTAGGGAATCTGTGCTATTTGGTGGATGCTTTAATCTCAAGCGCCCCATAGTACCGTTTAACCATTTTTAGTATGAGTTGCCCCAGTGGTAATGCACTGCTCTATGCCTTCAGCTATACAGGGAAAATGTCTGCTCACAGAAGCAGAGATATAAGAGTATAATACGAGTAGATGGGACTAGGAAGCAATTGAATACTGTAGGATCATTTTGTGAGTGAGTGTGTGTTTGTTTGTGTGTGTGTGTGGTTGGGTGGTCAAATTGCATTGATGCCTTCTGTAACTGGGGAGAATGACTTAAGGGATAGGGTGCAGTAAGACCAATGCATCACTGTAATTACTTTTCATTTTGTTACACAAAGAGGAACACATCAACAGACTTAATACGGAGAGGTATTTTGAGGTAAGTGTGCAAGAGAGAACAATGAAAACTTGGACTGCTTTCCATCCATCTACTTTTCATGTCTGATTTAATCAGGGGAGAGATATGATCAGGACATCTGGAGCCACAGAGAAAACAGGGAAACGGAACACCACAGGGAGGCAGAAATGGATTGATTGCGAATGAAAGAGGAAAAGACTATCAGACAGAATAATTATTCTTCATACTGTTCTCCTATTCATTTGATAGTTTCTGCTGATAAATGGGTATACAGCGTTTCCCATACATTCCCGTACAGCAGACATAAATATAAATAAGTATATGGCATATGTTTGTTAGTTAGTTAGATGAGTGCACACGTTTTTGCACATAATTAAACGGGAATCAAACTCCTAACCCTGACAGTGTTAGTGCCATGTTTTACCTACTGTATATAAGGCATATGATATGAGCAGCTAAAACCTGCACACTAACTTCATCATTTATTGGTAAAAATAAATGGTATTATGGCAAATTTGAATAACCTATCATCATCCATCCTCCCAACATCCCACATTGATAATTCTCCTAACATCACTACTGAAAAAAGATGAAAAGGCGGCTAATAGCATGTGGGTTTAACAATCGTCTCCTAATTCACACCCACCCCAGCAGCTGCACTGGATGCGTGTGTGTCTCTGCTCTTTGCAGGTTATGTGAAGTGATGTAATCATTTTTGGCTGCGGTGTTGAGTCCAACTGTGTAGATGAACACAGCCTTGTTTCAGGTTAGACTTCATATGAATCTTGATGCTCTGTGCTCTCAGTAAGCGCCTGACATGATGGTAGGGCTGCACAATTAAACGTGTAGAATTGTATATTGAAATTAGAGTTTCAACAATCAATAATTGTACAATAGTGGTACATTCATTGGCACTATTTAAAAGGCTCATTAAGTAATCTATGAGTTAATAATATCAACGGGTCTGTAGTACCACTTACGGTGGCCTGTAGCTGACATAAATAAGTTCCATTTTCACAAATAAGTTCCATTTTCACCACAAAGAACAATAAGGCAACTAATTCCAGCAGAGATCCAACAGAACAGTCGAGTGAAAAGGTAATATGCAAGCTACTGTCATAATTTCACACCCCCACAGATATTAGCATCATTTTGTGCTATGGGACAGTAAAAATCTTAATTCATCAAATCATCTAATCATCACCAACACTCAGGGATTAATAATCATGATCACAATATCGAGCAAAATAATCCGGGTTATCACTTCAGCCTTTAACATGCAGCCCAAATTAAGCCTTCAGGCAAACGGCCCTAAGCAGTTTGGGAGTTTGAGTCTTATGACCTTATGAGCTCTGTGCAGCTGATATGCAGTTGAGGTAATACTGCAACTTGCAACTTTTCACACAGACAGACGCACGCACACAGTGTCTAAAATGTCAAAGCCTTCAATCGGTGTCACAGCTGGTTCCCAGGGGCCTCTAATGGCTTTCAGAGTTGGATGTTTTATTCAGAGCCTTTTTAACTTTTTGAAAGAAGTCTTGAAAGAATGGGCTTGAGCAGACCAGCGTTTTTCCCTAACAATCTGTCCATGCATTGTTAGAGCATGAGTTTGAATCCAAATCACATCATGACATTGTCACGTTTGTTTCTCCCTTCTCTCCTGTCACTTCTAATTGTGCTATGCAAGGGTGGAAATAACAAATTACAAAATCGTACCCGCTGTCCATAAGCATTGCATTAGAAACTGGCCAATCATAAATTCCATATGCGTAAGATGTAGCAATGATAGTAGCTTAGTAACCATAATCTAAAAATCCATCCACCCAGCTACAGTATTATCGTTTTGCATTTGCCTGGTTGTACTAGTAGCTAAATTATGAGCATGGCCTTTAAGAAAAAAAAAAAAAAAAAAAAAAAATATATATATATATATATATATATATATATATATATATATATATATATATATATATATATATCACGGATCAAATAATGACAGGACTTGGTCAACATAGTCTAACAATAATAATATAACTATAATAATAGTTAGCTGAATAATTATTTGTAAGGCATGTGCTGAATAACAATTTGTAAGGCACCTTTTGTAAAGATACAAAGTGCTGTAAAATAAAAGGACCAGAAAAATCCTATCAATATAAAGAACAGAACAGAGCGGTCCGCAGAGACTAAGCTGGGTAGCCATTACAAGGGTTTCTGTTTATTGCCTTGAGGCAGCATGTCCTGTGAGTGCATGAATAAACATGGTTGAAAGCTGTCAGCAGTTGATATGATTCAGGAACTGTGTACTGGAAAATGAGCGTTAGAGAGTGGGATTGAGAGAGGGAGGAAGAGAGAAAAGAGCCGTGTGGGGGGTTGGGTTAACAGCATTAAGACATTAGGCTTGGTGTTGTGAGTTACAAATAGTTTCCAACCGTTAGAGGGGGACTCCCTGCCATCCTCCTTCCCCTCCTCGGAGTCTTTCTCCCTCTTCTTGCGGTGGTGTTTGTGTCCTCGGTGGCGATGCCTGCGCTTGCTCTCCCTTCCAAGAGGAACATGGACGCCTACATACACTGCTCTGTGGCCTGGGGAAAAGGAGAAGACAGTGGAATTAAGATTCAGAAAACTTTCTTGACCATCTTCTTTCACAGCACTTAAGAAACTCTCATGAATGTACCTAAAACAGAAAAAGGGGAAAGGAAAAGGAGGAGAGAAGGAGAGAGAGAAACAGCTGAGGACAGTGTATAGTTTTACAAGCTACCAGTTACTTCACATTAGAAGAAGTTCAACAACATCAAAGCTATTCTCAAGACACACATAGTTTTGTTAAATTAATTAAAGAAAGTAGTTCAAACTACTTTGCAGATATGATATGATTTTTTTTTTACAATGTCATATAATACAGATTCACCACTGAAAAAATACCACTGGTTGAGATGTTAACAAAAATTTTACAAAGCACAAAGAATGTTCACTGTGTTTATGCCGTCACTCCCGACAGCTGCCTGCCAGAAACTTAAGTCTGGATGTGAATGCAAACCAAACATCCCTATCTGGGTTTGTGACAGGAAGCAGTGCAAGGAACATCATCTTTCTTTTGCATATAGCCTAATGTCCATCACTCCTACATTTTCAAGGTTTTTCCAGCATTGTATAATCTTGTGTGGGCTGCCTAAGGTGTGAAAATTTAATTCAAATCAGCTCAAAAATTGCATTTAAATAAAAGCCTATTTAAGAGGGATGCAAGAGTGGACTGTGATGCGTTAAACCCTTCCATATACAGAGGGCGCATGTCATGCTTTCAGTACTGACAGTAGAGGGAGCCGGAAGGAGCCACAGATGGAGGGTGGAGCAAGTTCAAGTAAACTGCGTATAGAAAAAGTTGCATTATGACTAAGAAGAAGCATGCAATTTATAACATTCTGGTCGGTGATTTTTCTAGCCGGTAGACCATCCTGTGTCGGTTGTAACAAGCTACCTCTACACAGCCCACCCGCTCCCATTCCTTTCTCTGCGCATTTTCAACTTTTCATCAATGGAGGACGGTGCTTCGAGCAAGGGACTGGCATCACAAGATATACTAAAACTAAAAAGCTTAATTTTCATGCCAAAAAAAAAAGTTTGCTAGGCGCTGGCTCCAAAAAGACTCCAAACCCGGCCCAACTCCATGCAAGTCAATGGGACCGCAACGCAACTTCTCACTCAAATCAATACATTTTTTCGACAAGAGGTTATGTTCTAACTGGTCTAACTAATTTCAAAATAATTGAGTAATTAATGGTAGATAACAGTTATAAAACTGGGTTGTTTTCCTAGTGATTGACAGTGTCGCCTAGCAGGCGGTGCTGCGGCTCTGCGGACGACCCCCGGCTTCGCTCTAGCTGCGCTGACTCTATAAAATGTCAACATGGCGGCAATCATAAAAACCCACTCTTTTGGCTTCAAAATGGCCCTTCAGAAACCTACGGGTGACGTTACAGTCACTATGTCCATCTTTTTTACAGTCTATGGGCTGTGCCAGAAAGTTGTGTAAGAGGAAACAACCTCTGCTTATGTTGTTGCAATTCCTACTGGTCACCGATAGAGGTCATAAATTATTACTTACTTATTACTTAATACCCCTTTAAATGAACATTGTGAACTCTATAATTGTGCATTAAATTCATTTGTATTTCAATGGTGGCCAGCCAATCTTTTTAACCTTCTTTGAAGGCATATAATATTGTCAGTAGAATCAATGTCATAATGCTGATCCATGTTTTTGAAAAAGGATAACCATAAGATTAAATTTCAAAAACATGGTAACCCTGTATATTCAAATGTAAAATACATACCCATTAAATGGACAATTTAAGCCTACAAGAGCAGTAACACATCCCCAGTAATGGACAGGCACTGGATAGCTAAGTATGAGACATAAGACAGAGACACACTAACATCCCAAGAAAGGAGAAGAAATGAAGGGGAAGAATTTCCCTCCATTTCCTGTGTGTACACTGGCTAACCTACTTGAAGGAAAGGAGAGAAGAACATTTAACTTTTTCACCCCTCCAATGCCCCAATGTTTTTTCCACTTCCCCTCATCATTGTTTCTGCCGCACAGGCTCCATTTTCTGAGATGCAAACGCCCTACTTTTGCCCTACTTTCTCTGCCAATAGTCATTTTTCACAGATGAGTCATTTCTCTTTGATTTGAGAGGGACCCCGGGAGGAATGAAAACAAGATGCACAACTCTGGGGAAGGGATAAGAGACTCACACACGAACTGAGCAGATGGAGAGAAAGAGAGATGGAAAGAGGGAGAGAGGGGGAGAGAGAAAGAGAGATGGAACAAGATAAAAGGGGAGTAAGAGTGGAAGGAAAGGACAGCCTAGCTGGACAAAAAAAAGAGAACGGAGAAAGGAGAGAATGGGATAAATGGAGATATGACGTGGGAGGAATTAGAGTGCGGTGGACCCACATAGAGACAGAGCAAGGGAGAGGGAGAGGGAGGGGGAGGACAGAGGGACAAGTAGAGAGCCACCTGAGGGAGATGCCGCGGTGGTAATAATGTTGTTGGGGCTGCTGCTGCTTTCTCCAGCCATAAACAACACTGACACTTCCTTAAAAGCTCTCCTCTCCCTCCACCCAGGGGAGACACACGGATGGAAATAATTAAAATTAAACAACTCGTTGATTAATCACTGGGTGAGGTAGAGTACTGGTGGGCAATAGAAATACTAGCCAGCTAATCTAAAATTTAACCTGCATGCAGTGGCGAGTTGCCAGGGCAAAAACAAAATATAAAAATTAAATTTCTATGGTTTAGCAATATAGATTAAAAACAGGCAACATAGCTATTTCCCATCTGTTATGCTTAATGGAACAAAAAATCATCATCCATTACCTGGACAGTACAAAAGAACAATCAATTATGCCCATTTTTGACATCTATGTTTAGACAAGTTAGTCAGTTACATAACCTTAAATTTATTTAGAAGATTAACAGTCAGTGAAATTGGAGAAAAAAATTCCCATCCCTAGTCGAAGCCTACACATGCAGCATCTCAAGTGGCGTTGGCCTGATGCCAGCTCTGCTACACAGCCTTCCATAGCGGTGTTAAAATAGAAATGCCTTGTAAACCGTACGCTTAATGACGTGAAATAAATTGAGGGCTATATTGGTCTTGTTTTATCCTGTCCTTCCTTGGCTTTGACTTACAGTTCATCAGGGTAGCACATTTCTGATGATTATAGATATTGGTAGATGTAGCGGTGTTTTAGTTGTCAGAGCCAGTTATCACATAACACTGGTATGCCTCTGGGAGGTTGTGTTTATTTACTTATCTGGTGGAATCAGGCGTTGTACCTGGAAAAGCTCTAGCTATGCAAGCAGCTAATCGGTGTTATGTCCTCCTTCACTAATCAAAATCAGATGGAGGAGGGTGGGGGGGTGGGGGGTAGGGGGGTTAGAGAGTGCCAAGGTTGCAGTCCTACAGTAGGGCCTCATTTATAAACTGTTTTTGATGTTGTCTTTGATGCCGTCGTACATCATTGTCTCCAACAATATGATTTGGAAAAAACAAAAAGAAAGAAATAGGTTAAGTGTACAAGTGAGATATTTGACATTCTATGGCATTTATGAGTGCCAAATATTTAGACAATCAAATGAGAAAGTATTTCAAAGTCAATTTAGCATATTTCTCTGTGACTGACAACATGACATGACAGCATTTGTCTAGTCTTAATGTGGTAAATCCCAAGTCACTGGTAATATCACTTTAGTGACAAATTACTTTCAATTTCAGTAATGATGTTACAGGTGTGTCAAGGAAAAGTAATATACAGAGTAGTATAACAAATTACTAGGATCAGTAAACAGTACTGTAAAGTAGTAAAGTATGTAAAGAAAGTGGCAAGTGAGTCCAACAACAGTACGTATAATTTGCTATGACTCTTTGACTCAGGTCTGTGTGCAGAAACATTGATCAGGTCAGTAAAGTTGAATAAGGGGCTCCTTGGGGGGCATCCTGGTGGCTAAATTGAATAATCTGCATACCAGGATATCTGTTCTGGGTTCAAATTTGGCCCAGAAACTTTGTTGCATGTCATCCCCCCCTCTCTTCCAATCTTTCGTGTCACTGTCCACTGTGTACTATCAAGTGAAGGTAAAATGTGAATTAAAAAAAAATCTTAATAAATAAATAAAAAACAAAAAGGTGCTCTTTGGGTGCTCTTTTATGAAGGTACAGTTGACAAGAACAAAAAGCTCTGGAAACAGCTTTGAGATCTGTGAAGTCAACAATCTTCCCCAAAGCCATTTACTCCTGAAAACCAGCTATTTTCACCTAGGTTCAAACATCGATGAATGAAACAAAACAACAGAGCATTAATCGAGTGTGTCGGTACCTTTTTCATTGCTTTGCCATTTACACCAAGCATCTGGTCAAGAATTTGTATGCACATTCACTATCACCTTCCTCTTATTGTTCCCCTGTAGAAGAGCTAGAGCAGAGTCAGGCTGGGTCTGCGCCTGCCAAGGCCCCCCTGAAAGACTAATCCAGTAACACCTGTTCTCCCTGTTCAGCAAACAGCCTCAAACAAAGCCACACACAGGCTGAGTCATAAATGTGCCATAAACCCAACATTAAAGATGTAATCCTTGATACGTAAATAAGGACTAGAATTCAAGGCTAGGACTTAGATGTAACAATACACCGGTATGAAGGTTTACCGCAATAAAAAACAGTGACGATTATCATACCACAGGCATCTCCTTTAACACTGTGTCCATGGTTTAAATGCCATTGGTGATGTGTGCAACTGCTGTAGCTGCAGCTCCGCACTCTGCTGAGGGCAAGGAGGAGCGCATGGGGGGAAAAATAACAGACGGGCAGTGTGATGATCATAACTAAATTGTATAATGCCCCTTTAGAGGAGCAGGGGATTATGGCACACCAGATACAGCATAGCAATTATAGGTTAAACAGAAAGTAAGCAGCAGAAGATGTAGAAAGTCAAAAATAAAAAGGGGCTTGTTTGAATTCCAAATTCAACATCTCTTACTTTATCCATCTGTACAAGCAGCAGGCCTACTGATCTGCAACAGTGTATGTGTAATCCTTTATTTGCACTGAATGAACATCAACATAAGCTACAATGTGAATAAATTGCTACATTACCCTACAAGAATGTCATTATTTTCATTTTCACATCTGTGCTATGCATTCTCCCTTTCTCACACTGGGTGGATCCCACTCGTCATATAATTTAGAATAAAGGGGTAATATGGTGATATATACCATCAAACAGTGATATTTTTGGAGACAATACTCAATATTATATGCAATATTATACCATTGCATCCCTACTATAAACACATTTGTGATTATTAAAAAAGGTGCATGCTTTCAGCAGTAATGGTTACAGGACAAGCAACCTAATGTTTTTCAGCAAACTCCCAGATCCCTTTTAATTTTAGTACTGATCAAAGTATGTATTTGATGCAAATGGCTGATGCTTTGCATGGTGAGGTTTTTTTAATAACCCTATTTCAAGCTTTGTGGAGCATTCAGAAACCGATTACAGAAAAGTTAGTTATACGTTTTGATTTTTTTTTTTGTCTGTTAAAAAATTACAGGCAGAACTAGTGCATGGTGCATTTCCTCCTCAGTAATTTGGACGAGTAATATTGTAAGAAAGTTATCCCTTTATGTCGTTCTACCAATGTTAAGAATTACGTTACCCACATTTTCCTGTAATACTAATCCCGTCTGGACATGGCTATATTCAGCACAGAGATATATAAAGACACAGCTACAGGGGAAATGTTTAAGTGTGGGTGGCTTCTACTTACTTTCCAACTCTTCCTTCTCATAGTTTGTGTGGGTGGTGGAGCTGGTCTTCCCATGGTCAACTAGTGCCTCGTCGTCTAGACCCTAGGGAGAAGGGGAGGGATACAGAGACAGAATTAAAGACATATTATGTGTGGCTGTCTGATGACCTAAACCCAATCCTCAAAAATACTCATTAGTGGTAAATGCTCATTAAAAAGGTAAATGTAACTTTCATTTACCACTAATGAGCATGGCTGCACAATTGGCGCTTCCATTACATGTAAACAATCAAAACCACAACCATGTGACCAAAACAAAGTTAAGATGGAGAAACAGGCAACTCTCGTGGGAAAGAGAGAGAGAAACCTTGCATAGACCATTTTTGGTAAAAAGTAGCCAGGAGCAGTGTGGAAAGAATGGTTCGGTCCAATGTTAGAGAGGAAAATCCTTCTCCTGAGTCTGAACGGGAAAACAACGTTTTAGTTCCTAAAAGTGGATCTGTCATTTGGAGATACTTTGGATTTAAAGCAGATCACAACAAACAAGCACAGATTCTGTGCAATGGTTCCCTTAGGGGTTGTAGCTGCGCCCCAAAGTAATAAAGTGGTAATTACTTATTAGAATTTTGTAAATAAGAACCTTAGTAAGAGTGAAAACAAGACTTTCTAGCTGCAGCTATTTCGACAAATACTGCACTGAAAAAAGTGAAAATATGACTGCATCAACAAACCTGTCAGTATATGGCTATGAAGTGTGCCTTAGTTTAAACCATAGAAGTGTACTAAAAAACAGAAAATGGTTTGTTGTGAAAAGTGCCTTATGATAGGTATGGGGCTGCCTTTGTTGGCTCTGGGCAGAGCCCAGGAAGGCAGCCCAGAATTGATCATAAGAGGTGTAAAATGAAGGTAATCATACACTGTCCTGCTATGTAAGAGGCTTTTGTGATGTCTCTACCTGCAGTCCTATAAGGCCAATTACCTTTCAGCCACAGAGTAGTGAGAGTGAACAAGAGAAACTGGTACCCAAAAACTCACACTGAAGTGGAGGTTCTGGGTAAGGGAGCTGAATACGCAGCAACCCAGCTCACCCACTAAAGAGATACTGACCTACCAATACAAGAGAGTGGGTAAAAATTAATTTTAACCTATTGTCTTATTCTTTCATATTCAACATTGAAATTATAGCTGTGGCAATATTGTTTGTGTAACATTCATGTCAATAAAGCGCGCACACACACACACAGATAAAGAGAGAGAGAGAGAGAGAAAGAGAGAGATGACATGGACTGGTGAGTATAGTCACCGGACACAAGCACAGGAAGATGCTATGTGCCATATGCCACTGCAATCTGCACCACTGACACTTAGTTGTGGCCCTGCTTCACAGGCAGTCAAGGACAACAGCTTAGCCTATGATCAGGACGGAAGTGGAAAATATAATGAAGTGTACTTAACGACTGGTGGTCTGTGATAATCAATCCCTTGATTAAAATTCATGACAACTTACAGCCTCTGACAAATAAATAAAACCCGGCATGAGATGCGATTACGATACAGTTTATCTAGCAGATTAGCTGCTCGTGGTTTTCCTTAACAACCTCAAGTATGATGCAGCAGGGTATCATTGCAACTTAATGAAGGCTCGCCTATGTATATCTTCCGCACACCAATTAGCCTAGGCTGTCTTGGAAAATACATTCATTGTTACGGTCCATGAGATAGAGGGTAGGATTTCATAGCAACATCAAGGGGCTGACTACGCTCCTTATTAAAAAAAGGTTATGACCTTAATGAAAATGAATAGCCATATCATAGTCGTGGCAACACATCAAAAGATATAAAGACCCAATTAGAGGAGACACTCAGCTGTCGGGATTCGTAGCAGCAGAGGTACAAATTCATGTTCTTTATAAAATCATAATGCCCTGAAACAACAGTTAAGGCAAATTTATGGTTTCTGCGGTATGCCCGGTGTTCACGGCAAGACCGTTCTCTATGCAGAGCCACAGCATTTTATGGTAAATGCGGTAACAGCACAGTGTTCGTGGAGAGCGCAGAATCTCCTCCGATTGTCCATTTTTGCCGGTTGTCAGCTGTCAGTTGGCTCGATTAGACTACTTCCCTGGTAACCAACTATCATAGCAATAGCAATCATTAACCAATCATAGCCTCTGAACGGACTGCAGCGTTTGCGGAGGCCTCCCCAGAGTTTCATGTTTTGAAACTCTCCCCCTGCGGAGCTCCGCCCTCGCCGCACAGACCCTCTGCACCACGAACACCGGGCGCACCGCAGAAACCATAAATTTGCCTTTAGAATTCACAAACACACACACACACACACACACACACATCCAGTTTGGTCCAATTACCAACCTTGTTATCATTGCTCCCTTGACTCCCTGCCCTCAGGTGGCAGGACAACTTGGGCAGCCACAAGGACACAGCTTCTCTAATTACTGCTGCATGTGTGACCAGAACACAACTAAATTTAATGGGATACCATAAGTCACTGTGGTTTACCACCAGGATACAGCTGTAACTGATAGGGATGTCAGTTCATGCTGCAACCACAAAAATAATGAGAAAGCCAGAATCCCTCTGCTACTGATATCATAACAAAAAAAAAAAAAAAAAAAAAAAAAAAAGAGGGAAAGTGAAATCACTTCAACACAATATACCAATGGCACATTGTAACCCGCGCCCACATTAGTGAGAAATTGGTATTTCACAGCTCTAACAAGACTACTACTTCCAGCTGTTCAGCGAGGCATGAGGTATTGTGACTGGGAGGAAGAGGCTATTTTAGAGAGGTATCCATAAGGGATGTATAAATACCACAGGGTGACAAGCAAGCTAATGCTGGCTTTAGGTCTGACTGCCGTGCTATGGGCTGGATTAGGGGCATGAGCTTCTGACGGTTGAATGGCTGAGAGTGGGGAAACTGGCTTACGGTTTCTTTTACAAGCTGCAGCTTACAAGTCGGTGAGTGTGACAGGTTGCAGGCTTCAGCTCATGATGAACTTTAAACTAGTTTCTGCTGCAGGCTGTTGGCCATAACTGATTATAATGAAGCCAAAACAATGCACCCCTAGGATTTGCAAAACCACCAAAATATGTTGCATTGATCCCCTTATTGTTGTTAATTCCATTTAATAGGTTGTAATCATATCGCATGATCAGACAGTATTTCAATAAATTTTAATCTGCTGTTCTGCTGTCTCATGCACAAGTGCTTTGATGTAACACAATCCCCAATTGGAGGATGCTTCCAATCCCTGCAACCAATCACAGAGAAGCACTGCTGCCAAGCAGGAGAGAGTGGAAACAAAAAGGTGATGATGTTAACCACACAGTGAAAGAATACAGGATAGCTGGCTGACATCAGGGTCTCATTTGCTCTGGCCTCATCGTGCCAGCCCCTTCCACTCAACATACTGAGGTTTCATTCTGATGAAGAGCACGTACTCTGTGCCTCTCTCCTGCACTCTCCCTTTCCATCACAGGCTTGCTGTCTCACACAGACAGTCACCTACCCTCCCATCCACACAGTTGAGCCACTCACTCAGACATTTCCCCAAGGAACACAGCATCTACACTAGGGATGTAACGGTATTAGGGCTGCAACTAACGATTATTTTCATTGTCGATTAATCTGTCGATTATTTTCTCGATTAATCGATTAGTTGTTTGGTCTATAAAATGTCAGAAAATGGTGAAAAATGTCGATCAGTGTTTCCCAAAGCCAAAGATGACGTCCTCAAATGTTTTGTTTTGTCCACAACCCAAAGATATTCAGTTTACTGTCATAGAGGAGTAAAGAAACCAGAAAATATTCACATTTAAGAAGCTGGAATCAGAGAATTTTGACTTATTTTTCTTAAAAAATTACTCAAACCGATTAATCGATTATCAAAATAGTTGGCAATTAATTCAATAGTTGACAACTAATCGATTAATCGATTAATCGTTGCAGCTCTAAACGGTATACTGTTTTAAGGTATACCATGGTATCAAGCAACCACGGTTCTGAACCATAAGCCTTTCCCTGTAATACCGTGCCCACGGTATAAATTTATGTTGCGCAGTGCGCATATGCACAGCGCCGCACGCCACTAGAATGGAGGGTTACCTATCCACAGCTCCGCTCGTGACAGCCAGGGGAAAAAATGAAACTTCACACTTCCAAGTTGCTAGCAATATTGAATTGCAACAGTGTCACACACACACACAGGCACGCACACAGGTTTCAGTTCAATAAAGCAATATTTTTCTTCAAAGCAAAATACTTTTCGATGGGCCATAGTACATTTAATTTTAAAAAATGAATATCGTGAAATACCGTATACCGTGGAATTTTAGTAGATACCGTACTATGAAATTTCATACTGTTACATCCCTAATCTACACTAAAGGACAGAGAAGACACGAGCGCCGTCTTCAATGGACACAAACAACTGACAGCGACAACAATATAATCTCCATTTTCTAAAGCCCTTATAATGTGAGCATGTCCTCCAAATTCAAGACATGATGCTTAAAAATGTTTCGTAAAAAGGCTAAGTACTACAGGACAGATGTGAGGCAGAACGCAAAGAAAACTGACTAAGAAATAGGCTGAAAATAAATAAAGCATTGTGAAAACCACGATGACCCATGCTGTGCTTTGATAAAAACAATACTTCCAACTGTAAATATAGAGTAATAAAAGTGAATGAAAAAATCGTGTCCTATCCACAGAAAATAAATCCCATGCTTTTTTCAACAACAGTCATCAATAATCACGTGGAGGGGACATCATGGGAAATAGCAGTGATTCAGTGTGACTATGCCTTCAATGACATTCAGATTTCCACACATACAGTATATTACCATAATAATCGTTTTCCTGTTAGAACCCCCACCTACGAAGTATGATGACATCTGTGACTGCGTTTGTGCGTGCACATGTACTTGTGTGTGTGTGTGCGCATGTGTGTATCCCACATGCTGGTGGATTTGCATGATAATGAGCAGAGTTGCTCTCTGACAGTGTCTTGATGAGGACCTGCAATATTACAGCGGCAGAAAGGCAGAGGAGAGCCAGGAAATGAATGTCACTCTGGGAACTTAAATGTTTTTTTCCCCCCACAGCAGACCATGGGTGACTAAATAAAACTGGACTGGCTCCTGATGGTGATTGTGGTGGAGAAGCACTGGGAAGTGTCTGGGTTTTCTGGTCCAATTGCCTGGCTGCAATCAAGTCAGGCATTCAGAGTAGTCACAGTGGGTGGTAGGCTATATCCCAAAAATACCACACTGCAAAAAAAATGTCCATCTTAACGGGTCACGTAGGCTCATGTTCACGTTTACTTAGGGTTAGTGTTGGGGCTAACCAAGTGCAACAATTGGCCATTGTATTGTCTACTGTCTATTGTATTGTATTGAAATAATTCGAGTTGTTGCTGTTACAGTGTAAATTGTTTCAGGTATTTTCTAGAAACAAGGGTCAATAACTTGAAACAAAGCAAAATAAAGCAGATCACTCACTCCACTAGTATTGAGAAAATGGCACTTGATTCAAGAACATTTGATTTGCTGATTCAATACTGATTCAATGCTGGAGTAAGGATGGATATTTTCTGCAGTGCAGATATTAATTTATTTAAGGAAAAGAGTAGGACCCCCAAATGATGGTTGCCAAATTGGCTGGTAAACTAGACAAAATTACTGGCCAGTTTAAGTTAACACAATTTGATTGGTGGCTACGTTTAATTTCCCACTCTTCCCACTTTCCCCAATGTTTACAAGCAGGGAGCATAACGCTGGTCTAAAACTATTCCTGTTTTCAGTATGTTCTTATTGTTAAGCTTCTTAAAATACCACTTCCATAAATCTGTTTACTTTTACTGTGCCGTTGACTCCATTTGCATTGTTTACATACAAACGCACATTATCATGCATTCTATGAATGCTGCTTGCATGTGCACCGTTTCATGAGGTATATGCACGTGTTAAGGTCTGTCGTGCCCTCTCCCCCATGTTGCTTGGAACAATTTCAACACACATGATGCAACCTGTCACATAGCTTTGGTCCAAAATAACCCCCTAGTCTGCCACACACAGTCCCCAGGCCAGGGAGGCGATTGGCCATTATGCCCACAGAGCACAGCTGTGTCTGGGCTAAAGGAGCCATGCCAGGGGGGAGGGGTTGGAGGGCAGGAGAAGAACTGCCAACTGAGTAGGAACACCACCCCATTCAGTGACATCAATAGGGGGGGCGATGACAGAAGATTATTATCTCTCTGGCTGGATCTGTGCAGTAAAGAAAACAAGACTAGGTGCCTAGTCTTGTTTTCTTTACTGAAATTACAGATCCTGCCAGATTAGGTGTGTCTAGTGGTGGCTGGGCGATTCTGGTTCTAATCTAATATACCAAAATTGTTCTTTGACATTCTTGAGAGATGAGCAGAGCTGGAGGTCAAATTACCCAAGAAGGTCCAGATCAAATGCTACAGCAACTGGATTAACCACAACATCCTTGATGTTAAAGATAAGACCTGTTCATACCAGTGCCATGTTCATCTCCAAACTAACCAAAGGATAATTCTTATTAACTGACAGCATTTACAGTCTTGATCTTTAGTAATATCCCAACATTGTGTTTCATATAGTGGTGCTTCTTTTAACAGTCCAATTGTTAATTTCAGCTGGGTCTGCTAGTAAACACTAGGTAACTTTAGACAGTTAAAACTGAAGTAGTACTACTGGCCATCTGCCACTGTCACCACCTGTTGTACTCTAGACGGTGACATCACCTGGCACCAAAGACCAGCCAATAGCAAATTGCCAGTTCAGTACCCTACTTTTCACCATTAGGTGTCAGGCTTCACCATAGATTTGACTTTTAGTTTAGTTACTCTTTAACATCCAAACAGAAAATTAAGGCTAAAATGAAGGAACTGAAATTTTAACATAAGATGAAATGGGATGGTTCCTGAGCTGTGTTGGGATGAGCTGGTTTGCCTGGCTAAACTATAGCCTACTCCATTAAGACTAAGCTAAGGCTAAGAGTTAAGCTGTTGGAGTTTTGACCAATAACTGATTTCTAAACTTCCTCTAGTCAATATTTTACATTTTATTTTGACACCATGACACCTTGTTGACAAAGCCAGCATCTTCTCAGGAGCTACAAAGCAATCCTTAAAAAGCGTGTGGCCAAACTAACACATGGCAGGATGCAGCAGGACGCAGCAGGATGTGAACAAAGACACTTAACTGGTTGTAAAATACAGCCGGGCTGAAATAGTGCACTATTTCCTGATCTTTCTATTGGTTAAGTTCCCAATGCTAATTTAATAAATTTGCCCATTTATTGGCTTACATGGGATGGACTTTATCATGCCATCTCTAATCACCACTAGCCTAGCCTGAGCTGTGTTTAGCTGGTAGTAACAATGAGGGAGTTTCCATGCACATTAATATTCCAGTATTATTCAGGATACCCATGTGGATGAAAAATAAACATTATTATTAAAACACCATATCCCATCCACCATTACCCTGACTTTGAGAAACCTGAATAAGAAAGTTGGGATGTTGTTTTTGCGGCCTAAGTACAAGTTCTGTATCCAAGGTAAAATATCTGTTTATTCATCTATACAGAGATGTTTGTGATGAGAATTTGAAGATGAATAGAAACATCTTTTCCTGAATCTGACTTTAACTGTGGTATGAGGTCAATACAGAATACTCTGCATGTAAATGTACTCACAGCGCTTCCTGTTAGTGTCCGGAATGACGGAAACATTACTCAGAGGACATGTCCTGTCCTGCTGTCCCAACCAGTGAGAAGAGGGGTGTGGGGAACCAGAAGCCCCCTAAACCTCAAGAGAACATAACGTCACCTGGAGCACAAGGGCAGCAGAATGGAAAGCACGCATGGAGTCTGATTCAGGATAAGCCCTTTGTAGCCTTGCTCATTCCCCCTTGGAAGGGGGCAAATGTGGGTGGGTAGCAGGTGGGTGCCAACTGGCAATCAAGGGGAGGCAGGCAACGCTAGCGGCCAACTTGCCAATACAAACAAACCATCAAAGTGTCATTCTTCATAATTTCTCCCTCTATCCTCCCAACCTGCCCCCCCACCCCCCTACCCCCACCCTCTCCTCCTCACACAGGTGCCATGTTGAAATGCAGTTTCCAGATCACAAACATGCGGGACACACTTAACTTAATTGCTGATGCCAAACATCACTTTCCCCTTATTTAGCCCATAAAGCTACCAGCTAGCTGTCTAGTTTCTCAAATTTGCTCTGCTCCAGACAGGATCAATTAACAACCACCAATTTGATGTTGAAAGGATTAATTACCAAGTGGAGAAAATTGACTCTAGTTTTTGTAGCAGAACATCCACAGTCCGCACTGCAAACAATTTGAGATACTCTCGTCAACAGAGTGTTTGTTTTTCCTATGGGCTATGTGACCAATATTAGTCTGATTCTGACAGCAGTCGTCAAATTGGACACAGCTCAACTTTCAAAGCAACACTGGTCCTCATCACAGCTGGTGCTTACATTGTAATACCTCCTCCCCATTATTACAACAGCATTGGTGTTGCGCCCAGTAATCAGTTACCTGATTTATTTGACCATCTACTTTTTGAGCATATTCACACATCTTTGAACAGTTTGAGATTGAAAATATCTTTAAAAAGTATGTTTTTTGGAACAATCTTAGCTCATCATAACTCAAAAGACAGGTTTCATTCCAAACATTTACAGCTCCCAAAATAGATACAAAACTCTTTTTACAGATTATAAGTACTGAGTATTAAAGGCTCAGTCAATATGTTTCGGTAATAACAGACTGGGCCTCAAACTGGACAGAGAGTGGACATTGTGATTTTTTGCAATCTGACCGCCTGTAGAGGCGGGAGCCTAAAACATCTCTAAATAACCCTAGGCTGTTCTGTTACAGTCTTAAAACAGTCAGACTGATGCACACCAAGTTCCATGATGTTGTTGGCCGATAGTGGTGAAGCGGCGTTTCTGTGTGCGCTCATCTGAGAGAAAGCCTGGCTCAATAATTAATAAAGCTTCTAATACAGACAGACAGACCTGTGGTGTGTTCTTTAGAGACTACAGATGGGCATGTGAATTAAAAAATACAACAGAAAACAGACTTTGCACTGCAGGATTATGTACATAGCATTGCCATGTGGGAGAAAGGCTGATATAGCCTGTACTATACTGGGATAGGGGATCTAAGGTTCAAATTGAATCCATTCAGAGGCTCTAAGCAAGGAAAAGGCACCGTTTGAACTCAGTGCCATACCTTATGCATGAACAGGACACAACATATAAGCTAAATTGCATATTTCACATTTTATCTACTAAGGCAGAGAAGGTACAGTATGTGTGTGCGCGCGCAATACAACTACGTGTATCCAGGCCAAGAGATACTACCACTATTAATCACAGACCTTTGTGTGAAGTCCATGTGTATTGACTCATGGTGGCACAGATTTCATTAACCACTGTGGGTCTGCTCATTACTGTACATTGTTAGTCATTTTATATCACAAAGGTAATCTAATAATTAAGCATTTATTTTCCATCAAATCAGTAACCTATATCACATCGTCAATGGAGAATGGAGTGTTATATCAGGCATGACACATTGCACTAAAATGTTTTCTTTTCATAATAATTGACACAATAATTGAGAACTGCAATAAAATACTCAATTTTGAAAGGATAATGCGTTGCATTAATTTGTTACTCATTAAAGTAATGTTATTATTCAAAAATCATAATATTTAGGTTACCCCAAATGCTGTCGGTATGTGTGTGCAGGAGTGATTTTAGCACGATGTAGCCAACCACCTGCTCAGTCAACCAGACAGTGAGTGAAACAACCAGCCATCCAACGAGCCACCCGGCCAGGCTCCCTCTAATCTCAGTTCACTGCCAGCCTTTCTTTACTGGGCCCCGGTCCAATCCGCAGAGACTGACCTAAGAGAGGTGTTAAATAGTGAGAGACCTTTCCCTTGAGATTACTGGGTGCCTCTGTTTCACACCGCCAAAAGCACAAGCACACACTAGGGACGAGAATACTGACAAATCGTTACTGCCAATTATTGTTAAGTTACGTAACCAATTCAACTAGTCTGAAAACAGAAAGATGCTAAGCACAGACAAGATTGAGAGCACGTATACACATGACTTCTAACAATCAGCGAAATATATATGCATGTGGATATATGTACATACATATACACACACATATAAAACAGGCAAGTCGTCTATTTTTATATGTAATGATAAGCAGTAGGGGCGTAATGTTTTCTGGCTGCCATTTCTGCAAGGCTAAATTTAATTTAACCAGCTAGTGTTTCTATTGCTGACTGGTACATCGCCCCACAATTCATTCTAGTCATTTAATCATTCCCTTCCCTGAAGCCTCACCAAGCTTGAACAGGGCAAAGCAAACAAGGCAGTCAGATCACATCCCTTGTGTCCACCAACGCCTAAGCTCTTCTGGGTCAAGATGCTGATGTAGGGTTCATTTTCTCCCTTGAACTCACTGAGCATTCTGGTTTTTGTTTCATGGTTCCATCTTGAACAGTTGGGAAGATGCCTCAATGCGCAGACACATGGAAAAACACAGACACTCCAAACAAACAGATCTCCATCTATGATGCTGGATGTAATCTACACACACACACACACAGATGGAAACCATGTCCCCTCTCTACCCCACAAATATCTTCCCCTCTGTGTGTGCACCTGCTTTCAACAACACTTCCTTCCTCGCTCCTGCCCCTCTGGGTCTATCCGTCTTGAGTTCTGTGCTTTTAACCAGCCTGAATGAGACCAAGCATTTAATTTCATTTCACTTCAGTCAAATAAACATAATTTTTATTGAGAGCAAGCACGTTGTTTGGATTCAACTCGGCGGACCAATTTTCCACCCTCCTCTCACTCGCGCTGCTCCTTCCCCTCCTTCCTTCCTTCCTATTCTCCTTGTCCCGCTCCTTCAAGCAGCCATATCTGTCTCAGTTGGTTTCCTCTCTTGAAATGGAAACGATCCGTTCCTGCTCTTTGATCACCTCGAGGAGCAGGAACGGATCGTTTCCATTTCAAGAGGTATGACTGGCGAGGCAAGGGCTTCTTGCCCACTCTTTCACCTAATCCTCCTCCTCCAATCTCTGCTGTTTTTTTTTTAATCTCTGTTCAAATGTACTGAACACCTGCCCCCTTCATTAGCACAACCTATGACCGCTACTTTACTCTACAGCATGAGAGCATACAGTAAGAGGACACACAGACACACACACACACACACGTAATACTGCACATACAGAGCCACTGGATGTTATTCAACTGCACAGCACGACAGTCATGCACATCATAAACACACACAGAGGGAAGAACAAACGTACCGTAAGCACATGCTCCCCTTCGCTCTGTCCCTCCATTTAGATTATAACATTAGCCGGGCAGCAGTGACGTTAGCCGGTTCCTTCTCTCTGTTGGTTCTCTCTACTGTAGAATGTGTGTGTGTGAGCAAAGCTCGGACAGAGATACTAGAGCACTGGTCTGCTCCCTCTTCCTCAGCTCATCTCTTTATACAGAGAGCAGAGACAGAAAGAGAGAGAGAGAGAGCAAGCGAGACAGAGAGAGCTGCTTTATGACACACACTGCTCCGCTCTACCCTGACAGCCCGCTCTTTGCTCAGCAGCCAATCCCCTGCCACCATGAATATTTTATTCACCCAGCCAAGAGCTCAAACACAAACACACACACACACACACACACACAGAGACAGAGGGCATACACACACTTGGAGGACATACAAATGCTCACCCGCTGAGGTATTCAGGTCACACATGAAGGCCCACCCCCAGCACAGATAAATAGAAACACACACACGTGTCGGCTCGGCATTCCACAGAGGGTGCAGTGTAATGAAAAAGGACAGTTAGCTGTGTATTCATTAGGAGCCTCTGTGCTCCGACTCTGTGACATTCATAATCTCCATCGCAGCCTCAAGGTTGGCGATGTCTTTCAGCAACCTGTAATCCCAAAGAGGACTATGACTCATTTCTTCCCTGACCACTACAAAAAAAAACTCTCGTACTGTTGCAAAAATAGGGCAAATGAAGCCCACATCTCTGCATCATAAGCAGCTAAGAAAACAGAATTTGGTTACTCAAGGACAAACTGTGGAACCCAGTCCTTAGAGACCCATGAATGTGCTACATGTAATCTGCTATCAGTTCCATTTAGATTAATAACCACAAGACCATTATAGCTAGGGTAAAACTGAGCCTAAATTCATTACCCCACTTAATCAGAGACATAATATTGGGAGGAAAGGGGAGGGTGCCACCTAATGGCTGAATCTACATTTAGCCAAGACACCAGGCAAACTAACTGCCCACCAGGGTAATGCTTGAGACTTTGTAAAAACAGACTACATGCTCTATACCTACATAGTCAGAACAATGATTTTCTGGTAAAACTATGATCTATGATCTATGGCTGTGACATTCTTATTTCAGATGTGTATTTGTGAGGGTGACGTTATAAAATTTGAAGATAGAAACCTTTTTTAAACCTTTACTTGAAATGTTACTTCAAATGAGCAGGCTTGCTCTTTTCCAGCAACGCCCTGCTTCAAATTCACACAGTTACATACATTCACAACAGAGGTTAAGTGCCTTGCTCAGGGGTACCTCAACAGTTGCTCTTGAGGAAGGGGAGAGAGTTGCTCAAAAATACATGACATCAAGTAGTGGAACAAAGGTTTCTATCCTGAAAACTGTGGTATTACACCATGTCTCAGATAACAGTAGTTATTCATTTATTTGGAGTTATTTACTGTCACAGCTGCCTAGATTAGCATATCCCATGTGTTTGTGCATATGTGTGTGTGTGTACTGTGTATGTTTGAGTGTATGTCATAGCGATACAGATTTATGTCCAAACCTGATGAGACCCTATGGACTAGGTTAAGGTCAGGGTGAATTTCTAACTTAATTGTGTGTGATCCAGGTCAGGTTCAGTGTTACAAAACACTTTTATTTGCAACTGATGATTTGAAAAATGATTTGGAGTTTTGCGCTTTGGCCTGGTTTAAGCCAACAAAAACCCAGCCTACACACCCCTGTGACTCAGTTCAGGTTTAGACAGATATCTTGCAGGTTTGGATTGGTTGCAAATTTTCCAGCCCAAATCAAGCAAACATTATCTGCAAATCAAAACAATATGTATTACAGACATACAGATTATGAAGTTCCCAATCCTATATAACCACACAAGGAAATAAGCAGTAATGGCCATCTTTTGTTTTTCATTAGCAGAGGAAAGCTAGGGTCTTTGTGTTCTATTAATCATTCTGAGCTTTAGGAGGCGGCACACCCCAGAATTTCTGTATACTATTTCAGTACCTTTTGCACGCAGCCCAAACCCCTTACAAATGCCCAATGTACTAAATAGGCCAATCTGGACTGCAAGTAAGTGGTCAGCTAAGGGTGAGTGATTAAGCGACCAGCTAGGTTGGCAGATTGGCCGCAATGACCGTGGGTGTAGTGTGATATGAGAATAATAGCATAGTGTGTCCTCTTCCATTACTTTCATCTAGCCAAACCCCAATTTTGTAATTGTCATCATGTGGTTATGCAACAACAATCAGCTTACCACTAAACACAGAAAAGAATGCAATATCTATCAAATTTCCAAATATGACTGCTATCCATGGCAGTTAGCTCACAAAATCATAAAATGCAACATGGCTAGTTGTTTAGCCAAGCCAATTTTCTGCCACAGGATTGCGTGTGCACACCCCCTAGTATTTACAAACAAGAAGCGGGTCTATAGGACAAAGGTGAACTTCTCAAAGACCCATTATCCAGTCCGGTTCATATCACCACAAAGCCAAGCTTCCACTGTACCATCAACCATTAAGGATTGAGGCCACTTAGCTAGAGACAGGATAAGATCAGTATTCACAAAGACAAAGCTCCAACTAGTCAGAGGAAAGTCTACTATTTAGAGAAGTATAATCGTGAGCTTTCTGATCTGCTTTCCTGCCCTGTATGCTCATAAAATTACCTTCTAGGGAAATGCTATGTCTCAAACAGTTCTCCAAGAACTCAGTCACAGTAAATAGTCCTCAAATTGTAGCCGGGGCAGCAGTAGCGTAGAGGATAGAGAAGTAGGCTTGTGGCCAATGGTTGCCAGTTTCAATCCCCAGACCAGCTGGGAAAATGTGGATAGGGAAAGGGAATGGGTAATGCTCTCTCCTACCTCCACAGCTACTGTCAAGGGGCCACTGAGTAAAGCACTTAAACCCTAACTGCTCCGGTAGAGCTGCTCAGTGGCCAACAGTGGAAGACTGCGCCTGTTCTGCGCAGCTCCCAGGTGTGAATGTACAAAACTGTGTGAATGTGAAGCAGAGCGTTGCTGGAAAAGAGCAGGTAAACTCAGTCGACTTTCCCTAGATAAATAAAAGGTTAAAGTAAAAAAAAAATCCATTGATTTAACAACATTTTTCTATGAGTCAAAAACAAAGAAAATACAGAGCAAAGGCACACACAATGGTATAATCTTTCACAGTCATGGTAGTGGGCCTAGTGATTGCCTCCAAAGAGCACTTAAAAGCTTATGGTCTCAGCCTGCACTGTGGCGTTAATATTAGCCTACTTGGTGAAAGTACATTTCATCCCTACAGAGAGTGGATTGTATACAATATGGACAAACAGGCTCTCTATTGTGCACACCCATTAGCTTATATCTAGCTCCTGTATGCATGAATCCTCTATTGTGTAGGGTTATTATATCAACATTGCTGAACAGAACAGTACACTATTAGACCTCCAAAGAGGCTCATTCTGTGTAAAAAAAAAAAAATAAATAATCAAAGCAATGTCATACAGCCAGCCAGTCTCATAAAACACTCACTGACCCTGGCAGTAACCTCTTCGCTGAGCCTTAAATAGCTCAGGTCAAAGAGCCCACACCGGCTGGACTAAAGCCCTGTTTCAGGCCATAGCATGACAGGACAGCAGGACGCACAAATCTCCCCGTCACAATCTCCCCTCCTGCCTGGCAGACACCTGAGGTAATATTCCATGAAATATTACCTCAGGCGTGAAGACGTGAAGTGGGCTAAAGACAGAGACCTATTGATCACAAAGGATAGGAATCAAGAGGGACCTGGCAATTCAGTTTTGAATCTCAGTCCCAATTCAATGTTATCATCATGACTCATGATGTACAGTCAGTTTTGACACATTATCATTTGGCAACTTTTTACTGCTACCATTTACAAAAATGATCATTTGAGCTCCTGGCTGAGCACCTTTTGATATGACGGTGGTGGTTAAAGCAAAAGTATGAGTGTGAGACTCAGTTTCCTGAGCCCCACTGGTTGCTGTGTTCATCAGAAAAGTATGTTATGCTGTAGAAAAAAGGCTCTAGAAAAAAGATGAGAAGTTTCTCTTTCTAATGTCATCCAAGAGGTTCCTACATGCTTTGAGAATCACTTTTAGGACAGTTTTAAAATAGGGAGCAATAAAACTGGAATAGCAATCCTACCCACTGCGTATACAACACTGATACAATTCCACCCATCATATACTGCAGTACTATAAAACTGCAATTGCAATCCTGCTCATCCGCATCCCAAAGATATAGTAGTGTGAGCTCCAGTAAGCAGGGCATCCTGGTGGTTATGCAGCACAAGTATAAAGAAGAGCTGGTGTTTGCAAGATTTTATGATTAAGAAATAAGTGTTTAGTTCTCGCAACTTAAAGAACCAATACAAACTTATGAGAACAAATAAGTACCATCATCCAGGGACAGGTACTTTCATATTTTCTCTTTTCAGGACAGCAAGAGCCAAGAGAGAGGTGCTGTAGTAGAGACAGACATGCCCACTAGTGAGGTGAACCAACATCAGAGCACACATGTAATCAGTTGGTAGTAAATGGACGTCACTAAGAATGTAATGAATGCCTGGGGAAGATCCAAGTCATATTGGTTTCTCTCACTCTCTCTTTTTTGACCTCCCATCTCTCAGTTTGAAACCAAAGATGATCCATTAAGTCCTGGTGACCACGGGCCAAGTCTTTGGCCACTAAGCGTTCAGTAAACACCATCGGCTGAACATGTAGGCCCATGCATAAAACCTAGCCATAGTTAGGTTTGCCAATTAAAATCTTTCAGCTGTAAACAGCCTCACAGCAATCTCCTCTCTAATGCTTAGAGGCTTACAAAGGTCGTTCAGGCATCCAGTCAGGGGGATTTTTAAGGGGCTCTCCATAAATGCCATGTAAACAGTCCGAGATGGTCAGCAGTGGTCAGAGAAGAGGCATAAATATGGCACAACAAGCAGCTCCATGACATAACATGACATTAACTGTTGTCATGTCAGGATTCATGTCACAGGGATCAGACAAAGGCATAGCCAGTGATTTGATTATGGGGCAAATGTACAGGCTAACCTCACGTTTGAAATGAATGAAAAATGAAAAAATAAATAAAAAATGTAAAAAGAAAATCACATCCCTGCTTGGAGGCACAATGACAGCAGTGGCTTTTACAGTATTTACCTGTTTCGTATGAAAAGCATTGATCAGTTTGGGGAAGATTCTCACTGTCCATCCCCATTTCTGAGCCCAGTGACAGCAATGCCTCCTCGTCCGTTTCTCCTTGACATGGACATTTTAAAGACTCCCGAAGATTGAATGGTAGGGTCAGCAAGGCCGAAATAACACAAGAAAAGAGACTGGCTCCTTGCAACCAGAGTCAGGTTTCAAACATCCAGGCAGTGGCTAATGCCTGGATGTTTGGCTGACAACTGAACAATGGAGTCTTCTTCAAGACCAGCGTTCTGACGGAGAAATAGTTAATGAGCCCAGAGACTTTATTAGGCATCAAGCAGTTGAATTGTATGAAGGGTCTTATGTGACAGTGAAGGCATTGACTCTTAAGCCTGGGGAAGATGTAAGCAGCTAGCCAGCAACTCCCTTTCACTGGGCAGCCAGGGGTCAAGTTTCCTCAGATGCATGCACATGTACATACATGCACACACACACACAGAGTGCAGGTCAAAGTTCCCTATGCTGACCTTGATGTCAGACAGTCAGAGTACCATTTAAATTTAGCTCTGCAACCAGTTTCTTTTTTGGGGTTTGTTAGACTGCTGTTTAAAGGAATAGTTCACCCAAAAATGAAAATTCTGTCATCATCTACTCACCCTCATGCCAGTTGAAACACAGATGAAGTTTGTCCATATAACACACAGGGAGGTTGCCAGTACAACTCCATAGCAGTTTTCTCCAAAACAACTCAAGTCAGTGGGGACCAATTCTTCAGAGTTCCAAAACGACCTATATTTACACCATAATTTAGTGCAAATCTTAACTACAGCTGATTGATTTGCAACAAATAATGGTGTATAGGTCTTTCTATTCACAGTGTGATTGTTTGGCTGTTTTTGTTTTGGAACTCTAAGAAGAAGGAGAAGGCTGTGTGTTATATGGACTAACAAATTTCACCTGTGTTTCATTTGGCATGAGAGTGAGTAGATGATGACAGAATTTTCATTTTTGGGTGAACTATTCCTTTAAATTGACACAGTCCACCAACCCATCTGTGACTGTAAAGTTACACCCAACAAACAGGATGTGGATCCCTACTCTCACCACAGCTCAAGTAATGCAAGTCACACAAGAGTTTGGTACTTGTAGTGTATCCTTCTGCAATCACATGTCTGACTGAGCAAAATGATGTCTCTTTCCGTTTTAAGTCTATTTATTCTCTCTCGTTGCACAAGCTTTCACTGTAAAATTAGCAGCATTTCCTGACTTGGAAATGTCACACAAGAAAGCTGATCTATTTTGGGCGCATTTGATATGCAAATGAGCTTCTCATTTCTGTACTCCAACTGTAAGCCAAGCTACACAGCAGATCTTTATGACTGACCTGTTAGGACACATTTCATTCAGTGGCAGAATAGTGAACCTGTTGAACTTGTAGATGCGAGTGAGAAAAATGCTACAAAGCCATGTAATCAATTATAGGCAGACTAAACTATTGTCAGATCCACTCAGACAATCTATATCGAAGTTCAAGTTAATTAGAGCTTGAAGAAACACTGGTTTGCAGAAATATAGTCTTGCCTGCCAACTGAGGACAGCTTCTCAAGCAATAACAACGTTTCAGAACAAGGATCGAGACTTTGCCTGTTCGAATCGTGCCAGGCTAACGTTAGTACATTAGCTAGCAGTATCTAGAAATGCAGATGAACTAAACAACTATAACTCGTCGGGAAAACAAACTTATACAAACAACATGTTTGAATTGACGCCCCAACTGACTTGAATGAGGGGCTTTAAATACAACTTGCCCCTATGCCACGTGTCATAACTAGAAAGCCGGCTAACAATAGCAGTCGCCGGTTGGTGGCTGAATCTGACTCCCAAGCATCCCTTCTTCTTCTACGGCTGTTTGGCAAGAAAGGGGCAAACATGGACAACGAGGAAACAAATAAAAACTATGGTAGGCTACCTGTGTTGGGTGCGTACTTACCGTTCTCAAGAGGGGCCTCATTTGCTCACTAGGTTCGTCCATTTCACCTGTCGCCTGCCTTCTGCCTCTTTTCTGCCGGGTGATGAACGGCGGAGAACCGAGTTCGGTGACACTTCTCTGAACTGTGAGGTCTAGCTGTGCTTTGCTGCTGAACGACGCGGAAAAGACACGCCTTCACGGTGATTGACAGGCTTCTCTACCAATACGCTTTCAATAGCCGGCATTCACAGCCAATTAAAACCGAGAACGCTCCAGCGAGGGGGAGCAATTTCCTTGCCCTGTCCGTCCGCAAGTTCCAAACGGGCTTTTTGTGATGCAGATTTTTTTTTTTTTTTATTGAGCGAAGCCTGAGAGAAACAGCAAACTACCATGGGGGCAGGAACGAGGTCAGGTTAGGGGCAGAACAGACAATGCACAGTCACATATTGCACGAGGATGCTGGGTTATTACCTGAAGTTATTAATCTTTTAGATATAATGAAATCACTAATTGTTGAAGACAAGAGACTTCCATGTTTTAACCATAAATTGTTTGTTTGTTTTTTATTTAGCCTTCTACGTTTGCTATACGTTGCAGTGAATATAATTTATCCAAAATGTCTGGGTCTAAGCGGGCTTTTTGTGAAAACTGGTAACATAGCCTGGTACCCCTGCTGTGTTTTGGGAATCCTCAGACAATACAGTTGTTTACATGCACATCAATATATAGTCTGTTTCAGATCTCAATTAACATAAATACTAAATACATAAATAATGAAGGCTAAATATTTTGCTTGAAGTGGGAGACAAACAATGGAACAGATGCCTTTTAATTTGAGGGGATAATGTAGGTTTAGGAGCATGCTTTTCATCAGAAAACCATAAAGTATTTAAACAAACATGAAATGTAATCCGCTCACTCTGTCATCCTAGAGCCTCTTGACTCGGGTTTATCATGCATTTAAAAAAAATGGTATGGTATAAATGTAATGATTGATTTTTACCAGCAGATGGCAATGCTGCATCAATCAATTTTCTGTGGCCATGTGAGAAGGCAGTGGTAAAGCATGTAGGCCCTACTGCATTTAATTCACTATCCAGAGTTCATACTTCATATTCAGAGTTCATGTTCATATTTCCGTCTTTACGGCACACATCTCACTGACTTCTAAAGAAACCAAAAAACTATATTTTGGTGCTGTGTTTACAAACTGCTGCAATTGCAAAAAACATTCACAACCTGAAATAGAATAGGTCTAGTTGGGGTTAGTATATTGTGGAATAATCTTGGGCTTTTCCATTAGTTTGAATGGTCCAGTCCAGAAACCCATCTCTGGACATCCTTTCATCCAGACCAATGTGATGACCTACATGAGGATTAGCACATGAGTTTGAAAATGAGTGAACAGTATCTGATTTCCTGCATAATTGCAGTGAACGCCCTCAGTCATATCTATGATTCTAAAATGAGTTTGTGATCAGAGGTTCACAGCAGTTCATCACTTACAGAGGGCAATATAATTAAAACAGAAAACAGACAGATGCAAACAGCAGAACTAGTCTGTTCTTTCAGAAGAGTTCATGGGCATCTTCCTTTAAATAGAGTACCCCCCACCACCCTCACCAACCCCCGGCATAATCACACGGCGGCTCTGAAATAGAACTGCGAGGTGGGAGATCAAACTATCACCTCTTAATTGTACCCTGAGTCTTAAAGATGCTGAGAGCCCATTAGCGCACAAAGAAGTGTGCCGTGTACCGCTCCTGAAACATGCATCCGCACAATGCAGCTGGGAGATGAGTCAGAAGTTAGACAAGTGGAAGAAGCATCACACTGGCATCCACCTGTGCTGCGACTCACTTAAAAAGATGCAACCTGCGAGGCTTGGTGATGTTGCTAGAGAAAGTTTTCTCTTTTAAGGCTTCAAAGGGGAAAGGTTAGGAAGAAGTGCAGTTGTACGAAATATTACTTAAGAATTCTTCCCATTTGTCCTTCAATGTCAAATGTAGTGGCCAGTAGGAAAGGCTACTCTCATAATAATTACTTTCATAATTATTATGAGAGTTTTGCAGATATTCTTCCCTTGGCTGCAGGTAACAAGAGGCAACAGATTTGAGTGTGTAACACGCCAGGCGCAAGCCACCAGATGAATATTGACCGTGTCATGTTTTGTGCCAGAGGCTGCAGAACTGAAGAGGCCCTCTTTCCCTGAAGGTTTAGTGGATGTTGTTTTTCCTCCTGTGGCGAGGACGTCCGAGGGTGCCAGGAGAGACGGAGGGGAATGTGAAATTCCCAAATCTGTCGGAGCGCTCCATCAAAGTGCCAATGCATTGATTTTGACCATAGATCTTTTCCACCTGGCTGCCTCTGCGTCCCCAACCCCAAACCCCGCTCTCAACCGAAGCCTACCGAGGGTCTTGTGGGAGCCTTAGTGCCCCTGAATCCTGCTCATCTCCCCTGGGACACTCATAGGAGGGGGTGGGTAGAGACGACCAGAGACCAGTGCAGTGTGGTGTACCCAAATCGACAGGGATGGATAGATGGTGGGAGGGACAGGCTGTGGAGATGGGAAATGGTGGTGGTGGTGGTGGGTGGTGAGGGGTGGGGGGGGGGGGGTCTGGGGCGGTCCGGCCTGTTGAGGTGCGTCCCACTGCCCTCCGGGGGGAACACAGGGGTCTGAAATCAATGCGCTGTTAAGTGCAGCTTAGCCGCGGGATACTCTATCTGGCATTAGCCATGCACCAGCGAGTCAGGGCCTCGCCTGCGCGCTGCACACGCAGTCTGAGGGCACCGACACGAGTTCCTTCCGCGCCTCCGGTTTCTCTCGCCTCTGTGTTCTCTGCTAACACTCAACGCCCTATTCCAAACAGTTGTGGCCCTGCTAACTTGAGACTCATCTCACACCAGGGTCACACTCTAACGGACCTGTGAGCGTTACACCCGTCCTGTAGACACCGGCCCACCCCCTTCCACTGCTGACGAACCAGTTTAGATGGAGAGAGAGAGAGAGGGAGACTAAATAAGCGCTGTGTTGTGTACATGAACACCTGAGGCAACCTAAATGGAGGCTTTTTGTCATCATCATTAAGACGTTCAAAGCCCATGGTCTCCACTTGATAACACAAATAACATATGCATATCATACCGAAAAAAGAACAGCAGTTTGGGAGTGTCATCATATGACGTGAATTGGTGCAGTAAGGTATTAATTATTGTATTAGGTCAAATAACTATCCCCAAGGCCCCTACCACATAACACAGTACAGTGCACTGTTTGATGTACTGTCTGTGCATCATTTCAGGTTGGACTATAGCGTTGTTATTTGATTCTTTCCTGCTGACGTTAACATCAAAGTCATTTAAATCAAGACCCTTTACAATATCAAGTCCGTTAGCTAAATCTTGGGTGAATACATCACAAAACAACAGTGTCCATGTGAGGCTCAGTTTGTCCCTGCAGATCAGTTTGGCGGTTATTCTGACTGGCTTGACAATCATTTGACAGAGTTGACATTTATCAACTCATCAAAAGGGGAAATATAGTGTGAAGAGGAAACATAATCACCACCGTCTTGCTTGTCTGTTGGTTACTTTTAAAAGGGGGGTCTAAAAAATCTTGACCCAGAAACATGTCTGCCTCTGGCCATATTTAGTCAGTGAGAGCAGTAATAGTGTGTGACTGAAGGTGAGGAAACAGCCTCAGGCCTTCATCTGTGTTTGGATGTCAACCCTCCTTGGGTACAATGTCTCTGTAGCCTCCTTGGCCTTTCTTACATGAACTCTCATCATGGTCACCAATGGAGGGCCTAAGGGAAGGACACAGACACGCAACTGTAGACACACACACACACACAGAGGCACAGAAAAAAGAAGGAAGAGAGAGACAGAACTTAAGTTCTTGTAATGATACATTCTCTCTAAATTCTGTATACCGCTGATTGGTTTTCACCCAGGTGAAACCTGATACAGTCCTAGGCCTTGTATAACAGATACTGCAACAAAATGCAGTCAATCACTGAGATTGTAGCTAGCAATGTTAACATCAGCAGCAGAGTACAGCAGTCAATTCATCACTTTCTGCAGGTCTCATCCCAATGCGCACATCTCCTATAAGTCAACATGGTCTGAGTTTGTGGAAGCATGCTGTAGAGGTGTCTATTGATTACTGTGCTTCTTGCATGAATGGTTGAGAAAGGCACAGTCTATTGACTTGTTGCTGGATTTTGGAGTTGTCAGGGGCTCCCAGGAATCACCTCTTGTTAACTCAAGGGATATCCATCAAGTAAATGATCAGATACTATTTAGTGAGCTGCATTCACTGACAGACTGGAGGCTGCTAGTGATAATCCTTACTTAAACATAAGATAGATGGAAATCTTGCCTTACACTGAATGTAAGTCATGTTGTCGCAGTATGTGCTTATTATTTACTTACTGATTGCCTACTTATGCTACTATGTTATTTGTCAATATGTCCCTGGACCAATGTCATCAAAACAAATTAGCATGCATTTATTGTACTTGGCACATAAAGTGGTTTTGATGCCTTCACAGTGAAAAGACTACGAAGATCTTTGCAGTGGAAACATAACAAAGAGGGGAGGTCAAGTTGGCCTAGAGGTCTGGAGGCTGATCAGTAACTGGAGGGTTGCTGGTTCAACTCCTGGCATGGACAGGAGAGTGTATTCCAGGTATTACATCTACAGTGCCCAACATCCATGTCAAAGTGCCTGTGACAAGGCCTTAAAACAGGGATGCTGCACTGTGGGTGACCCTGCACCCTCTGACCTCTTTGAAGAAATACATGTGTTGGGGGTTATGTGTGTGTGCGTTGGAAGAAAGAACATGTGGAAAGATAAATTCCATATGTTTAATTGGGCAGTAAACTGCACTAGTTCCAGTGTAAGATGTGCAATAAGTGTAAATATAAGCTGGGTAATTTGTTCTGTTGATATGAAAAGACTGAAAAAGTTAGTTATTTTAGGGATGATCAAAAAGAAAGATCCAAGATTTTTTTTATCACAGTCCTCCAATTTCACTTCGATAAAAATCAGATTTTTCTCAGTTTGTCATTAGCTCTATTAGTATCATTTGTCTCCAAATCTCTGCCCCCACATCCCCTTTTATCCAAGTGCCTATGGTTGTCCAGTCACAACCTTGACTGCTACTCTACACCTCACAGTCGCTGATGAGCAGAGGTCAAGAGAACATGAAAGTGAGAAAAAACATCATCAGATGCTCAGAAATACGATTCGCTGACATGCACAAGAGCAAACAGAACACATTTTTAGTCTGCAGTATCTAACCCCCCCCCAAGAGCCTATTTCTTACAGCTTTCCTGAGAGGCCAGGGCAATCAAGAACTCTACCTTGTTAGGAGGTGTTAATTGGAGTTAGTCAGATTCCTCACTTTGTCAAGGAGTCTGACAACAGAATTAATTAGAATTCTAGAGTATGTAAATCAATTCAAATTGGGATCCTTGAGGGGGAGGATTTGAACCATTTTCACTAACGAAAACAGGAGCTGAGAGGAGCTGAGAGGTCTCCGTGTGATTATTATGACTTTTCTCTTCATGCATTTTATCTGTATTGCAGTGCACTAATCCAGTTTTAGAAAGACCATATATACTGTATATACTTTATATGGTATATATTATATATATATGTAAAGTTGTTGAGATGAACTTGGCTGTTGATTGATTGATGAATCAGTTTCCACTTAGCCTGGCTTTCTGTCTTCTCTTAGGTACACATGCCTCACATGAGAAGTCATAGTTGCATTACTTAGGTAAATTCTGAGTTATAAAATGTGTGAGAACACCATGGTGATGACAGAGTGAATAGTAGGATTATGTGCTTTTGTGTGCAATTTCACCTAATTAGGTCTATGTTGTGAGTGATGCAAGTCTCATATATAACACTTGAATTGTGAGCTATAGTGTGATTTTGTAACACTTAATTGTAGCTGAAATGATTGCTCAGCTCTTTCGTGACAAGAGGCCATGGGTATTGAGTATTTCTTCTTTATATTGCATACATCTAGGAGCAACAATACATTATCTAAAACACTATCTTGTTGCCAAACGACTGTGGCCAAATAATAGAAATATGCTATAACGTTTTATAAATCTTATATATTTATAAATCTGCTGATAACTTGATGGGAACAATAGGAATTTAGCCTTAATGTCCCTCCGTTAAAATATTATAATACGGCTGGATGGATTTTATATTCTAACATGTTGCAGTGTCAACTTGCTGACTTCGAAGGTCTTAATTTGCGGCCTTCAAAATAGGCCAGCAGATAGGTCACCTGGCTTACACACACACAGCTTAATAAATCACACAAATTAAATTTTAGATTTGATTGAAAATTTCATTTTATCACGTTGGGATTTTATTCCAGTTTCTAAACTAGCCTTTTATACATGTCAAAATCCATGTTTATATTTCCTTATTTACAGTTGATTAAGGCAGAATATTTAAGGACTGAACACAGACCACTGGCCTATCTACTGTCACACGGCAATAATGTAAAAATAAAACATACAGCGAAAGACATATTTGGACAATGCTTCATGAAAAGCTGCTTTATTACCCATTTTATAACACCTCCATGAAGACAAGATTTGTACAAGATACATCACATTCTAAAGTGCACGAATACTGTACAACAAAAAGGACTTAAATATGCAAAAAAGAATTCACATTTGTAAAAAAACAAAACAAAAAAAGTTAGTAAAAAATAAAGGAAAAGAAGGGACATGCTTTTTCAAAAACAACAATCACTATGCATGTTTCTGCTCAGGTATGTGGGAGGGGCTGGCCTGGGAAAATAACCTTGTGCAGCTTGCTTGGGGGAACACTAAGCTTTGGCACCTTTAGAGAAAAGAGAAAAATGACATTAACAAGGAACGGAGTGCACTCAATAATAAACCAAAGAATTATATTCAGTTTCAATAAATACAGTCTTAGGGGCTTGTGTAGAATGCATAATAACCCATGCCTTTTGGGTTGTCCTTGTTGTACTCCTCCGTGGTCAAGTCCTCACACTTGATGGTAGGGGAATTCTCTGTGCTCGACCCCCCAGGAGACATCCTGCGCCTCTTGCAGACCATGGAGTACACGCCGGAGTCGGTAGAGTCCACCGATTTCAGCGAGTGGGACGTCTCGATCCAGGTGGAGGCCGGCGGGGCGCTCTCCTCGGGCAGCTTGTCTTTAGTGGCCCCCAGCTGGTCCTCGGGGAAGGCCGGGGGGCTGGGCCGGGGGGACCAGGGCAGGCCCGTGGTCATCTTGCGCTGGTAAGAGCTTCTGGTGCCCCAGCCCGCCGCCATGGAAGCGAAGGCCGAGTCTGGGTAGTAGCTGAGGGCGTGGGACGTCTGCAGGGGCAGGGGCTTGATGCCGTAGGACAGCAGGCTGCTGGTGGAGTAGTCGTTCTCATACGACAGGTCCAGCTTGTTGGAGCCCGCCTGCTGGACCGGGGTCACGAACCAGCGCTGGGCGGAGGCGGCTGCACTGGCGTCCTCAGCCTGCGGAGACAGGAGGCTGTTGGTCTGAGGTACGGCCCGTTCTCCGGTGTAGAAGCGGTTCTGGGGCAGGTTGTTGACGAATTGGTCCTGAAAGAAAGGCTGCATGGCGTAGCGGGCCCCGGGGACAATCTGGTGGGAGCGGGGCGAGTCTGTTGGGGACGGGGTCAGCCTGTCGCTCTCTGGGGCCGTGTACATCCTGTTCAGCAGATGAAGAAAGGAACAGAGAATTATGAAGAATTATGGGACGTTGCGAGAGTAAAAACAAACAGCCAAAATAAGCATCACACAGCGTACCCACAGAACAACAGACAAACCACACTTTGCTTAAGATGCAAGACACTTACGAGTCATAATTGTCCCGGAAGCCTTTTGCAAATGGGTTGTGATCTATCTTCAGCTGTGTGATCTGAATACACAGAGACATTCAAATCATGCATTATTGCATCATAACACAGCCTTTTGCATTATGACTAAGGAGAAATGATCAAGACTGATGACAATTTTTTTTTACATGTTATTTCAATGTCATTTTGTTTTGTTCTTACTGAATAACCAAATAAATTCTAAATCAGATTCAAATAAAAAAACAACTAATAATCCAAATACTTACGTCGGTGTTCTGGTAAGCAGTGACAGCAATAAACTGGTTCTCTGGGAAGGTGAAGGTTTGGGTCTTGGCCTCGTTGCTCATGTCCTCCACTCCATCCTCTGTCACCTCCACAATGTGCAGCCGGGGTTGGTATTTGTGAAGAGACTGCAAGACAATCATCTGCAAGGGAGAAGTGTTTCAAGTAAAATATCGTCACAAAGCCCATTCCACTTAACAATGAAGCATACTTTAGTCAAGCTACATTATTTATTCAATGGAAACGGGTATTAGTTGATTTTATAATAAAAAAAATATCATTATCCTGACACAATGGACACAAAGTAAAATATTGTTGTATAAATTATATTTAAATAATAGGCTATGTATAAATAGATAGCTGACAGATTGACATTTGACAGATACTGAATTCAGACACTGGAATGCTGGGAGACAATAATATCTAACCTGTGTGTTGTTGTTGTTGGCCCCTTTATTGTTGGTCAGCTTCAGCTTGCCAAAAGAGATTTCTTGCCTCATCCAGTGAGCACCAGTGTTTGGAGATTCAGGATGAACATACATTTTGTTTCCTAAGATTGAAAAAAAAAAATAATGTAATCAATATGACACAAAATGTGTTTATATCTGTGCAATTATTTCTCATCTAAAATTGCTCATATGACAAATCAAATCAGTGAATTATAATGAATCTGATCATTTTATTTTAATAATCCAAAGGCTTTGGGAAAAGAAAATACTGGAAAAATTCAATAACCATTCCATCCTGGACATTTGTTCTGATGTTCATTCATTTTTATTTTCATAAATAAAGTCATCAATTGATGGTGCTAGATTAACCTGCATTGAGATTCATTTTCATTTAATTTTAATAAAATGAGAAAGCTTCAACAATATTTCAAAGACAAAACTGAAGACTGCAAATTGTTCTTCAAAGTATATTAATACTCTCAATATTAAAATATAATTCCTCTCAAAAATAAACGAAGAAATTCACAAATTTTGATGGAATATGAATGAATGTAAATATTTTGGCAGGTTTGAACGCCAGTGCTTTGTGTGAATACCATATTTAGCCAACAATTTCTCACACATACTGGTTCCCCAAGACAATTTGACACTTCAAGTTAAATTATACGGGAGTGACTAAATTACTGTGTTAAAAACACGGATTCAAGCCTGTTAAAAAAAAATCAAATGAACTAAAAATTTAAGTAAAACAGCCTATTTGTCCAAAACGATTAAAATATTCTGGACTAAATGTCTAAGGAACCGATTCCCTCATGTTTTAAAATGTGATTAATTCCTGAAGCAGAGTCGTACCTAATTCTGTACCATTCTCCAGGTTTTATTAATTATTTTGTTCGATTTCATTTTGAAACATTTATACAATACGAAACCTACAGACTAAAACTAAGTTTTGTTAATTCTGTAACTCACCCTGCATATTATTGTCTGCTTTTCCACAAGTGACCCACTTCCCTCCTTGAAAACGCCAGTGGTTCGGGTCTGCCAAAACAACTTCTACAAAGACATTGTAATGGGCCGTGAGGTTGAGTCCGGTGATGTTGAAACTGAGGAATGGAAACATCCGCCTGGAAAGATGAGAAAGATGAATTGTCAACATGTGTCCGGGAAAATTGGCAAAACTGTTAAAAACAATATCCTACGTTGGCATTGCATGTCTCCCCATGTACAGGCCAAAAGCTTGACTAACATCAAATCTATAATAAAAGCCATTGGTGATTCATATTTAGCCAATTACAGAATTGTGCATTCACAATTTACTCGAAACGAACACCTAAACCTAAATTGGTGTAAATAAAATATATTAATTTTGTGCGTAATATTTTGCCCATGCGTAAAATATTGGCAACAAATGTGACACATTAAAATAATAAACAATTGTAAATGGTTAAGCCACAAAATGTATACAAACGGATTGCATATTCTAGATATGACTACTCAGTTTAGGCCCACTAAACCCACGGCAGTGCGTCTGCCTACCTGCCCTGTTTGGTGATAATCATCTCGGTCTGGTGCCGGTGAAATTTGAGCCACAGGGGCCGGTTACACAGATAGACCTGCGCCCTGGCTCCGGCGGCAGACCCCGGCAGAGACATGGAGCCAATACCCGAACCAGTCCCGGGATAGGAGGGGTACAGACAGCCGGGACCCTGGCCGAACTGGTACCCTCCGCTGCTAAACTGGCTCCGGCCGGTGCACACGGAGGAGGAGGAGAAGCCTGTGGGCGGCAGGACAGATCCGTAATGAAGAGAGGCCGGGTACCTGGAGCTGCTGGACCCGGTGTACACCGACCCGGTCTGTCCTGCATAGGGAAAGAGGGAACACGGGTTTGCCATGTCGGAACTCGCCTGGGACGACGAGATGAAGTATCTATCAGACCCAAGTTCGTCTATGTTGTAACGCCGGCCGCTCGTCAGGTCATCCTCACCGAGAACCGGGGAGCCTTTTCTCCCATCGGGACCGGTTTTAGTCCCGGTAAAAGTGTCCCCCTCTCCCTCACCCAGCATCCCGTTTGCCACCCCGCTCAGATATTTCTTAGGAGCGCTACTAGACTCTGATTCCGTCCGGTCGACTTCTTGATATTCAATCTGTGACGATGGCCCCGGGCTGTTGTTGGCACTGTCCGACGACGAAAGATTGTAAAACGTCTTGGGTAAATTGATGCTAGCGCTGGGAAGGATGTTCTCTAACTGCATCGTTTTAATCTTGCAATAAAAACAGACTTTTCAGAGTCCCAAGTCAATCTCAGCCAAGGAGGCGACACACCACTGGCGCCTTGCTTCTCTCTTTCTGTCCTCTGTGCGCCTCCCTCCCTTACGTGTGATGGAAGGAGGTTAAACCTGCTCCTCACCTACGGATTTTCAGCTCAGAATATGGTCTGGACATGGGATGTTCAAGGGCTCTTATAAGATGTACTTCTTCACACACCCAACTCATTGTAAGCGTCATGGGAGGAGCTTTTGGAGATCCATGCGGAGGCTCCAGCCCTCTCCACATCCAATGGTCGCACTGCTCTAATTCAATTAGACAGTGTCTAATCGAAATAATATCAGAAGACAATTTGTAATGACTAGTTTATTTTTTTTACTCTCATATCCTGAGCATGTGTCTAACTAAAGTGACATGCTCCCAATATTGCTCAAGTTATATTTTGTTTTTTTTATAGCCAATTACGCGTGTAGCCCATTAATTTGTTTTAGGATTTAAGTGAAACGTGATTTTTAGGAGGCCAGTGGCAGAATACAGTTTCTCCACACTTTATCTGAAAGACTGAACACGACAGAAAATAATTCCGCAGTCCACAGCCTCCGCTCATAAACAATCACCTCTAAACTTTCCGCCTCGCTTACAAGTCTTTGCGCCTGGCACTTTGTCATTGTAAATTACAGCCTACAATTTCAGATAGTATCGGCTAATCAGAATACCTCCGCTCACTCACCCAGACGATTTATCCTTGATGAATTACAAAAACCCAGACTATTTTCTCCGCAACCGATTGCAGCACCTTAAACAAATGACATGTGCACCTCATTTCCTAATTGGCCTCGACTCCCTCTTCCCTTTCCATGTGGTCAATCCTGGCACTGACATATATAGGCTATCGACTGTCGGAACAGACTTAAAATATCCTACCTGAAAGTAGAAAGACAGTCTACACACTGTCGCTTTCATCTGTCACTGACAAAAAAAAAAAAATAATAATCAAACCAATACGTTTTTTCCGCACAAACCTTTAATATGCTGTGTTATTATAAGCCCGAGAAATGTTTGTTTCTAGGCCTCAATGAAATTGGAGATAAATATAAACGTTAAATTTTCCTCTTTCGGAGATTGTTTTTTTGTGTGTTTTTTTTCCCCTACATAAAACCTTTTTTAAATTTTGCGTATAAGTGTCACACAAAAGGATAAACGCGCACTGACAATAACTGGCCATATGGCAGTTTAACGTGCGCCTATTGAATGCTTAAAATATTAGCTATAAATGCACTTAAACTAAGCAAATGTTTTTAATTGTTTGGGTGGTCTATAAATGACAGGCGATCTCATAATTTGGAGTTAACCAATGCAAATTAATAAACAGGTCAAATGAACCTTAGCATAAATAGCCTTGGATTATTTGAATCTAATTTCAAATCAAACTGGGATGAGAGGCTGTAATCCCCACAGGATTGGCTTTCTCGATGCAGAGGGAAAATGTCTAATTATTTTTCCATTTGAGGTAACCGGTGATGAAGAAGGAAAGGACAGCTTGTGAAAAGAGGTGGACTACCGCGTTTACATGGCAGTAAATCTCCCCCACAGGCCGTTGATATCAAAATAAGCTATAGGACGGCACAGGCAGTCCTGGCAGAGAGAGAGGACACACACACACACATACACACACACATACACACACACACACACACACACACACACACACACACACTGCAGAAGTCTGCTGATATTGACGGCACACATTTAATACCAGCTGAGCCAGTTTATGAGAAAAATTCAATTTTAAAATGTCTAAAGGAATCTCGGCAATAACACAAAATGTTGCAAAATATTGCAAAAATAAATTAACAAAAATATTTATGGAATATAAAGTAGGTCAGTGCAAGAAAAAAACTATTAACCTATGTGTGTCTCTCTCTCTCTCTCTCTCTCTCTTACACACACACACACACACACACACACACTCACTCACACTCACACTCACACACACACACACACACACATACACATACACAAGAAATCAAAAGCTCCAGAAAACGAAATCGAAAAAGAGTCGAAGATGCATGTCACGTTTTCTATAACAAATGTCTTTCTATACTGTATGTAGGCTTAATGGTAAAGGATTTTCCAGTAGTGACAGTGGGACAGCGCTCTCTAGTGCCTGATGAACAAACTGATGCTTTCGTGCTGATCTGAGTAAGGACTGGTTCCCATCAGTATAACTTTATATTTCCAGTGTGCTAAAGTGACCAGCATCACATCGAACAAATAGCCTATCCACTATGAGAGTAACATGACTCAACACATTACACATGGGCCAACTTGTGACACTCACTTTTTTCCACTTGCATCTCACTTTACATCATCTTCAACTGCAGTGAACTCAGCTTGCCTTTTTACATGTATGTGTGTGTGCGCGTGTGCGAGTATGTGCCTGTGTGTAGGCAGTTTGTACGTGTGTTTGTGCATGTGTGAGTCTTAGAGTAAGCTGGAGGGGGAGTAGGGGTGAGATGAATTTGGGGAAAGTGGGGATACAAATCTGTGAAAAGCTGAGGGAGAATCTCGGCTGGAGGCAGATTGGCTCGTGTCATGAATGGGAAAGTAAAGCTGGCTATTGGGCCATCAGGGGACCAGAGCTACACAGTCTGTCAGTCAAGACCAAGACCCTTCCCAGACCGTGCAAAGATGCAAACACCGAAATATTTGCCAGTCCAAATCAACCTCACCTCAAAGTTTGAAATCATTTAAAACCAGTTTGATGATTTATTTTGCCCATCTCTGCCCTTTCTCTCAATAGAGAAATTGAATTATCCCGGACAAAACCAATCTTAAAGGTTGATGCAGCCGGCACTGAGTCTATTATAAAATGATTTAATGCCTATCACCCTCGCCCTTGCTCCTGTTCCTCTCAACAAACACATCCTGTAGAGAAACTTACAAAATGATGACACTGGAGAGCAGAATGCAGCTCCTGGGTTAGGGGAAACAGGGTGACTCGAAATCAATAATTTGCTTTTAGACTGACGCAAAATCATGAGGGACCGTTGTTCTGAATGGTCTGTTTCTATGAGTCCCAGAGGCTTAGAGGGGAAAGTGGTGGGAAGCATGAAGCAAAACTAACAAGCATTGGAAATATGCATTATGAGGATCATGGGCCTGTCAAGTTTCTCCAGAAGTCTACCATCAACATTTTGTCTGTTTCTCTCTCTCTCTCTCTCTCTCTCTCTCTCTCTCTCTCTCTCTCTATCTCTCTCTCACACACACACACACACACAGACACACACACAATGAGAAGGTGTTGCTCTCTTGACTCAGGACACAGGCACAGCGTAGTAACAGGCTATAGGCCATTATACAGATGTCATTCTATAATTAAAAGGTAATTTTATAGTTCAAAGGAAGCTGTCTCTGTTTTAGATACAAAGTCAAGTATTTCACACTGTCCACGCCTTGTTAGTATAATCCTGTCTTAGCTTTACTTATTTAATTGGCCCTTGCATGATCAGCAAATTACTGTGAATACTTCACTGATGTTAAGGGCAGAATGGTTTATAGGGAAGTACTGGCTTTCATGCCACTGGTATAGGCCCAGCCTTGTTACTTCTCTATAACATGTCATGCAAATATAAGTCAAGTGAAATTCCCTTTGTGTTAATTATTTCACAACTGATCATTCTACTTTACAGCTATGTTTCACAGATGATTGCATGCCTGTGGGGAGAAAGTCTTGATAAAACAAACAGTAAAAACACAATGCTATCATTTTAATGGCCAGGGTTTGAAGTATGTTGGTTTTCCAAAACGACTCCAAAGTCGCAGTTGCCATTTGAAAGTTAGAAAACAAAATAAATTTGATTTACACAGCCCCTATAAATAAACTAATTCCAAATGAGGTGGATGTTTAGGTCCTACTCGTAAAGGAGCTCCCGCTTGTGACCTGTCAGCGTGTTTCTTGACCACCTATAAAAGCCCAAGTGTGTCTGAGATGACCCTGTTTGGCCCGGGGCCAGGGCCCGCGCGACAGGGGAAGGGAAGTCTTACCATATTGTTGTCAGAGTAGATCATCAACAGAGCACATGAAAGGAATACATTCCAGGTTTTATGGGCCAAGGTGGCTGCTGAAGCCTTTGCTCGGGAGTGAATTAATGTACCCCATTGCAAGGATTAATAACGCAAGTCTCATTAGAGATCCTCGCCACCGAGACCCCTGGAGGGAGGGGTGCTGGGAACAGAACCGAGTGCAATGCGCACCACGCTAGCCCCGCGGTCCTCCGCAAATCATCATCCTCAAGAACACTTTTATTGTAAAGAATTTATTTCACAAGTTTATCAAAGATGTCCCCCAGTATATTTTCCAGTGTGTTGGGATTACTAACATTTAATCAAAGCAGGAGTCTTTACGCAAGTAAAGCTTATGTTACAGACATGCTGCTGTCTTCAAAGATAGCAAGGTGACAGCTTTCATGAATTTCCATTTGAGTACATATTGCTTTCATCAGTGACTTTCTCTTTCCCCGTTTTCCTTATACAACTGTCTCCACCATTTTCCTTGCTGATTTAAACAGCTCTTTTTAGAAATGAGATGTTTTTTCCCCCTAGAATTATGAAAGTAATTTTTTATGAAATGTATTTGTGTAAAATAGAAAAGGGTTCCTATTTGTCACTGCGCCTTTATTTTTCCATACTCAAAGAACATTAGAATATGTAAAATGTATTCATGTTTGATATCATGTAGGCCATTTCATATGTCATTCCAGCAGAGCAAATTATCATGAAATGGGAATCTTTCCCATCTGAAAGCAGTCAGTGAGTGAGACCCATGGGAATCCTCTGTATATATGCAGCTTGTTTGAATTCCTGAAACTACATTAAAAATACACCAGAATGCATAAAACCATGGGATGTTACTTTGTGTCGTATCAACAGATAAGCCTCAATGTCAGCATGTTGCTGCATGCATGCGTGTGTGTCTGTGTGTGTCAGTGTGTGTGTGTTTGTGTGTGTGTAGCCCATGGATGGAGGGATGGATTATTGTAGCAATGTACCTGGGGATATGTAAGCCCAATACTTTTGTGATGAGGAGGTTTTCAGGGGGCAATGATAATCCACTGTGTTAAGATAAATCTTAGAAAAATCAGGTGTACTGACTGCATTCAAGAAAATGGGATTGAAGGTACACAGACTGTATTTGATTCCCCAAGGCATGATAACATGATTTTTGGATTACTGCATTATAGGAAGTGTCACCCAGGGCCCATGGGAAAGCACCAGGTACACAATATGGAGCACAGGACCTGGGTGAGAGTCTGGTATCTGACTTTTTATCCCCTCTCACAAATAAATTATCTCATGGTGCTCCTGTACTGTAATGCTACTGGCACAGTTTTGAAGCAACCTATGAATATCTCCCAACACAATAATGTTTACCTGATGCTGAAAGAACATGGAATAAATACACATAATTTGTGTTAAATATTTCCTGTTTAAAGCTAAAAAAAAAAAAAAAAAAAGCCCACAGCAGTAATTAATTGCATCGGAGATTTAACTAGAGATTTTTTCTTAGAATAAGCAGTAAGCAGATCAATGAACTGATTTGACACATGCACAGTATAACCACGCTTTTCCTTTCACTCAGAGTGTCATCATGGGCAGAACATGAAGCCCGCGACACCAAAGTGGATGCCAGTCCTTTGGCCCGAGTCTCACCCTCATCCCCATTTTAGCATCAACCTTTGTTGACCCACTTCTCCCGGCCCATCCTTCTGAAACACCAGAGGAATTGACATAGGGGGCCCAAGCAAAATGGCAGGTGCTAAAAGTTTGACAGCGTATACTGGATATATGTGTTCCCTGGAACGTGAGGTGTAAGGGAGGGAGGGTGGCAGAGTTGTATCGACTCGGCATTAAGCCTCGAAGATAACACACCCTCTCTAACAGGCATACTCTCTTGGCCGAGGAGGGCTGGGGTGAGCTGGGGTGGGGAGGGGAAAACAACCTCGCACTTGAGCTAGTCGACCAACCACGGCCACCAAGACACGGCAGCCCAGCGCAGCGCAGCCCGGCTCACCCCTGGTTCTCTGTCCTTTCCCATAGCACTATTACTGCCAAACAAGCTGGGCTTTTATCACATTGCTAACCCTGACTCAGAAACTGCATTTCAGGAGGACCCTTTCTTTTTTTCCCCTCCCTTTTTTGGACAGGGAACACAAACAGATTTACACCACAGGAGTATTCTGCTGCTGCTCCTGCCTCAATGTGGTTAAATCAGTGAGTCAGAAGTGAGAATGTAGAGTTTTAACACTTCTCTCTCCTGGTATGAAAGCTTCTAGAGCGACACAGAGGAAAGCCCTAACTGACTTACTGTCTACCAACCAGAGGCATATGCTAGTGGGAGGGAGGTTATGTAGACATGATTAATGGTTTAAGGTTGACCCCCTGGTGGAGCAGGGATGTTGCCCAGGCATCTTCAATCTACTCTGGGGAGTGGGGACAACATTCACAGTGCTAGAAGGAACTCCATTTGCCATTTTCTATCAAACAAAAAACACAATTGTGGCCCCCCCTTCAACGCTGAATTCAGAAAAAAATATTGTACACTTTAAGTAAATATTCTTCTTTCTTCTTCTTTGTTTTGTACAATTAGATATTCAACTGGTTGATAAAATGCCAAATTATTCAATGAAAATGCTCCTATTTTCCGCTTTGGAGGAATGTACCCAGCAGCCATTAGATACAATTAGAGACCACAGAATGCTTTTGTATTAAAACATTTGCTGTAATTTGGCAGCTGTATAATTTAGATGTACTGGATCAAGCCATGCACATACATGAACACACACACACACACACACAGGCACGCATGTATGCACGTACTCACGCACACACACAGGCATGCACTCACACACGCACACACACAGACACACACACATACACACACACAAACATGTGCGCATGCATGCACACGCACACACACTCATATATGTACACACAGAGGGACCTCCGTGCAGCGGACACCTTCAATATTGAACCCAGACCCAGCCCTGGTCTCTGTATTTACATGTAAATGGTCTACAACAATCTGCGGCCCCCTTCGTCTGCTCCGTCCCTCCAGCCGTCTGGGCCCGGGGAAGGGAGCTGCTAGTCAGATGGGGGACCACATCAGATGGGCTCCCGCGGTTATGGAGCCAAACGCTCCAAAGGGAGAGGAAAGAGGCTGCCTGCCTGGCAGCCATTGAAACAGCAGGGACTCCCACATAGTATGGAAGTGGTCCATGGTTTGGTCTCCTTTGCTGACTGGAGAGCAGGAGAGTGATGTAAAGGGCTAAGGAAAAGGCCTTGCTGCTTGAGGACTCAGTGTTGTTAGAGCAAAGCAACCAATGTGATGTTCAAAGGAAGGACCATCAAAGTATGGCTTGCAAGTGAACTTAGCGGGACAGTTTAGCCAGGTTTCTCAGAAAGAGGGTTGAGAACCTGTTCTCTTCCTTGTGGTTAGAGGTGTCATGTTTGACAAGTGTATTTCTGTGTGTGGTGGGGTGGGTGTCTATGATAAGAAATTATGAACAGCAGTGAGCATGCATCTCCAAGCCACATGGTGGAGGGAAGGAGCCTGCGTGTATCTGTTCCTTATGATCGTCTGTCGAGTGTTTGCGTGTCCTTCTGTGCTGGCGGGTCAGATATGGTGGAGGTCTAGACACATGGACCAAACATTCTGTCTGACGGGAGAGTGCTTGTTTCGAGGTTCATCTGATGGCTTTAGACCTTGATAGAACAGAACAGCCGAGACCGGTTGGACCCATACCCGGCGTTAATGGTCCGGACTCCGTTTCAAAAATCTGTTGTATTCTATTGACACCCGTACAAAATGCTCGCATTTAGCGATTCTTTCCTTCATGTGTGTACCCATACAACATGAACAGAGGGTCAAGTGTCTGTAGGAGTTGAATAACATGAAACCATTCCACAACAGAAAATCAAAACGATGAAATCCAAGATGTAATGTACTTATGTTTAGAAATCTTTGAAGGATCGCAACATGGCAATCAAACGTCTTGATCTCATGACACAATCAGAGAGAGAGAGAGAGAAAAGACAATAGAGAAAAGATGTATGAAATGAGTTATGGAGATGAATCATAACCCTGTTCATTTAAATTACCTGCATCAGAGTACAATAAAACTGATATCAACGTCATATAAGAAGAGCAAAAACACACTTTTTAAGATTATTCTTAAAGCATTTCTGCTTTTTATTAGACAGTCTGACAAGATGATAAGAAGGTGATGACCCAGACATAAACCTGTGATGCTGCAGGGACGTCGTATGTGTCCCAATCTGAGCTGAGCCACCACTGTGCCCGGTGAAACCCCACTTTGAAGCAAATGGTAACTGTCCTTGACAGCTCTGATGGATGCATGGAGGGGATCCCCAACGAGGGCCAAACTTCCAGTTACAATGTGATTCAGCAGAGGAGCACAGACCAGCCTAATATCTTCCACCAGTGGCTGAAGAACGCCCCCCACCTCCTCACCAGCACAACTAGTGATCACACCTTTAGCGTGGAGGCAGACAAATGGGGAGCCCCAGGCTGATGTGGTCCGTGTGTGTGTGTGTGTGTGTATAGCTGTGTGGGGGACAATGCAACACGTTAAACCAGTGTGGGAGGTGTGAAGACAGGGGATCTGCTGCAGTCAAAATGAACAAAGAAGAAAACTGCTTTCTCTTTGTTTTAACGTCTTGTGATGATGCAGTTAATTGTGTTGATTGCTAGGCTTTTTTGGTTTCGTGTCTATAGAGTTGCTAACTTCGGAAATATTTAGAGGGTCTCCATGGAAGGAAAAATCACAGTTGCATGCACATGCATTGAGCCCTGTTGTTCACAGCAGTGTTTACGGGTAACCAGCCAAGCTACTAGCATCTTACAAAAAAATAAATAAATATAATATTTTTCTGAGGTTTAGAACACAAAGGAAGCATTTAAATGTTTTGTATTTACAACAAATTTATCACTACAAGCATAAATAACTGTACACTGAGATACAAATTGCAGCAACATGTGGTCTGTATCGTAATGTTTATGATCTCAAGTCGTATCGATGTAGACCCCCCTGTCAACCTTGACATTTGTAATTTTTTTAAGTGGTTTATACATGTGCTGGTGTGGGGGCAAACTGTGGTTTGCATCACCTGAGTGGTTAGCAGTGAGTCACCCTCCGAAGCTACAGAGGATGTGAGTGGGTGGTCCTCTCTCACAGTCGAAAAGCTATTTTCTCTTTCACTCTCTCAACTGGATTTCACTGAATCTAATTTGAAATCACCTCCAGGAGATTATCTTAAAGTTGAAATTGTAGGGAAAAGAAGACTAATCACTTGGGATGTGTATTTCAGACCTGGGTCGGATAAGAATTGTAAATGTTGTACATTGCGGCAGCAGGGTCGGGTAATGAGTAGGACGACAACCCCGCAACTGGAGGACCGGGTTCAAGCCCCCATGTTGGCAAGCCACTACAGAAAGCCAAAAGGCTCAAAATGTGTCTCTCTTCCTTTGCTGTATCAAATGGTAAAAACATCCACCCCACTCGCTTCGTGCATCATGCGACCAGTGTTCATTTACCACCAGCAGACAGGTGGACCTTTCACACTGGTATAACATTTGCATATGGTTACCTAGTGATAGAGGAGTGCACTCTTGCAAATGGATAAATTTGACACGGCAAACATATACTGAATGACTACACTTCTGTCATGTTGAGAACCAGAATAACAATTAATTTTTTTAATTTCATTATTTTACATGAAGTATGAGGGATGCTAGTGATCCTTTCCATAATAACATGCATGGATAACTAATCGTGGTCCTGTATAGCTCAATGGGTAGAGCATGACACTAACAGTCTTAATATTTGCATCTGAAAATATAACTTTCTGCCATATTGATTGTTGAGGCAACTGAACTGCTTACTGGAGTAACTGAACAAACTTTGCCATAGACAGGGGAGGTGCTATGGAAATTAGATGCAAATCCGAATCCAGACCATGTGCTGGCACAAATAAACATCATACAGTGCCAGGCACACCAAGATGTCACACACTGGTCAGCGTCAATTTTATGGCGGTCGGTGACTGGTTAAGGAAGGAATAGAGGCAAATTGTGACCTCTCTGGCTTTCCATAAGTGTCTGCCCTGCTGAAGTGCCCTTGTGCAAGACACTGAATCCCCAGACGCTCCAGGAGAATTCTTCTGTAGCTAACTCTGCACTCTGACCTCCTTGTGAGAGGGAAAAACAACAAGAGAATTTCCTCTCAGGAATCAATAAAGTATCACAAACTGACAATACATTCCTGTGTCCAAGCTTTCATGCACTTATTATTTGTTGTATGTGGCAAAACCCACTCATTTGTCGCCTAATACAAATCATACAAAATATGCAAATACTTTTGGACCCAGGTCTGCTGTATTTACATTAGACATATGACATGATTGATGATTAGACATATAATATGTATATAAATGTAAAGTGTGACCCTCCTGTCACTAGTCATCCTGTTTTTGACTCAGGTTAATCCATCAGATAGATTTACACAGCTCACATCAACCTGGCATACTGTAGTTTAGCAAACCTGAGCTGAAACCCGTCCCAGTTTTCATCCCTCCCTCATAATATTTCTGCCAGTATTGGCAGGGCCCACATGGCTTGAGGGTCAGTGCAAGGGTAGGCAGGCATCGTCCGACCCATGCCAATTAACCACGTTCCGCTCTGTGCTCTTTGTAGCTTTCTGATTCCTGCCCTAAACAGGGTCACTAGTTGCTGCCTCCCCCCTCTGCCCCTATGTGTGTGTGTGTGTGCATGAGCTAGCTTAGCCATGGTCCCCACTGCAGGAAGAAGAGTGTGTATGTGTGTGTGTGTGTGACCCTGCAGCCTGCTGGCCTTCCTCCCTGCCGAGGCCAGAAGGCATGCTCCCCGAGTCCTGCCAGCTTCGCCACAGTCTGGGGCCACTGATGTCATAATGGCAGGAGCTTGTAGGCGGCTGCTATTGGTGAGTCCTCCTCACGCCGGATTCTGGAGTTCCATCAGCTGGTTGTGTAACTTGTTTTTTTGCGGCAGGGAGGGGGAGCTTGTGTGTGTTGCTATGTGTGTGTGTGTGTGTGTGTGTATTGGGGGGTGAAAGCGCGAGGAGTCGGGGGCAGAGGACTTTTGGCTCGGAGCGAAATAGCGTGAAAGCACCTTCATCCACAGTCATGAGACTATATTTGGCTAATAGGCATTTAATGTTCGGAGGTCGCTGAGCTCCTTGAGAGGGGTTTCAAGTAAAGAATAGTATTGAGTTTGATAAGAACTCTCCCGTACAGCTGTCCTCCCCACGTCTGTGTTTATGGTTCAGTCCTGTCTCCAGTATAGAGCAGCAGCAGGGGCGAACCATCACATTTGGTGCCCAGCGTGGGGGCGGTTGGTGAGCTGTCGTGCTCCAACTATCCCATGGAGCTTTTCTTCTGTCTTTTCAGTACAATTTTGACTAACCTCATTTGCATCTGCTAATTAGATCCTGTTAGCATAATTCATACACATGACACCCTTTTGAAGCTAATGAATAGATACATCTCCAGACAACTCGCAAAGAGCATTTAATGAGGTTCAACTTACTCATGAATGCATGCTTCTGTGGGGAAGAAACTGGGGAGAGAAAATCAGAAGCATTAAATTTTGCACCCGAAAATCAACTAGGAGTTAGACTTTGAAACTTGCTAATACAAAAATATTAGCGACATACTACATGCAATGACCTACAGTGCGTAGGTTTGACATAAATAATTTTTCTGCAATTTTAGTGCTGTCTGCGTACTTAAGATTGTGTGCTTTTTTCTTCTATTCAGAGGGCACATTTACCAAAAAACTAAAAAAATATCATGTCAATCCATCTGTAATAACAGTGTGAAAGGAGACTGCAAATGGTAAGACAAGGATCATAACTGTTTCTGAAATCATCGACCAACCATTTTCATCCAGACAAGCTATATACTAAATCCATCAAATTATGAATATTCATATGTACAAACGGTATATGATTCATCTTATACAGCTGGGTATTATTATTCAGTGCAGTAAAGCAATGTGTAGAATAGAGGAGCGCCTTTCTGCCAGGTTGTCAAAACAAGAAGAGACTCACCAAGTCTTTGAGCTGCTGATCTCTCCATTATCAGGATCTATTCCTGATAGGAGTTCACAGCTTTCCCAGTGAAGTTCCCTTTAGAACCGGGGCGCCACAGGAGGTGGGCTTCTGCTGTGATACATCATCCTTAACACAACATTCAAGCCTTTTGTGTGTTTTTATTTTAAACTTCTCTGCCAGGATCCAATTTGTATGACAGAAACTACTCTTACCCGTCTTTTCTTTGACATTTTGCATTAACTTTTAACACTGCTCAGTCTCAGGACTTGTTTTGCAAGTTACACAAGCCACAAACCGAATTAGGAGAATCTGCCCTACTGCCCCTCTCCTGCTACACTGGTAGAATTTTTCAGCTTTGAATATATACTACTTATTGTGTCCATTTGTAGGCAACTGTCATACATGTCATGTTTACACTATATGTTACGTTTTCTCCTGCACCTAGTGTGTCAGTACTGTGTTGTGTAACTGTTTTGTGTCTGCAAAATTAACCAGGTTCCTTGTTTCTTTCCAAATTACTTTATTAAAAAGATTAAGATTTTGAAATGAAAAAAACAAAACAAAAAAACATTCATTTTATTTTATATAATTTGGTAAATTCTTAATTTGGTTTTGGAAATCATTTATCCTTTTGCAATCTGTTATATCAGAGTTGCCCAAAAAGATGTATCAGTATCTATCTATCTATCTATCTATCTATCTATCTATCTATCTATCTATCTATCTATCTATCTATCTATCCCTCTCTCTCCCTCTCCCCTCAGGCCCCCTAGAGTAAAGTGCAATATACATTTTCCTTTATCCCACTTGCAATAAATATGCTTAATTTGCACACAATGTAAACACTTTCTACCCCTACTTCTGCATTTTTGCACACTGTAGCACTTTATTTTGTTTTAAGGATTCTTTATTGTATGGAATTGTTTGTATTTGTTTGTATTTGTACTGTACTACATGGCATTGTGTTATAGTTTTTAACAAATTTCCGCTTGTGGGACAATAAAGACCTGAACCTGAACCTGAGCCTTTCTCTCTCTCTCTCATAATTACTCTTATGCACAGGGCCTACCTGCATGAAAAGGTATGAATAAAGAGCTATTAAATTAATGTTAATACAACATCAATTATGCTTTAGGCAATGTAGATGGGAAACATTTCCATCAACACGCAAGTAGTTCCTATGTGATTAAAGCAGCATTACAGAGGCAGCTCCTTTGTCACCGTTGCTCATCAGAGTTGCTGATATCACTGGAAGTATAATTTTGTGACTTGTAACTACTAAGTACAACTATTTGTCTTAGTTATAACACTAAAAATACATTTCAAATCAATTATTTGTTCAAACACATACTTGCATTAGCACTACTACATTTCCACATTTAGAGGCTGTAGTGTTGAAGTTGTTCTGTCATTCTGGTGTGGAGCTCCACCTGGCTGATGGAGTGAAGACCCAGCAGGGAGTCTTGAATCATCTCAGCTGAGGCCTCATGGCTTGGCCTGGCTGGAGCCCTCATGATGTGTTACCATAGTGAGCCAGGCCTGAGTGTGCTTGTGTGTCTGCGTGTGACTGTGTCCGCGTGCTTGTCTGTGTGCCTGTGTTTCTCTGTGTCTTTGTGTGTGTGGAATTGTCTGTGTGAGTCTGTGTATGTCTATGTGTACGCATATGTGTGCTTATGTATACGGGGACACGTGTGTGTGTATGTGCGCATGTGAGCAAGTGTGCGTGCACTCGAGTGTGTGTGTTTGCTCCCGTCTGCTCCCTCCAACCGGTTGATCTTTCACATTTCGCACGGGCAGGAGGGACAGGAGGCTGCCAGGCTGCGCCCGGAGCCTGGGTACAGTACGGTTAGCAATGCCCGGCATTCATTAGCACCTCCCAAGCTGTCTGCACTTTTACCAAACGCTCTAGCTAGCTAACATGCACTGGCTCCCCGCTCCCTGCTCTCATCACCCCGGTAAAGGCCTTCACCATGCGTTGGCTCCACTCAGCCACAGCTGAGGCCTCTAGTCTTGGCTTGGGACATTTCAACTTTGTTAGGAGTTCGGCTCAGCGACACTCGAGGAAGGCAGTCAACTTTGTCAGAGTTCGAGAGCTTTTCTGAGCATGTATATTCCTCTTCTTCATTGACCTGACTGTGCGTTTTACCCAAGTTGCAATGTGACACCTTTGGCAGCAAATATACCTTTAAAACCCCTACAGTACATGTGATGCAGTTCCTCATACATGGGATACCCTGATGATGCTACTACATCTGTGAGTGTGTGATGACTCCTTCTGATTCAAGTTGTTTCACTGTGGCCAGCACCTTACCAATCATCATCATTCCTTTCTCACACTCAACCTCACTAGTGCACATTGATTGAAAAACTTGCTGTCCATTAACTTTCCCCAGGTGTTGAAACTTTTGTGGTCAGTACTTACAATCACTTCATATGTAGGGGAATGTACATCTCACATTCATTTCTATTGAATTCGCCTGTAGTGACACAATTCATTTTAATTTCTATTTATTTCACAGTAGTTGCCCAATATTAACTGTACAACCTTCACATTCATCTCATTTCCCATGTCGATTTCTATTTACAGTAAGTTTATTTTCTAGTCAGACTATGAACTGAACACAAAATCTCATTCTCAACACCCACACACAAATACATGCAAGAAAGCAAGTATGCATGCTGCATGCACACGTGCACACACATACAGAATTGATTCATGCACAACTGTGACAATGCGTGTGAAGAAGAGACACTCTCACACACACTTGGCACTCTGGTGACCGGGTCACTTGGTTTTTACACTTTACACCATCATATGACTTAATGACAGTATTCCTCAGAGAAAGAGAGAGAGAGAGAGACAGAGAGAGAGAGGGAGGAGGGAATTGAAAAAGCAGACCTAAGGACTGAATCTGTGAACTTTGATGCTGCGGCACGAGGCGTGTCTTCCCTCATCACTCTACTCTTTGTTTTACCCTCTCATTCTCTCTTCCACCCGTACCTTCTCACGCTCCTCTTTCTCTCTCTTGTTTCCGCTCTTGTTCTATCCTCTCTCCTTCCCTCACAGGCTCAACAGGCTGGGGATACCTCTGAGAGCTGAGACCAGGGTGCAAAGAACACAGCGGGAGTGGTGTTTACCACAGTCCTACCACTCCGCCAGCCAGCTCCCTTAAAGATGCAATCCGGAGTTTGTCTGCCCATGTGAATTTGGGGGATATTCTCTTAAAGAGCTTGATTGGAAATTAGCTTTTAGGAGCTTTACTTACCCCATAAAATCTCAAAACACAGGTCTCTTGTAACCGTTACAAATGTTTTACAGCCTCAAAAGTACATGCAAAACTCATTTAGCAGTCACATACTGGTTAGTGCTTGAATAAAAAGCTCTGACAATACATTTCAGAATGAAAAAGATATCTTCAATCCACTCAATCACTACTGGACTTACGGATACTGCAATTATGGATAGAGCCTTTAAAAGGATCATGACCATGCCACACACCATCAGTGGTCATGGTAGTCCTGTTTCTCACTAGCTTTATTGGCTCCACAGTGCTCCTCTCTCTCACAGAGTCTCAGAACTGCATGTTACACTCAAGAAGGAAAGGTGCTCAGCACTACCAATTAATGGGTCTTGTAATCATATGATAACTGCATTCCCTGTGATATAGAATACCTTTCTGGGTACACTCTCCATGACAACGATCACACCCCAGGGTGTTGCCACCTTGCGTTATGCAGATTAGGGAAGCCAAACAGTGAGCCGTATGTATGTGCAAATATGTATGTGGCAATAATTTTATACTGTACTCTGTGTATTCCATACTATACTATATTATACTATACCATACTTTACTATACTATAATAATTCTACACTGTAATATTTAAGAAGAAAAATGTCCCCTTTGCTGCATGTCATCCCCTCTCTCTGCCCTGTCTTTTAAAGCTTTAAAAAATATTTAAATAAACTTTCTTTGACTACTCAGGTTATACCCCTGCATCATCTGTCGTTATTCCAATCCATCAATGTCTATGGTTAGGGTAAGGGTTAGGGTTAGGGTTATGCTATGGCACAACTAATTCTGTGGGTCTCCATCAACACCATTGTTGTCTGCCAGACTTGGTGCCTGTGTCACTGCTCCAAAGACAAACCTCCTGGTAGAACTGAAAAGCTGTTCTTTGGACCCGTCTTTTTCTTAGCTTCCAATCAGAAATGTTGGCCAGAAGTGTCTCATGCAGCAGTCATGTAAGGTTGAAGCACTGATGGTCCTTCAAATAGCAATGAAGAACCATTCAGAGTTTCGAGTGGTTCTTTGAATGGTGATGGTTTAATTTAGCACTATCTTCCCCACAAAGAAACCTCTTTTAAAAAAAAAATATTAGTGATGAACTAGTACTTGAAGAGCCTTGGTGGTAGCACTTATTGAGCCAATCATATCAGTTGGCCTGGCAAAAAACTTTAATTGTGTCAGAAACTCCATAGTTTCACCATAGAGAGACAGACGCATAATTTTCAATGTAAATCTGCTGGCTTATTTGGGAGTGTTAAAATTGTTAAAAACATGTTGAAGGGTACATTCATTTTCTTCAGTGCTAATGAACTTCTTCTGAGTTCTAACTACCAGCATAAAATACAAAGAACTATCAAATTAGAGATTTAAAATGACTTGAGCTCTCTGATCAATGTTTGCTGAACCATAACCCTCATAATTCACTTTCACTGCTACTTGTCGGCCTCATTTTATGTAGCGGCAGACAGACCACCATAATGCTCGCCTGCAGGCTACCATAAATGCTGGAGGTTTTAAAGGGTAATATGGACTGAAGGTTTGCGCCGTGGTTTCATGGTGCTCATTTAAGGCACACCATGTTCAGTCTGTTCTTCTATGAGCAAATCCATCTGTTACCCTGATTCGCTGTAGCATGCTATGCGCCCTGACAAGCACTTTTGAAATGTAGTTTCAGGCTAATCATCTCAATGGAAGACAACCCGAGAAAAGCTGTTCTGCCACATCCTGCAGAGGGAGGGGGCTAATGGCATGCGATAGGGAATGCATTTAACTACTGAGCCACGTCATTCTCAATACACTCATCATGGAAAGATAGATAGATGGGGAGGGAGCAGAGAATCTGAAAACTAATTAACACTTAACTGCATGACAAGGCTGCTATTTCTGTTATGTTGATAGCTTTAACAATTGAGTTCCATGGACTTGATTTCCTAATTTGCGTTTCCTTTTATGTTGATTGATTAAGATATTTTGTTTATTTACAACTAAAACAACTATATGGGTTGTCACACTCTTTGAGATAAATCACAGATTTATGTATAATTAGTAATTTGCACTAGCTTCACTTGATGTATTTCCTCTTTAAAAAAAAAAAAAAAAGCAAACACGGCTTGTCTCAAACATGCAAAGAGAGTGAGACAAAGGTGTTTCTCTATACTGTAGCTTTTGGATCTGCAAACATCCTCAGTGGCAAATCTGCAAAAAGGCCACCGCTGACTTGAACTAATTTTAGGCGATGCCATGCGCACAGGACAACCTGCTGGGCCCAAGATGGGCCTTCACCATGCCACGACAAACAAGTGGTGGGCGAAAAGAGAAAGGGAAAATTGATAAATGCAGCAGCCCACGCCAGTTTTGTTTTCCAAGTGAACAATACCACCATTGTTCAGCAGGGGCTCTGGCAATGCTTACATGGTGGTGGTTGATTGTTTTGTAAAATCAACAACTTAGAAAATAGATTTCTGAGATTTCTGGCTCCAGTTTCCAATGTGGGTAGGCTACACCTTGTGAGATCACATTTTTTTAAGACAATATCACCTAACCACACAAGCTTGAAAAAAGGAAGCAAATTCTAGTTAAGACAGAAAAATTAAAAGTGTGAATTGAACAGAATAAAAGCAGAAAGGTTGTCTATCTTTTTCATATTCCTCTGAACCCCTCTATTCTCCATGGCCCAGGATAAGCATGAATCATCAGCACTCTGTCTGTACATCTGCAGGCTACATCAAGTCAGTTCCCTTTCTCCTCCAACTCACCATGAGCTGTTTCGGCAGATGCTAAATGCAAACAGCGTACCCCGGCCCCGCTCCCTGGAACCACCCCTCACTCCACATTCAGCACATTGGCCTTTGTCTGCTTTAATTGAGCCCCCCGCTCCATTTAATGGTCTGTTTAATACTTATTGAAACAGAGCTAGTGCTGCAGGTTAAATACATCTTAATGCACTGCGCTAATCCCTTCATTAAAAGAAATGTAAGGCTGGTCGAGGGCTGCAAGATTGCCTCCATTAATTAGGGGGTCTCTTTGCCCCATCGCCCCGCTTGGCCAAGCCGTGTGTCACCGCTCTAAATGGTGGGAGAGGACTGCAGAAAGAGAAGCCGCCGGCCGTATAAACTGCTAATACAACTGGCATAAATGGATAAAAGAGGAGCCAGAGTTTTCTTTAGCTAGGTATCAAAAGAAGCCGTGCTTGTAAAAGCCTCAGTGCGCTCTGCTGCTTGGTGAAATCTCACAATTGTTAGAATAGCTGTTAGGGTTTGAGATGAGGATGAAAATGTCATGGATTATTTTTCTCAATTCTTTTTAAAACAAAAAATCATAGAATAGCATTAAAGAGGTGCTATAGATTTGTTTTACAAAAGTTAATCTGTGATCAAGTCACAGAGTAGTCAACCATGATTTTTAACACCTAAAAACATGCAACTGCAACATGCAACTGCAATTTTATGTCATACTGTATATTCATTACATATTATTCATGAACAAATTATTTTAGCAACATCTGTAATTAATTCAATTCTTTCCCTCACTTATTTATAGTATATGTCAGGGTAATTTTTTATGCTTTAAAATTCATGTGGTTTTACACTTATTCATTATGTTCCTCGAGATTCTTTAGAGCAAATGATGATCTTATAAATTTACTAACTAGAATAATTTGTTTGTTTTTTCACGGGGTGGAGAGTTGGCACTGCAGCATTAGATCCCCGCACTGTTGTTCCTGACTCCTGTACAGAATGGCCCTCTCTCCATAGCATGGCAGGCAGGCAGGCCCGGCACAGTCTTGTCTGGGCTCCAAGCCATGCTCTACGGGTGAGGGCGTGTGGTCGCAACACTCCTATGCCCCCCCCACCCCACCCCACCCCACCCCAGCCCATTCCACCCCACCCCACCCCACCCCACCTCCTTCCACCCCCCGCCACTCGCTCACCCAAACCCAAACCCGTCTCCTCCAACCACCCATCCTTCTTCTTCTGTACGTTACATACCCGCCCACTCCTCCTCCTCCTCTTCCTCTTTATTTACTTTACATCGGGATGTAAGAGCTCGCAGGGTTACGCCAGGCGACAAGAGTGAGTGACCAGAAGGGGAGACCTGCCTCAACCCCGCAGCATTACAAGAAAGGAATTGCAGATTGTGTCAGATACGCTTCGCACATTGCATTTGCTCTTCTGTAGCTCATTCTCAGATTAAATTCGGAGACACTTATTAACCTGTGAAGTATAATCCAGCCGATATGATGTCACCGCCTCCAGAACGCAGGAGAAGTATGAGGCCCCTGAGGACAACTCCTCTCTGGAGTCGGATAAGCAGATTGCAGTCATCTTGAACGCTGCTCTTCCACCCTGCCCCCCCGCTGCTGCACTCCGCTTTAATTTCCCGACACTTTGAAAGCTTTTCTCGCTGTATATTTTATCACTTTTTCTTAAGACTTGTGCTCAGCTACGCCTCAGCTCCTTTTAACATACAGAGCCAAAAAACAAGACGACTTGCTTCTTGGATTCTCTCTCTCTCTCTCTCTCTCTCTCTCTCTCTCTCTCTCTCCCTTCCCATTTTGAACAGGCTTATTGGAAAGAGCACACTTAACAGAAGAATTTCACACTGTATTAGTAAAATGTATCTTTTCACACCTGTAAATATCTTGTTTGATCTGCTTGGTAACCAGCCCCTCTGAGGGAGGGCCACATGCTGTAGAGCAGAGGGGCGATAAAACGGTGGAATTTTGCTTCCACTGCCAGGATGAGAAAAATAATAGAAAATGCACACAATAACAACATGCATACTGTGTTATTGACTTCATAAATCTCCATTGGGATGCATATGAGCATTGCATTACTGTTTCTTTGTCTTCATGTTGTGTGTGCGTGTGTGTGTGTGAGAGAGAGAGAAAGAGAGAGAGAGAGAGAGAAGTTCATGTACATGTGCACATACAAGTGTGTTTGGGAAGATGACGGTTGCAACACAAAAAATAAAGGGCGAATGTAAATTCACTTGTAACATATGTATGAATTCCGTTCATTCAACATTTCCTAAATAGAAAAGTCTAATAAATAGCAGCAAACACTGTCTATTAATTACTAACATGCGGTTGGTTAATGTTATGTGATTGAAGTGTGACAAAAAGTTGTGAGGTTTCTTTTTTTGTTGCTGTTGTAATGGAGCTGGTAGATCTGTGGGCGTGTAATCACACCGAGGTACAGACACTCCGAGAGAGACACACATTACATCTCAATGTGCCAACAAGTTCAGGAGTGAAATCCTGTGGATGCAAGCACATGTAAAGTCATCATAACATTGGAACAAGGTTATCTGAGAAATGGCAGTTTATGTGGCAGTTTATGTTTTACCTTCATGAATAGAAAATATGCTGACTGATTTGGATGATTTTGCACATGCGCAAATACACACACACACACACACACGTGTGCACAACACACACTCTTACATGAACACACACACACACATGCACACACATACACACCACACACTCCTGTTTCTTCGAATTTAATATGAAATAATATCACACTTTCTTTTCTCAGAGATACACCAGTGTTTACAACACCAGATTCAATTCACCGCTCACATTTTCAGGATGCCGTGTTGCCTGTGAGCACGTTGCGGTGTGCCTCTTTTTTGTCAGGGCACACAAGTCCTGTAGCTATTGATCACGCCTCTGAACATGCTGATCAATCCATCAATTGATGTGAGTGCCGTTGATGTGCTGGTGAAATTTTTCGCGGGACAAGTCACAACATGCCCTACACAGTATCCCAGACCCCAACCACCGCCGCCTCCTCCACCACCGCTACCTCTACGTACCCCCTCCTGTGGCTCTCAGATCTCACTAATTGCCTACAGCCACCCTCCCCCCACCTCTAAACCCACCCCAACCCCACCCCTTACCCCCCTCAGCCCTCCACCTTGCCCCCGGCCAGAGCGGGCCAGAACGGTGGTCGGTGGAGCTCAGGAGAGTGGTCTCGGCTGGGGCCCCCTCACTAACACTCAGCCCAATGTGTTAATAGATCCAATGCCATCTTATTTTCGCACTTCTGTGAGACGGCAAGGGGCGACCAGGCGGGATCGGCAGTCTGCCGCGCTGGAAGAGCTGGAACAGGGGGAGGAGGAGGAGGAGGAGGAGGAGTGGATGGATGGGAGGTGGGGGGGGGGGGAGCGCAATGGAGGGTTCACAGCACTCCACCAAGGGGGTCAACAAGGAGGCAGGGGGCACAAGTTCATCAGTGCAACACAGAGCGATGGGATCAGAAAGGGAGGGGCGTGGATGTGTGGGTGGATGTATGAATGTATGCATAAAAGTGTTGATGGATGGATGAAGGATGGATGGATTAATAGACAGTTGTGTTGGTGCCTTTCCTTCATCCTCTGATACTAAGAAAAAATGTACCTTAACTACATTAACAGCTATGTACCTTGCATTTCTGGGTCCATTTTGTTGTTTGGTGGTGTGTTTTTTTTTAACCGGCCAAATACAGATGATGTGATGCCATGTTAAGATATTTCTGATAGCTGAAATTTTTTCAGCAATCTAAAACGTCAACAGTAAATGTGTCAGGTTTTGGTGTCAGTCCCTCAGAATCAAAAAGCAAAGGCTTCTTTCTAGACTCACCATTTTTCACCGACGTTCAATAATCATACAGGGAGAAATCTATCATAGAGGAAGCAGAGAGAGACCAATTTCTCCACCGACAGTAGCCTCAATAGACCAGAATGCAATGCAGCCCCAAGACGTTGTGTTTTGAGTGAGAGGTGTGACTCGCTTTTTCTTGGCTGGAAAAGTCTTGCTCTCCTGCTCTTACTACGCTGTCGCTATCACTATTGGTCCCTCCACCTACACTCATAACACACAGCTGAATGCAACAAGTTCACAGCCGCTCTCTGGAGGTTGTCGAAAGTCATCTTGGGATATGAGGGAAATCACTAACTGAAGTAGAGATAAACAAGGTAGGTTGAGGAGAGAAAATGGGTACATCAAAAATGTAAATTACAACACATCACATTACCCCATGACGTACATTTCTGGAATGCATTGAACATAACTGATTGATATGTACCAGTGTAAGAGTATCTGAGGGTGGATTTTTCCTTTGAGTCTTGATGCCTAGAGGGGCCACTTATTGTGACTAGCTGAGAACAAATGTTTCTTTGATAAGAAAGATTCTTAACGTTTAATATATACCTTTATTTTAAACAGCTACAGATTTAAAACCACCTAGTGTTGAAACCTCTGAGGCCATGGGAGAATGTATTTGTGAAAAATAAGATAAACTGTCATGTAATTCAATGATGATTATGGATTGAAATAAATCTATTCTGACATTCTTTTTCTCTCTAAATATTTTCAACGTAGCTATCTTGTACCTGATGCTCTCGAATTGAGTTTAATATTTTTTTCTTTTTGCGCACTAATACGATTTATGTTGTTCTGTTGTTACGTAAGTGAGATCCTCAGAACAGAATCAGTGCAGCGCTTTATTTCTGAAAAAAGAAGAAAATCATAGCTAAACCAAACAGACCACACTGGAGGTGGTTTTTGTAGCACCTAGAATATGCAGGCAGACATGCAGGAAATAGGAATCCCTGCCTTGCTTTGCACTTCCCACCAACACCTACACAGTATCAAAACATTAGTCATCAGTGTGGCATCTGTCAGTCCTAAGGGGTTGCTCTGAAGTCACAAGTGTTTTTTTTGTCTTTTGCTTAGTGCAGCCTGACACAGGCTCATGTTTTTTTTGTAATATGTAACATTATGTTGTTGTTAATTACAAGCATTTATTTTTATATGCCGAGTATGGGGTTTGACTCTAGGTTTGACACTGATGTCGTCCACGCTGAAAGTACTCATGGCACTGTAAGGCACTTGGGACAAAAGCATTCTAGAAAAGTCACATGTTAAGAAATTACCATTTGCTTTCACAGAGATACCACCAAAAATTAAAATGTTTGTGAGTTTATTTGAATATATGTTTAAAAGGACAATTTTTTGTCTAGCTTATTCACCTTTTTTCTAGTATAACCTTTGTCATGTTTAGTTCTTCTAGCACTTTCTTTTCCTAAGGAGGCCCATTGAAAATACAGTGAACATTTCTGACAGCAGCTGTTCACTGATGGCACTTGTCAAAGTGTCAGAAAGCCTGATTAGCTCTCAGGAGAAATACTAATAGGTCTCGTCCTTTCCGATTTTTATCCCCTAGATGTAAAGGTTAGAAAGATCATAAAGTATAAAAGTTTACATAGACACTCTGAAGTGTCAGGAGGAAGAGGGGCAGAAAGAAGCAGGGGTGTGTGTGTGTGTAGAGAGGGAGGGGGTAGAGAGGGAAGGAGGGACAGATTTTGGCTCTGAGCCAAGTGTGTCTCAAGCATTTTGGGTCCTCACCTTCCGCTGCCTCTGTCAGGCCGGTCATGGTCTCCCTCTCTAGGCGTCGGAGATGCGAGGTGACAGCCAGGGTGGCTTCCATGTCAGTGAGGTGAGACTAGGCTCTCCGGCTAGATGCCCTGACCAGGACCACCCCTTTGGGTCTGCCGCGTGTGAAAAAAAAAAAATCCATTTTCCTCACGCTGCAGTGTCTCACCATGATTATATTGTCAGTGCCCCCTTGTAACCTGTAAGCTATCCCCTCCTCCCCTCCATCAGCCTCTCAGAGATCCAACAGTGGCAGATTAGGACGCTGTCATCAAAGTGGCAGAGTGCTAAAACATCCATTAAGGTTTTAATTGAAGAGACGGTAGGATGAGAGGGGGGGAAGGAGCATGTGACGTTGTTTGCTTTGGTACGACAGCGCTCGTCTTGCAGAGGTGAGAAGTGACAGAGACTTGTCAAAGGTCACAGTGGGCCAGAGGCCAGCCCCTCTACACTGTACATCCACACTGCTCTTTTGTGGCAGCAGTCATTGATGCAAACACACACACACACACACACACACACTTTCACTCAGGCAGACCTAGATCACGCATGCATTAATACAAGCGCATATGTATTGACGTGTTGCCGCTTAAACTAGTGGAACCATGCATGCGTGTGCATGAACTCATGTATGCATACAGCTTCACACACACACACACACACAAGCAACTTAGTGTTTCTTAACCGTCTGAATGTGAATCTGTGATAACCAAGTGCACACATACCTCTTCATGCACACACACACACACACACACCCATTGTCCCCTGCCTCGGCGCAGACACATACAAGGTTACTCAGCTATAGATGCTTTCAGATGGACCAATACCATGTGTGTAAGTGTGTGTGTGTGTGTGTGGGTGGGCAGGGGTGGATAGTTTGATCTGGAATACTCCTATCTTTTGAAGACCTCCCCATCTCTCTCAGCTTTAAAGGTCAAGGTCCTCTCTAATGACTGTGACCTTTTACTGTGAATCAAACATAGATACACATAAACTGAATTTGTTGTTTGTTTCAAACACCTGTACAGTCTATAATGAAATCAGAAAAGATACTCACACAAACATACAGTTGTTATATGGAGTTGACATGGTCCGGCAGAATGGACATATTGACATATTGATGCATTCTTCACTTTCTAGAGTGACACACACACACACACACACACACACACACACTGTCCTTCAGAGTTTTGGTATCCCTGCTGAGAGGCAGTAATGTCAGTGTTTGTGTTGGTCAGCAGGGTCTCTGTCCACACAGCCAGCGGGGTCAGCGCCCCCACAGCAGGACCTGGACACTAGGAGACACACAGAGGTGGGTGGGGTGGGTGGGGGTTGGATGGGATGAGTGGGTGGCGGGGTGTACTGAGGGTCTGAGGGGTCCACTCATCCTCACATCCAAGCCAAGGCCACTGATGCCAAGCTAGTCTGTCAGGCCCCCCCCTCCCTCTGTGGTTCTGGCCTCGGCACCCCGCAGTTATGGAGGCATAAACTGGCATAGGGCAGCATAAGCCTCCTCGTGGCGCTGCATATGATTAACTGGACCATTGGGCAGCTTGGCCTGGGAGCGGCCTGGGTCCTGGGCATGGGTCCACAGGGCACGGGCAAGGACAAGAGACTCTGCCAAGGTGGAAGCGGATCTCTCCTCTTGTTTACATCTGATGAAAATTTGTGCTGACTTTGAACGAAAAGCGGTTTATTCCCAGTTGCATCAGATGCATCCCTTTGCCAACATCAGTGTCTCACACTTTGTGAGGCTTATGCATGTATGTGTAAAATTGTTAAGATACTAGCTAGTCAGGTTTTTACAAGTAGGGAAGGTGCCAGTGAGTCAGAAAAATTCGTTCAGAATGATGCTTAAAGTGTAATACTCATATTACACAAATAACATAGTTCAACACTTTTACTCACTGTAACAGCAAAAGTAGTATATGGACACGCTTACATCAATGTATTTTTACCACAGTTTGCACCATAGCTTGTCAGTAAAGAAACAGAAATGCTATTTTAGAAAGGAAAGAGTTAAGCAGTACATTCATGGGTTTTAAAACAGCAGTCCAAAAAGCTGCCTTTAAGCATGATCAAGTCTTTTTCCTTCACACCTCCAACTTCACAAGTGTGACTTCCGTCTGTTGCGTCTCTCTCTCTCTCTCCATCTTTTTTCTCCCCCCCTCCTCCTCCACCTCCTTCTCATCCTCTCTTTCCTCTGCCTTTTTCACTTGCAAATCGCAGCACTACACTCGCTTAGCAGGAAAATGGTGTCTTCTTTACCATTATCATGTCCATCCGACACTGTCTTACCATCCAGATGCTCCTTAACAACCCAGGACCAACTTAACCCCCACTTGTACCCCTACTGCCTACCCCCTCTCCCCCCTCTTCCCCTCTCTCCCCCTGCCCCCAAACCCCCTCTAACCCCTCTCCTCCTCCTCCTCCTTTCCCTGAGGGCGATGTGGCATTTCTTCCCTCAGCCAGCCGCCTCGCTGGCCCTGTGCTGTCACTCTGGATGGCTCCTAGCATGCTCTGCCCCGCTGTGATTGAGCATTACGAGGTGTTTCACGCCTCTGTGCATTAGGCGAGACGGCGGGGAGGGCATGGGGTAAATGATACGTATGGATCGCAAGGGCAGCAGAGTTCATGACTGGGTCAGGTCAGAGGGAGAAAGGCGACGGTCCGGACGACTCTGACAATCCATGCATGCACACATACGCTCGCACGCACACACGCACCTGCATGCATGCACCTGCACACACACACACACACACACACACACAGGCAGGTACATGCACAGGCACATACACACATACACATGCATACACATACACACACCACACACAGACGGATGCATGCATGTATACACACGTATGTATAAAAAGGAGGCAGATACATCATGGATGGATGGATAGATGCACACGCAGACACTTTATTTCACTCCTAGCAGCCAGATTAATGGACACACTGGCATTTCAACTTATTGGTATTTATAGAATTTTAAAAAAGGCAAACACAACCAGATTGTACACTCTTTCCAAAGCCCACTCATCAAGAATCATCACCACACAGAAGGTCCACTGAAGTTGATGCAATTAATTTTCACATTTCAAAATAGTGACTGTTCAGTTGCCTTTGTTACCATTATCACTGCATGTCCTTACCAACATTTCAACCACAGAAACACAAAGACAAGGGCAGAAGTGAATGTTGTGCAGAAACAACACACAACCCACTTTACTGCTAATCCATCTCCATGCATGAACAACTGAGGCTTGTTTGAGCTGGTGAGAGTGTGTAATTAATGTGTTGTGACGAGGGGCTTCTGCCCAGTGACAGTGAAAGGCCACCTACTGGCTTTTAATACTGCCTGTCAATGTGGCCACAGGACACTCAATACAGGCCCGTCTCTGCTTGGGGATTGAATGGGAGAGAGCTAGGCTGAGAGATGGGCTCTCTGAAATGTCTCCCAAACAGGCAAAATTTAAAGGAGAATATGAATTATCTACTTTGTTGAGAAAGAATATGACATTTGAAATATTTATTTTCCAAACTGCATGAACAGCTGCTTGTCTCAACATCTCAAATTTGTCTTAATCAGAAATAAATGAGAAAAGGAATGTCGCTGTTTCTTTCCATTGCAACTTGACTGTGTATCAGAATTGCAGAAAACTATAGAAAAAGATGGTAAAGTGTTGATATTCACATGCTGAGCCAAAATGGCCCAATGTAGGTCTGAATTCGGCCATCGGACCACCAGGTTAGCCAGTAGCTAACCTGGTGGTCCGTATAGTTAGCCAGGTGGCATGTATGGACAAACGCAAAAAAACATTTGTGAGATTGGTAGTATCACTACTAATGTAGTTGTACTCCACAAGTACCCAGATGATGTGTGTATGTGCAGCTGAGGTGGAGAAAGTGTTCAGTCAGAGTGCACATCTCTGACCTTTCTCTAGATCCCCTCTGATTAATACACACTCCGTTGCACTCCCGTGAGCGGTGGGGATGTGCTCGATAACGCTCCCGTCTCGCCTGCTTAACCCCCTCACCGCCGACACCTCCTTTGTACACCCACTTACACCGCCTTACAAACACGCATACACACACACACACATGTGCGTACGCCCCCCAGCACACACACACACACGCGCAAACAACAAACAGATATGCACAAAGAAACGCACACACACACACAGACACTCTCCTTTAGACATACACACAAAATGACAGCTATATATCATGCAGGATCATTACAGGATATGTGATGTGCTAATAGCCATTTGACCTTATTTATAAGAGGTGTGAGGGGAGCACCTCTTATTGGTGGCTATACATACACCACATGGAGAGAAGAAAAAAACAACAACATTCCCATCAGTTCGTGAACCAAATCAAAATATTTTTTTTTTTGTTAGACTGCGATGACATTACATATATCAACGGTAACATATATGGCTGTCCCCACCATCAGCAGACTGTAAAATAGTAAGAAATAATAACTTTGCTATGCTTATAGGCATAAAGAGAGAAGCGTAGCATCACATCACTTGTGAGATAGCTGTAACCCAAAAGTATCCAGATGGCCTGTGTGTATCTATTGTGGAGAGGCTCTATCTTATCTTGTGTCACTCAGTGCCTGTTGTGGTCTCTCATTGACATGCTCTTCACCGGCACTGCCTTTTGTTCTTTATGTCTGGACATATTTCTAACATGGCTATTTCCGCCTGAGTAAGCAGAGAACAAGCACGTGCACACACACACACACACACACACACACACACACACACACACACACATCAGGGTTACTCTGCTACTGTACCTGCTCTATAAAAGGCCCAGAGTGCCGTCCTAGACACTGGAGTTAAGTATAGCTTCTTGTATCCAGGCACCTTGTACAGTTGTAGGAAGAAATGATTCCCCGCTCCCCCCACTCTGTGTCTCCCTGTCTCTTCCTCTGTTCTGGGAGTGAGTGTATGTGCCACAACTGAGCTCTCCAGATCAATACAGCCATACAGGAGCTGCTGAGGCTACTGCCTGAGACAGGCCTGCTGCCTCTGCCTCTGCCTGCCTGCCTGCCTGCCTGCCTGCCTGCCTGCCTGCCTGCCTGCCTGTCAGTCTGTCTGATGGCTTGTCACAGTCCCTGGAGTGTCTGGATGATTTTCAGCCTCTGCTTCTCTGCTTGTCGCTCTTTCTCTCGTTTCCTTCTGTCTCTCGCTCTCTCGCTTGTTCTCTCATTCTCTGCCTGTCTCTTTCTCTCTCTCTCTTGCCCTCTCTGTGCTGTTCTACCCATGTGCTGCTCTCACTCAGAACATTATTTTCCACCTATTATCATATACCTGCTCTTTCCCTGCAAACACTCTCTTTCTGTCCCTGCGACATATTCTTCCTATCTCGCTCTCCTGTTTCCTTCTGTTCTTTTCCCTCCCTCCCTTCCTCTCTCTCTCTGTCCCTCTCTCCCTGGCTGCCTGCAACCCCGGGGCTTGACAAGCTGGCCAGGCCGCCGCATCTGCCAGCACATCTTTAGCGGCTTGGCAGTGAGGAGCGCCCGTCACAGGTTGTAATCAAACCTGCCTGGAAACCGAGCAGGAGGGGAGAGGAGGAGGAGGTGGCGGAGGAGGTGGAGGGAGTGGAAGTGGAGGGGGGGGAGGGCCCCTCCTTCTGCCTGATTAATCATAATGTAATTTTAATTAAAAAGCACAGTGTCAAAGGGTTTAGCTGCCTGAGAAGTGAGCCCAGATTGCCACGCAGCAGCAGCCCCCTCAGTCTGCGGGCAGGAAATGCGTCCTGACAAATCCAGGCGCCCGGGCCAAGAAAAACAAAGGCCACCATTACCAGGATATTGTCATTGAGGGAAGAGGAGGTGAGGGGGGGGCGAGAGGAGAGTGGAGGGGGGATGAAATGGATGATGAGGGGACAAGGAAGGAAGGAGAATGGGGATGGGAGGGGACGGGATGAGGGGACAGGCAGAAAAATGGTTGGGGGGTCACACTGTCATGCCGATTGGTTCTCGGTGCAAACGCCCGTGTCACGCAAAAAAGGCAAAAGGAACGGCAGGGGCAAAAGTGAGGTGAGATGCTGGCACCGTGTTTTGTCAGGGGGGTTTGTGGGGTGGATACTGTAAGCTCTTGTGAGGGATGCTGTAGGCTGTGGGGGCCGGTTTCTTGGTGGTTAAGTTTGTTTACATCTCAGGTGGATGTAGTGTCCACTCAGTGTCAGGCCGGGCTAAAATCCCCGCCGCCTGAATCGTGGCTGCCGCGTGCCGTCGCCTCGGCTCCAGGCCAAGCTGAGGCGGAGACGACGGTAGCTGCTTAAGACAGCGCCGAGTGGAGGGAGCCGCGGTCTCAGTCTCGGGGAGGCCAGAGGGCTGCAGCCGGGGTCAGGGAGAGTTTCTGAGGAGACGTGGGGTGTCAACATGGCTGAGGAGAAAGCTAAGCCAAACACACGTGGGGACATGGTATTACCCTGGGTCATGATGACAGATTAGGAGGATTACAGACATGGGTGAGTCGTGTCTGTGAGGGGGCGCCCATAAGGTGTTTGTGTGTTTTGTATATGAGTGTGTCTGTTAATGTGTCGAGTGATCTGACTTTTTTCCAGAAAAGAGTATAAACACATACTACAGACAAGCCATGTACAAAACACAAGCATTTAAAACTACAGACAACACTGTCAAGATGACTTAATAATGTTTTCGTAAGTTGCGGAGACACACTGTATGCAATATGCTTAATTTTCTATCAGGTACACTCCCATATTACACAAGCAGAATTGTGTTTTAAGTTTTTATTTCTATCATACACCTGCCATTCAAAAAGGTTTACTGTAATACACATCAAACACGGTCTGCCCTCTGTGCTTTATATGATTCGTGTATGTTTTGCATTTATATATGTGCAATACTTATACATTTAATAGTATGAAAGTGTTCGGTTTCACAGTATGAAACTCATAAGCCCTATACAAATTCCAAGATTCATACAAGATTCATAGTAGAAGTCTCACTTACATGGGTGGCTTATAAGTTACTTGCTATGCAAGTGGCCACTTGCATATAATAAGCAACATAGCTTGACATATGAAAGGCAGAATAGAGAAGGAAGGGAACACATTATACACAAGATAGATGGAAAGAGACAGGGTACAATATGTAGTATTTGAGTGGGAGAACAAAGGACATTAAGGAGATAGATAGATAGATAGATAGATAGATAGATAGATAGATAGATAGATAGATAGATAGATAGATAGAGAAATCGTTGCATCCTGGGCCTCACACATGCAAGCACAATTAGAGTACATGGGTCCCTAATGCTTTTTGGGAGTACAACCAGCACCCCAAGAGAGGGAAGGGGCTAAAAGCTCAGTGCTTGTATCCTTCATTCTCTCTTGTTCTCTCTCTCTCTCTCTTTCTCTCCCTCTCTCTCTCTGTCTTCCCTCTCCCTCCCTATGGTTTTAGGGGGAGAGAGGTGGCAGGGCCAGGATTGGATGACCTTTGGAGAGGGGAAAGGGGAGGAGGATGCAGGGGGGGTGGGGGTCACCAGCATCCGGGGGGGGTCCTGGGCTGAGGGTTTGGAGGTGAGAGACCGTGAAGGGCCCTCCACCAGGCCCTAACAAGCATTTGATTTCTCCCTCCAGGTGTCGTGTGCCTTACAGCCCTCGGCCAAAGAGGTCGCAAAGCACCATAATGGCTGCGGAGGCTATTCCTATGTCGCTTGAGCATGAAGGAGCAATCTCAAAATCCCTTTGATTGTTGAGGTTGTGATTATGAATGTAAGCTGTAACAAACCAGGACAGAAATTAACATAATGTGAATGAGGTGAACCTGCCACCCGCACCCCACACCCCCACAATAAGCGTTAAGATCTCCGAGGGCAAATATGGCAACTGCAGAAGCAAAGAATAAGATATATGACAGTAAAATATCAAACAATTTATCAGTAAGAGATAGCCGTTGTTCAAAAATATAAGATCAGTAGTCATGAGGAAGAAGAGCCCATTATTGAAAAATATAACTTTGGATACATTAATATTATTAACAGTTAAGTGTGAGCAATCAAAGAGCAATCAAATGAAAAAGAAAACTGATCTTTTAATTTCCTAATTAGAGGCTAATATACTAATTTCCTCCTCGTTGATGGTTGACTGCTGCATCCATATGCCTGTGTGAATGCCCCAATCTTCAGCCTTTATTCTCTAAATCAACTCTATTGAGCCCTATTGACCAGCAAAAGCTAACAAGTGTTGGAGAGGAGTAGCAGTGCAAAGGGAGTAATGAGGTCTCTGTATGATCTGATGTGGCCCATATTGTCCGGTGATCTAGAGAGGCATGCTCCAGCAGGGCACACACACACACACACACACACACACACCCTCTCTAGGACACTAACGAGGGTTTGAAGGACCTCCTTCGACACCTGGGGCTGGGGACACAAAGCACGCCACCCGCCCCACTGAATGGAGAGGCAAAAAGAGACAGATGACATCTTAAACAACCATTAACACGCAGGTAGCTAACAAAGCCAGCTCGCTCTCATTTGCATGTCAAAAGGCATGCGCACGCTTCAGGGGAGGCATGTGCACCGAAATGTACAGATGCCGAACGGGGCATAGATGCATTGCATAAGCAAGAACGCACATATGTGTGGGCGTGTACAGAGACGCACATATACTAATGCAATCACACACACACACATGCACACACCTACACACCAATGCTAGAGATGGAGATCATCATGAGCGCTACAAGGACGAGATCTTGCCTATAGGATCAACAGTTGAAGGGGGAGCGTCACTTGCTTCCCGTCAGTCTCCTTTTCACCCAGAGCTCCTGGCGCTTCAGCTCCTGGTTCCCCCTGAACGAACCACCCGCTGGCTGCCTTAACCGCCCTCTAATCAACCCATCTGTTAGGTCATTATTGCGTCCACAGCCATCTGAAGAGGGGAGCAACCCTGCAAAGCAGACAGAGAGAGAGAGAGAGAAAGAGAGAGAGAGAGAGAGAGCTGAGCGCATAGAGAAGTGGATAGAGAGGAGGCATGGGTTATGATGCAGTCGTTTCACTGTCTTTACATAGAATGTAATGGAGGGAAGGCATTTGAAGTCGTGGAGTCAAATCCTTTTGATTCACTCAATATAGGAGGTGGTTTTTCTTCACAAATCCTAAATTGGAGAATTTTTGGTGTAAAAGGCTCTTACATCCAATCTTTACATTGATTATTGAAAATGAATGCTTTATTATTATTGTGTCTTAATTTACACAGTGAAGAGAATTAAATAACCATATAAATGTCTGGTTTTACTTCAGCACTTGCACCTGTTTTTCATTTCAGACAAATTGAATTAATTTGCTTTGCCCTGTAACTTTGTTTTCTATGGTTTGAAAGTGAGGAGCTTTGTTTAATATTTTAAAACATAATATATGTTGTTGTCGGGTGAAAACCTTTTGGGGCGAAATCTCCAAAATGTCAACTTTTCAAGAACTGAGTAAAACAGTCTTGTTTTCAGCTCAACGCATCATGCATTTTTGAGTTCATCTTATTGGTTTTGAAAAGCTTCCATAAACCAAAGGGATGTAGAATTCTCTTAACCCACAGAGGAGCATGTAATCTTTTATAAGTTAAAACATGAAAATCACCAAAATGGAGTGATGATATGTAGTTGCCATTTATTTAAGTGTTCCGTTCTACTCTGCTGCTAAATAAATTGCTTTAGTGACATACATTTTAATGACAATGACAATACAAATTTAGAAATTTAAATAAAAATTAAATTAATTTAAAATACCTAACAAATACCTACAAATATTCATAAAATACAAAGTACCAAAGAAAGTACTGAAGAATGACAAGACCCATATCTCCTTTCATGGGTAAGAAGTGGGCTGTCAACGTGTTTGTGTGTGTGAGTGCGTGCACGTGCGTGTTTGAGGGTGCGTGTGTGTGTGTGTGTGTGTATGCAAGCTTGTACGCCCATATGTATGTGTGTGTAACCCCATTGGCATGGACAGCCGGGCAGGGCTGGTGAGGCTTTAACTTTGCTAAGCTTTTTCCTGCCAGGTCCCTGGGAGATCCCACTGTTCGTTTATATTGAACTTTGTAGGCCGGTGGCTCTGCCAGGCTCCCCTGCCTACTGCTGTAATATAGGAGCTGCTGGGGACCTGCACAGCCAGCAAGACATAGGGAGAGACACACAGCTCACACCGGCCCTGTGGTTATTACATTTGCTTGTGTGTGTGTGTATGTGTGTGTGTGTGGGTGGGGATTTTTTCTATACTTTACTGAAGTGTTGTGTTTGACCATTTAGAAGTGTTTGCTTGTGTGCATTTGTGTTTGTATTGTATGAATTATTGCTAAAGAAATTACTGGGATTGTGTGTACCTGTGTGTACCTGTATGTGTGTGTGTGTGTGTGTGTGTGTGTGAGTGTGTGCATTTGTGTGTGTGTGTGTGTGTGTGTGTACACAGAGCTGGTGATGCTCCACTGTGTCCTCTCCAGATCACACAGCCTCTGTCATAAACAGCCACAGCCTCTGGCAGGTGTTGTGCTGTGGTGCACAGATATGTGTTTCCCAAAGTGACACACACACACACACACACACACACACATACACCTACACATACACACACACACACACACACACACGTGCCCAACCATACACCACTGGGATTCCCCACAGGTGAGCCTTAGAGGGCAGATTCAACACCTTATTATTAAAATGCACAGACACCCACGTGTGTATGCACACACATATACATACACACACACACACACACACACACGCACACACACACACACACACACACGTGCACGGTGACAGCTGTTTAGGCTGTCTCACACACTGGCCAGCTTTCATAGGTTACTACTCTTGGCCCAGATATTTATTACTGTGCATTATTGGACTTTTTAAGGGTTAGGGTTAGAACAACAAATCCTTACAAACTGAACTGGGCATTAAAACAGATTGTGAGGTCTATTTTGAAATGTTATTTATTTCTAAACGGTCTTATTTATCTATTTCCTATGTATCTAGATGGCTATATCCACATATTACTTATTTTAAAATAAATAATACTATTTATTTTCTCATCAAAGCTGTTGAACATGGTTAAAGTTGAGCGGTTATTCTTTTTTGTTGAAAAGGCCAAGATGATTCTTTTGCTTGTATAATTAAAAAATGCTTGGTGAAACTTCATCATAATGATTTTCCATAAGAAATTAAAAATTATTAAAACGACTGAGAAATGATATGCAAAATGCTTGGTCCATGAATGTAGAACTTCTGACACAAATCTTTATCTTTGTCATTTTGTGATTTACAATCACAAATATAATCCATCAGAAACAGATTTGAGAAAAAAAGCAGCAGCAGTTTTAATGATGTTAATTTTAGGAACATGATCTTTAGAGTATGCAAAAACACAGAAACCTACAGAAGAATGTGCAGCAGGAGCCTTTGCATGTGTGAAGCTGAATGTTAAAAACACTGCCCATTGGTAATTATAAGTAATTCTTGACAATCTGTCAATCATGTGTAAATGATTCAAGACCATAGTCATTTCCATCAAGTGGTTAAAAAGGATTTGATCTCACCTGCTGTATTTTAACCTAACAACAGATGACGAGTCTCATTGCAAAATAAGATACTCACCACTTGAAAAATGTGACACATCCTCCCTTAAAATAATTTACAGCAAAATATGGTGTATTTTAAATGATGATAAGTCTTTGGTTGACAGCATGAGAACAAAACTCACTGGATCCTTTATGTTTTAGAGATATTCAAATGATAATTTTCAAAAAATATTTTTTGTTCTCAAATGGATCTGTAGTGTTTTGGAGCACAACTCAAATTCAAACACATCAACAAGACCAGAAGTCTACAAACACAAAATAGAAAATGCTAAAAATCTCTGTTATAAAATCTCTGCCACTGCAGATTGAAGAGATAATCCCTACAAAGCAGTGTGTTTATCCCTTGACCAAAAATAGCAATTCATCAGTGACCCTATAGTGCTATTCTCTGTCCAGGCCCAGCAAGACAGCACTAAATGTTCAAGTGGAGGTAAGTGCCGGCGAATCCTTTGACAATACAAGTATGGTTTCAAGCTCCCGCTCAATACAGCGTCTCTCAGAGGGCCCGAGGTGGAGGTGGGGGAGCGGGGAGCACAAGGAGCAGGACTCAGGTTGGAGGGGTCAGAGAGTGTGTGGCAGGGGGCTCTGCTGTGTGTATGTGGTTGTGAATGCTTGCATGTGTGTGTGTGTGTGTGTGTGTGTGTGTGTGTGTGTGTGTGTGTGTGTGTGTGTGTGTGTGTGCACCCTTGTGTCTCCTCCACGAGGTTCTGGAGGGGGACAAGCTGCTCTCTATGGAGGCGGATGATGTCGTCTCCGTGCTTCACTGAACCCTATAGTCCTGTAGAGCCACGGGCTAACAGGAAGGAATCAAAGGTCTTCTCCCATCGCAAGACAAAACCAGGACCCTGACACCAGGAGAGACAATAAGCTGCGTCTTAAAGATGAGGGATGGAAGGAACAAGAGAAAAAAGAGATGTGTACTGATTTACTGTAGAAGTGAGGTGAACATTGAATGACCAGGATGAGGCACATGGAGATATTGCAATCAAATCGAATCGAATCGAATCGAATCAATCAAATCAAATCAAATCAAATCAAATCAAATCAAATCAAATCAAATCAAATCAAATCAAATCAAATTGAATTGCACTGAATTGCATTGAATTGCATTGAATTAAACTGACCAAATTGAAGCACAACAAAGCACAACAAAGCAAAATGAAGTGAAATGTACTTTGGAATAATTGTAACTAAATTATAATGTGAATTTGTAGCGTGAATTTATTTAAGTCTTCCTACCTGACTTCCTACCTTGTTGTAGACTGCATGTGGATCATCTGAACAGCTGCTTGTCTCATGTCATGTGACCCTCTGTCTCCCTCTCCTCCAGGCTCAGCATGTAAACACTAAGAGAAGGCAAAACAGCTAAATGGGGGGCCGCAGGCGTTCAACAAACACCCATCAAACACGTTGTTATTCAGCCAGTCACATTCCCTTGATTGAAACAGAAGTAGGTGTCCATTGTGATTACAGGGGACCAATTGCGTAAAAAAGGGCCCGAGTTCTCTGCATGTGTGTGTGTGTGTGTGCATGCGTGTGTACGTGCGTATGTGTGCATGTGTGTGTGATGTGCTCCGACATAATGAGGAAGTGAAAGGGGGATATCGGCCACCTTAGTGTGTGGCTGTCATGGCCGTAACAGAAAAAGGTCACACTCATCTCTTCAGCAGGATGACCTCATCACTAAAGGCCATGAAACGACAGTGTCAGAGGCATTCTGATGGACACTGAGGTCACTGAGCCAGGCTGTGTGTGTGTGTGTGTGTGTGTGTGTGTATGTGTGTGTGTGTGTGTATGTGTCGCGGTGTGTGTGTGTGTGTGTGTGTGTGTGTGTGTGTGTGCGTGTGTGTCAAAGAGAGAGAGAGACAGAGCTAGGGAGAGCATGTGTGTGTCAGTGGGTTAGCGGCAAGAAACTAATCATGATGGAGAGTTATGTGAAATTGTGAAAGTGGCAAAATATGTGTGTAGTGTGGTTGACAATCGACAATTTGATGATGACGGTGTGACTGTGCTGCTTTCTTCATTAGACACTCTTCACTTTCATGAATAGCGCATGCAGCAGCATTTGACTGAACGAAACAAAAGTTTCAATTGCGATGTTTTAATTTTTCAAAATTTTAAATGAAGATTTATTACAACAAATTGTGGTGCACAAGACATATATGGAAATAGAAAGCCTTTATAATCATGGTACAGAATACAACAAAATTAGGAGTGCTACTCCTGATCAGTGCAATTAAAAATATATGGCAATAAACGTCTGAGGGAATTTTGTCAGTGTCATGGTGTTGGCAAAATCCACAGAATCAGGGTACATAATACTTTGGTGAAATTATGAGTACAGTGACCGGGCCTCATTTGAACTTAATGAATCAAACTACTCGAGATAAGATAAGATAAGATAAGATAAGATAAGGTAAGATATTGCAGTGAAAAAATAGAAAATAAATAAGAATAGAGGAAATGCAGGTCATGTAAATAAACTCAGCCGACAATTTCAACACAAAAACAATTAGAAATGTATGAATAAAAGTATGAAAAAAATATAGATCACAGCATGAAGAAGAGGAGAAGCAGTAGAACTTACTGAGACAAAAAGGAATATGAAATATATTATTAAATATATTAAATATATTATACAGTATAAAATAAGGGACGATTATAAAAAATGTCAATATAGACACAATATAATAAACGAGAGCAATATGAGAACATGAAGAAAAACAATATATGAAAATTATGTACATGATGTGCAAAAATGTGTTCGTGTTCACATGAGCGGGTCTGGAGAGAGCCATACATATGTACAAGAGATTTTAAATCCCATTTGGCAGAGCACAGCAGCTAAACATCAGCGCTCCATGTGCACTACCTCACTCACAAGCATTTCAAATGTACAGTATATGGCTCCGACTTTCCGCTGTGATATTGTAGGCGTATGGAGGGAACAAAGATGAGACTAGTAGTAGAGCAGGCTCCATGCTGAGCGCTGAGAGACACAGATTCTTCCACACCTCTCCCTGTTCTGCCTGAAGGCTTCTCACAGGTACGATTTCTTACCCTCGGTTCGGGAACCGAAAATGAGAATCTCTAAATTAGGAGTCAGGGAGTCGTGTCGGAGCCTGACCCTGGATTCTCACCTCCTATCCAGCTGGACCTGTGAATGCTGGAGCTGATCTATGGCTCTGGCCTTGCTCCTCCAATCCACTCTCATCTCTTTTTTTCTTCCCTCTTCGTCCACCCTTTCTTTGTCTACACCACCCTCTGTCCTTTCTCTGTGATAGGTTTTTATGTTTATTTTTGTCACTTTTTCAGAGCCTCTCTTTCTCTTTGTCTTTCTCTCTCAGACTGACTCTTCAGCCAATAGAAGCTACATTAATATAATAGTTTTAAATCTAGCCGCATATTCCATTTTGAAAAGACTGAAAGACACCACATGTTCATCTTCATATTGCGTATTGAGGTTTTGCTAGATCACTACAATTTAATATCAATTCCTACAAAACCTCTGACATTACATGGCGATAAAACAACACCCTGTTTCATAATTGTTTGTAATAAGCAGAGGCTAAGTGGGGAAACAAAATGGGGTGACAACAGAGAAGTGATTCTTTGAGGACAAAACATGGGAACTATATTGTCCTCCTGACCTTTTGATCTTAATCTAACTTGCAACATATTTCACTGTCAACTTTTATCAACTGTTTGCCCCTTCTCTAAATGGGATGACATTGATTTTGCTTGCAGAGAGAGTTCAGCCATATGTGAGCGCACCCTGCAGGGCGCCGCAGTGACAGGTCTGGGACATAGCGGCCCATTACCACACATGTCCTGTCAGGGGGAGTCCAGTAACGCTGTGTCTGTTTTGGGACGGCTGGCTGCAGACCATCCAGTGAGGTTTCAGCCTGAGACCCTCTGTCCTGAGCGGAGAGCCGGTTGCTCGGGGGCCCAGGACGGCCTGCGCAACATGGTCTGTCTACACCCCGTTAGTGCTGGGTGGATGAGCTTCATCCACAAGGGCCTGGGGAGAGGGAGATGGTGGCTTCGCCTGTCCCGGCAAGGAGGGGAGGGGGACAGAGGTCGGGGGAGTGGGGCGGGGCGGTGGTCGTGGAGGTGCTGAGGGTTAGTAAAGCATTAGTGGGCCCTGCTGGTGTGCTGGCCCCTGAACCAGGCAAGGATTGAGGACTAGGGCCCGGGGCTAAACGTGGCACCTTTGACAGTGTCGGGGTGCCACTATAGCGCCGGCCAGCTAGACGCTTCTGCTACATTACACACCAAACGGTTGTCGGTGTCTATATTCATGCTGACTTGGATCAAGGGATTATGACGGAGGACAGCCATTGAATATGGATGAGGTTAAAAAAAAAAGAAGATATTGCAAATATGACGCTATGAGCTGGGTAATTTGTTTATTACTGATGTATATGTATGCATATCTGTTCCACTGATATATGCTCCATATGCACATGCCCTCTATCTTCACTTGATCAATTACAATTCATCCAGTTGAACATCATTACTATATATATGAAAAGTTGTTGTTTTTTGCGCAGATTTAATCTTAGAAACAATAAAATAACTTTTGATTTTTAATCTTTTGATTATACAACCAAAGTAATGTGAGGTGACGAATGCTCAGAATAGTTGCATGTGAAAACTGTAAAAAAAAAAGTGAGTTATGAACTTTAATTTCAGAGGAGGCAGAAATGTTGCTGTCTCCCACCACCCTCTGTATTTGGGGAGCTCTCCCTGTAGAAGAAGGGGAAAAAAACATGTGTCATAGACACCTCCATCAGAGTGTGAGTGACTGCATCTTCACTATTAATTAAAACCTAACAAATTCCAACAAGGAGAAATGAGCGTGAGCGCTGCTTGATTCTCTTCATGATTTGTAAAAAAAAATCAATGAACTGAACTTAAGTAACTCTGATCTGCTTTCTCTCCTTTCCAGGTTCCTGCAGGTTCACCGGTGATTAAGCCTCACATGAGAAAGGTGAAAAGGGTGTTTTCTTTTAATGACACAAGCACCTTGTAAAAATAGTTGGCAGAGTGAGTTCACATAGTTCACATGACCTGATACAAATTCATAAATCCTGTGTTTTCTCGGAGGATTTGACACAAGTATGACGACTGAACATGTTGAATTGGCGCCTAAGGCATCTGTGCCTCAGGTCAACCTGAGAGCCCAAAAATGGCACAGGAGGGTCTCAACAACCCCCATCAAATCAGTTGGCCTCAACTTCAACAAAAAAAGAAGACATCTCTACTTTTCGTGTGTCTATCCATAGTTCGAAGAAATGCAGTTTTTGCACCACAGTTACACTTCAGGTACAGGGGAAGATCTTGCTATGATAAGGACTCGTCTCGTGCAAAGCAGGCCTCACTCTGTCAGATAATATGCACACTGTCCTTCATACAACTAAGTTTAGGAATGACTCTATGCATATAACTCAGTATTCAATATGCTTTGGAGTCTAGCTGGCTATAGAACAAAAGAACTGCATTGATCTGGAGAAATACAGTCATGTGATAAGTACTATGTATCACGTACACTTTTGAGCAACTAATTTATTATGATGACCAAATATCAAATGTGGTACTGTGCCCACAACATTCCTTCATTCATCTGTTTACCTAGATTTAGCATTTTAGTCCCCACAGTAGGCTACAGGCAAAATATAGTTGGTATTATGGCCATCATGGGTTTCACTCAAATTAAATGTCCATCAGTCTAGCATTAAGTGTCGGTGGGCTGCAACCCTGAATTCATTGCATGGAATGAACATGTGCCCAGCTCAATAGATTCATCAAGCTGGCCATTATATTCAAAGCAAATTGGCACTCTCTCACACAAACACACACGATAACCATTGACAGACCTCTCTCATCACATCTGAAAAACATGCTGCTAGTGGGAGAATGAGGGACATGAAATCACTTTCAGCGGGCCATAAAGGCGGCATTGTGGACTGGCCTGGTGGTAATTACGCCACACAGACCCTTATTGAAGGAAGCCATTTAGCAATATGGCCCTGGCCTGGGCCTGTGCTGCTGATCTCATTTGGCTGCATTAATTAGCTCGCTCTGAGGTCGGTTGCTGGGTGTTAACGCAGCAGCCCACTGCTTGGTTGGTTGGTTGGTTAGTTAGGATGACTAACAGGACAGTCTGTTCGGTTCTGTTGTAAATCTACAGGCCTCCTGAACTCCCTTACACCTCACCACCCCCCCTCCTCCATCCTATCAGTCAAAGACAGCTGGGGCTACACAGAGGGCATGACTGCTCCCTATTCACCACATTCAGCATGATGGCAGCCAGGCCGGCACAATAGATCCTGCCGCCTGCCCCGTTTGTAGAGGCACAACTCCCTCACTTCTTCTGTGTCTTAAATTAGTTCTCTCTCTATGAATTTCTAAATTCCCACTATTGGGGAATTACAAATTTCAGTTTACATTTAGAAAGAAATAAACTAATGATTGTATAAATATTAGCTGGAGATGTTTTATTTAATATATTTTATAAACAATATAAATTTGCAGTTTAAAAAGTTAAAGAGTTAGTAGCCACAACAAGATATTTTAGGTTTAGTTAAGAGGGTGAAAAAACCCCTGAAAGACCATAACGCTCTATAATACAACTGCTTATACTGCTTCAAAAACACTAGGCAAGACAGATCAAGCCACGAAATGGTTCATTAAAGCAGTGGAGCTTTAGCCACCATGTCTTGGTGGCCCATTAAAATAAAATCCTGCCAACCTCTCTTTATTTGCAGTTGTGAAAAAGTACTTCTCCTAAAAAAAGACACAAGTTCTCCTTTTCAGCCTAGCTTTGTTTAACACCTCCAACTACGCAAGACAGAAATGATTATTCTACAGTTACAAAACCATGTTTGTCACCACACTACCCAAAAACGGGAAATACTTATAGATGTCAGCTTGATAAATATACTGCATATTTTGTCTCCAGAAGCATTATGGTCATTATGGTCAGGAGTAGTTTCAACAGATGGCAGCTCATCTCTTCAATATTTTTTTCTCCTATGTATTTTTTTTTCTTGACTGAATACAAGCATTATTTAAAGATATTCATTCCAAAACACTATGTATCCATTTGGGAAAACTGTTTGATACCTGATCATTAGACAATATTTCAAAAACACAGATACTGTTATTCTATCTATTCTATCTAAAAAAAAAAACTCTTTTGTAAGCAAATCTCTTATGACTCAGAACTTTAACAGTACCCTATCATATGCTTTATTTTCACACCAGCATTTTAGGAGTAGGTGCAATTTTCTAAATGTGGATTTCTTATTTTGGAATGAACCATTTTCCACACAGACGTTTTTACAATTTCGCATGGTCTTGAGAATGGTGTTTTCATGATAGAAATTTCAGAGAGTTCACAGCATTTCACAGACAGTCGAACTATATTGTGCAAAACAATATATTGTTCTTTGCTGTGCAGCACTGTGATGGCCAACACCTGTACCTCCACATCTACAGACAACATTTTCAAAGGGCCACCATCAAGGTTGCAAAAGGAAACCCCCTCCTCTCTGACACCCAGCCACATCAGAAACACACTTCACTCTGTGCATGTGCCATCGACTCGCTCACTGTAAACCTCACAGCTAGTTTTACTGATGATGTCTTGGCAAGTACAAAAGAATAGAACATGCCACTGTGAGAAACAAATTTCTCATGTTTGTTTCTTATTGTGCTGCAAGGCAAACAATTTACAAGAAACAGCTTGATTTCTCGTCAAAACGAAGACATTATTTACTGTAAATTTTATATGGCCCTCAAGGCTGCACTGAATTAGGTCTATTTTGTGTCTATGCTGAGAGAGAATTCAGCTCAGTTGACTGTTTTAATTTCTGTCCTGATAGCAAATACTTTATTACAAGACAATTTATTATAACAATGCAAGGAAAAATGCCAAAGATTAAACTCGTCTGAGCCCCTCATATACCCTGGTACAGAAGACATAAACGCCATGGTGGCATATGCTGAAGGTGAGCCATGCGTGTCAGCTAGGTCAGGCAGCAGTAGGTCATTTCCATAAGGTGCCGATGGAGCAGGTGATAGGAGGGGTGCTGGCGTGAGCGGGACAGAGGTAGCGGGGCAGATGGACCTGTCTTGCACTGACCACGTATCCCTGCACCCTGCTGGGGCCCCAGGAGGGGGCTGAGCAGGCTCCCAGAAAGGAGGGCGTCCCACTGAGACCCTGGCATTGAGCCCTGCCCATCCTTGGCCTGCACCCATCTCTATACCCCCCGCCCCCACCCTGCAAAACACCCTAAACGCTGACCAAGCCCTCAGGGCTCAGGCCAGCCTCCTGGGCTAACAATGGCCCAGACAACAAGCTGGTCCATGGGAAGGCCATGCCAAATGAGTGTGCCAGGGCTGGATTCTTGGAGGAAGTGTAACAGTACTGCACGAATGCAGTTGTGTATTCAAAATGGAAAGCCTTTTAACTGTTGACTGCACAGTTCATGTCTAACTTCATGCATACATGCTTAAAGCTTCTGGAAATTTTCTTTATTTTTCATGTCACAACTTGTAATCTGTTTGTGCAGATGTAACCTCTTGTCTTTTTTTTCTGCTTCTCTGGAGGTCCAGTCATTTTCCGTTATGTGGCAAACACACACAGCTTGAGCTGTGAATTTTCTTTGCAAGGTGACATTTCCTGGCTATGTGCAAATAAAGCATGCACAGAAACGTTGTCACAGACACATAGACTTGAGGTGGATATCTGCACGAGAGAAGCATAATTGTCCTATCTATAGGGCCAAATAGTGGAAAACGAGTGGAACCTGTGATGAATGTTCTCACAGCAGTAGCCCCAGTAAAACCCCTGGCCAGCACATGGTTGGAGGTGACCTGAAATGATCTATTAATGCAGTGGTGAGGACAGCACCACAGGCTTATGTGAGCATGTGTGATAGTGTGTAGTAGTTGGAGAAACATAGACAGGGGGCCTGAAAGCTCAAATAACCCCATCACCCTATTGATTCACCAATATGAACTCAATTTGCAGCTGTACTGGATTACAAGTTGTATCTAGCAGCCCGTAGCTGCCTCTTTCCAGCTGTATGAACGCTGGTTAAATTAAGCGGGAGGAGGTAGGGAGGGGGTTGCAGAGTAGTAGATTGGCGATAATTGGTCAGAGGACAGTGTACAGTAATAATGGGTCTAAATAGCCAGGCTTGAGTAGCTCCTGTCATGTTTTACCACTTCTATTTTCATACCAATTAAACCTTGTTAAAGCCGCCATGATGAGAAAAAGGAGGTGTAAGGGATGTTGTATAGCTACACACATCAAAGTCATCCTCTGCTTGTATTTATTTGACTCCATTTGAAGGAGATTTATTAGAAGCTTCACATTATTATTTAGCTATTTATACAGTATGGCTTGACTGCTTTGCCGGGGACCAGCAGGATACAGTCAGAATGAGAATTAAGTGTCTTACTGTAGGCTACCACCAGCTAAGCCGTTGTTTCTCCAGGTTGTTTAATGGAACAAATAGCCTGTTGGGAGCGTGTGCTAACATGCTTGGAAACATGCAGTGCAGGGTTTCTGGGGTATTGAGGTTTCATTTGACATGATGCTTCTGATTGAAATATGGATTAGCTTACATTCCTACCCCATGGCTCATCCAAATACAGAGTAAAGAGAGAAAGGGATGGATAGAGAGATAGATAGAGTATGTGGTAGACTGATGGATAGATGGAGATAGGAAGGAGGTTGAAGTAGATAGTCTCTAGAGATATCCTTCAGCGCCGTCATCCCATGATGAGCCACCTATAATCCACGAGGACGACGCGGTCTCATTTCAAAGTAAGATGGAGGGTCGCATTGAATTCCACTCGACTGAGGGGAGATCTGATTTAACTTTTGAATATGAGAGCGTGAGCTAGCCCTCCCCAATTTCAGTTCGGATGAAATTGGCTTTGGTGCATTAGATATTCTCCTGCTGCCCAGTGGACCGTGCTGGGTGTAGTGTTTTGTCACATTGTGAGGGCTGAGGAATACAGGGTTGGTGTTACACACACCTGCACGGCTGGGGGGCATGCCCACACATGATGCCACAGAAAAACTTGGCCTGGGTTAAGGCCTCCCCCACTAACAGAGTCAAGTTCTAACAATATATCCCCGTCCTCAGCGGCTCAGCTCGGACCTACTGATGAACAATACAGTGCACAAAGAGCAGAGACTGCACAAGTGAAATGTTGTCATTTCATTCACTGCACTCTATACATACTCTATACTCTATACATATATTTATTTGTAGTGAAAACTGAAGGTGTGTTAGAGGCCATCTCTTGGACAAGAGAGAGCTAATTTCCTGTGTGATTTCAAATTAATTTAAATTAATCTTTCAGTGATGCGTGTGTGGCAACTATTAAATGTATGGTTGCAGATCTACTGAGAGCAGGAGAATGGAAAATGGTTGCTAAGTTATCTGAATAAGGTAAGGAAGGATGCACTTTTTTATCACTACTGTTCAAAACATACGAGCCATAATAACTATGAAAAGGGAGAGAGTTGTTCCGATAATGAGTCTCATACTGTGAATTAGCACTGCTGCTGAAACTGCATGCGCACACACAATTGTAGCGCACAGCTGCTTATGAAGGCAGGCAATGAAACAGTTTTATTTATATACATTACACTGTATGTACTTTTCAGAAGCAGATCTCATACTATATTTTACATGCTATAAGCTGTATGCATCACCAACCACAGTTGCATATGAACATATATAGGGGTTTCACAGAGAGTAAATACTGTATATAGGAGAGTAATGCATGAAGTAGAAATGTATGGTGCTGAGGCTGATGATGAGTGTGTGAGGATAGAGACTGATGAGTATAAGCACAGGCCACAGCTGAGGAGTGTGTCCCCCCCCCCCCCCTTTCGCTGACAAAGCAGGAGTCCTACGCCGGGCCTGTGTTTACGTTTCCCTTCAACTGTTTCCCCCCACGGCGCTCCATCCAATTCTCCTCAACAAGGGAACATGAGGGAGCAGCGTAGAAAGAGAGCGGGCTCATGAATGGAAGGGGACAAATTGACATGTGGCGTTTTGTGAGGTGAGTGCCCAACCTCTCGACCGCTGATTACCATTCGCTAATGAGCACCCCGGTTTGTGTGTCTCTGCGTTTCGCTCTCTCTCTCTCTCTCTCTCTCTCTGTCTCCCCTCTTCTCTTCAGAACGTTCTTTCTCCTCTTCAGCTTTGTGCGGGCCTGCGGTGGCCAGTGGACCATAGGTGTGCTGTTAATAGGGAGACGCACACAGCAGTAATTAAAGCGGTAGGGGGCCTTGTACGGACCCCTGATGTACTACCAGCACCCCCGACCCCCCTCCCTTAAAACCCACCCTCCCCCTTTTTTTCAATCCTGTCTGCCGAATTGATCATTGTGCGGGGCCAGTTTTGCCCCTGGCAGTTTTGTCACTTTCTAATGATGCCTTTCAGAGAGGCAAGGCCTGTGTCCTACCAGCACCGGGACCAGTTGGGGCCAATCGCTATTTTCACACCAACCTTAGTCCCTCTACTAATAAGCATCGCATTTAGCCACATGCATGCTCGCTCACATATAGACGCATACACCCCTAACACACACACACACACACAATAAAAAAACAAACGCATCCACCACTTCTAACTGGACTGGGACCCTCAAAGCTGTGGGGTCCCCCCTGCTGCAATTTTGTCACTTGTTTTCCGTGTCCCGCTTCTCTACACTCTACCCTCTCTCTCTTCCTTTTCTCCTTGTAAAAACAAACCCTAATCTTCCCATCCCCTCATCCATTTCACCCGCCTCTCCTCCGTCAAGAAAACATGGTATTTTGAACCTGTTATTGAAGTGTACAGATACCCGTGATCACAAGATCACTGAAGATAAAATGAGAGGGTGGTGATTTCCTTCAACTTGTGTGAAGATTGTGCCTTTGCTACATGGATAAGCCACAGATCAGGGATGTAATAAGGAATACATAAATACAGCAGCTTTGCGAGAAAACGATAAACTCCCTTTAAAAATGAATGGGAGTTCCAAAAAACATGAATGTGTCCCAAAAAAATAAATAAATTACAAAACAACCTGAGGGACAAAATCCCTGATGAACACACTAATTTAAAACAATATGAGAGAGCAAAAGCCAGGATAGAAGCAATTTGTGCCATAGGGTTTTGTGCTAAATGGGTGAATCTTATTTTATTTTAAGGTGGCATCCTGATGGCTCAGTTGGCGCATACCATGTACCTGTGATGTCCTGGGTTTAAATCCATCCTCAGACCTTCATTCCATATCATCCCCCTTTCTCTCCCCCATCTTTTCTTGTCTCTTTTTTATTACAGACTATCAAATAAAGCAAAAATACCCCCCCCCCCCAAAAAAAAAAAAAAAATACAAAAGGGCACTTAAGAAGAAGTCTTATGCATTGATCGGGTCTTCTGATCAGACAGGCCTGTGTGTGTGTAATGTCTGTGTGTCCCTGCACCCCTGGCTTTGTGCTCAGCAGGCTAAGACGACCCATTGGGAATGTCTCTCACTTCTGCTGGTACTAGTTATTTGAAGTGTGCCCTCTCAAGACAGCAGGGAACCGCTATAGCAAAGCCTAACATTTTTGCAAAGTATGGAAACGCACTAAACCAACTGAGCTCTGCTGCGATGTATAGGTGTGAGTTTGTTTGCATTCCAATCTATTCTTACACTTTTTTAGCATCTGTTCTGCGGAGGCTTGAAGCTTGAAGCTATAGGGAATCCCAGGAGTGTTGAGCAACAGTGCTTCCCCTCCATCCCCTCACGCCAGTCATAGCTACAGTTGTTGATGGTGGGCCACGTTTGTTCTGTTTCCTGCCCTGTTCAGCTCCCCCTTATCTCTTAGACCCCCTTGAGTATGGCGTTTTACATTTCTGTTTGTAAAACTGTCAACACTTTGTACTAACGTGTGATTTAGCGCCAACAGAGAGGAGGGATAGAGAGTGAGAGAGAGACAACTGCATGAGATCTTGCACATTCTCAAAGTGGAATATTTTTTCACTGTTATCCCCCGCCCCCCCCCCCCCCCCGCACCCCCACCCCCAAAGATGCCTTGATGTTTGCGATGTGTTTTTTTTTTTTTTTTTTACCCGAACAATCACATTATCTTTTCCCCTTTCTTTTGTTCAATGCATTTCTCCATTGATATATTCATGTTATCTGTACGTTGTTTTAAAATACGATGTGGGTTGAAATACAAAAAATTTTTTTTAATGACCAAATTTTAAATCACTCGCTATGTAAATCGCTAACCACCATCTCAAAGGTCCCTTGGATTCTGTTCTGCTGGCAGAGAGAGAGACAGAAAAAAACATGTTCAAAAATTAATTGGATTAGTGTGTGGAGCTGAATTGTGTGTGAAATTTACACCTGTCACACTCTTCTCAAATCAGACATCACCCGTCACTGCTAATAAGTACCTGGGGTAGTGGTGGCATCTCAAGACTGGGAAAAAAACAACAACCGCAAGATCCTACACTGTGGCTCGAGTGACTCTCCCCTATTGAGACATTTACACAGTGCAATCACATAGATCACACACAAAACACACACATACACACTTTTTACTGTATCTTGCATAATACATTGTATTGCTCATTTAAAAATGAAATTTTGAGAATTTTAAAAATGTGACAACTACTCTTACAAAATGAATGATCACATAAAATGAAAAGAAATTAAAAGAAATAGTGCTTTTAAAATATTAGATGATTTAAGTTCTTTGTTGACAAAATGACAATTTTACAGACTGGATCAACTATATTTTAAAAACTTTGAATGAAAAATGAAAAACAGGATTTTTGGGTTTTTTTCGGATATATGGTATTTTGGAAATAAATACATATGTCCACTTCCCAAACACACAGTTCACAACAAAACACCTATCATACTGTACATAACACAATAAGAAATGTAAACCTCCCTGCCTCACACCCACATAATTTCCCACCAGAAACAGAGGAAATTCCACATTATAATCATTGACATACTGTAGCCTAGACTTGGTTTTGAATGTTTTTTTTTTTTTTTTTTTTTTTTTTTTACCCAGTTTGGCTTTAATTTACACCTCTGTTTTGCAGCTGCGAGGGGGGAATTCAGCGCCTGTCCCCTCGGAGAGAGGAGCATTGGCAGCAGAACATTAGCTCATTTTAAAGGCCACTGTAATAATCTGTGTACCGGAGGGCCTCGGTTGGAGGCTCTGCTTTGCTCCAAAGTATTGGAGGCTCCCCTGTCAATAGCAAGACAGTCACTTCATTATAGCTTCACAAGTCATCCATTTATTATCTATTGGCCCCATCAGAGAATGATAGAGTGAAGGGTCAGATGTTACAATATATTATTCAAAGACGCACCATTGTGTCAAAATGTAATTTTCTGTTGGAGTGAAAAAAAAAATATACTGGGTTGGAGATGTAATTGTTTGATTTGATAATAGAAGTACAAAATGTGCCGAGGGACACATCGCACGCATACACACTTGTTCACAAATAGCTGTTGCTTGGGTATGAACTCATAATGTTTAATCTCAAGGTAACAGACGGTTTTCGGGTATCAAAAAACAGAAGTGAGAGTATGATTGGTGGGTTGGTGATAAGCGGAACCTCAATGGTGCTAAAACACACTTCCACAATTATTACCAAATGTGCATGCAAAAAGAGTAGATGATCTTCATTCAATCTATCAATTAGTGTCCATGGAATTAATAAATGGTGAAATTTAAAATAATCTCAAATAATGTTTTCTTTCTGTGGTTTAGAGGATCATATTGTACATTCAGTATGTCTACTGTATATACTGTTTCCACAATTGGTTGGTGGTTTTAATGATTTTTTTTAAACATATTTCATTAGTTATTTCTTAAAAATTATAAATGCATCTTGTGACATGAAATCAATATATCAAATATGTAATGTTCTTTGATAAACACTCCACCTGAGTTACATGATTGCATGTATTTGGAGGGAGACAATAATGTGGGTGAAGCCATTTTGCAGATTTTTCAATTAAATGGGCTATTCGATAGGTCAATAAAATCCCATGTCTATTACTCCACTTAGAATTTCTTTAGTCAACTTAATATTGTCTTTAGTTGCTACTCAGACCAGGAAAATGAAAAAGAGATGGCACAACACTTCTGAAGGCCTGAATGTGTGAATCCACAGACATGTCTGCATGAGCGTAGTGGCTAAGTGCCGATTATAGTTGCACCAAATGTTGAATAGGACTTTCAAAAACACATTCATGAGAAGCTGTGAGAAATTCACTCACACCAGCAAATGCAAAGCTGACCATAGCCAACAAAAGGAGCAGAGCAAAAAAGCAACACTAGCGAGCGGGCAACTGAAACTGAAGAAAAGGAAGGAAGATACAGAAAACCTAAACAGAACGAGACAAAAATAAAGATATACCAATCACGGTTTATAAAATGTTGTCCAGATTTAATGGAGGAGACATTATGCACAGGAGTAAAGCGTTTTTATGAATGTGATTATGGATCAAAGATGAGACTCCTGTTGTCAGTCTGCTCCTGCAAAAATAAGTTGTGCACCCTACAAGCAGAAAGCACTAGTGTTTCCATAATGGCATAATGATAACAGAATTGAATTTGAATAGTTTAACATCTTCCTCCTCGTTTTGTGACTAAAAACCTTCAGCAAACCAAACCGCAGACCGGCGAACAAGTGGAAACTAAAACCTACCCCCATGGAGGCAAAGTTCCCTGTCTCACACACACACACACACACACACACACACACACACACACACACACACACACACGCACACGTACCCACAACAAGCAGACAGGGAAAGACAGCGCGAGACCCCGTCAAACCCCTTTCACATGTAATGATTATTCCCCTTCATTAAAACTGCTAGTAACCCTGTTAGGCTGGAATAGACTCACTACGGGTAATCGTGAAAACACTTTTAATCGACGCACAGCAACAGTAGAGACCTTGCTAGAATGCATTCACTCCAAATAAAGCAGGCTCTTTATAAACAGGCGCAGCAAAACAGCTAAGACCCTGATAAGACTCCTCACACTCTTCATGGCGAAACCTGCCTGTGAATGTCTCCTGACAGCTCCTTAGCCCTTGTTAGAGAGACTCACTTCCTAATGATTCAACCCGGCTTGGAAACATCAACACACGCAAAAGTAACACTTAGGCATGCAGTTTCACATGCAGTAACATAGCCTACTACACATACATGCAGGAGATAACTTGATTAATTGCTGTGCAGTTAGTGTATTGATCACAGTTAGAAAAAGAGAAAAATTAAGGGCAATACAAATTCAGGACTGTACCAAGCAAAGAGTTCTTTCTTAATTATGGAGATACATTGTTGATGGGAGCAGTTTTGCCAGCGCTAAGTGAAACTGTTTTGCCAAAAAATAATTACCCATCAAACTGTAAGACAGCCTGTTACTGTAGGTCACAAATAACCAAATAGTGCACTTGTTCAATAGAAAACTGAACCGCCCTTAAAAGATAAAAATCAAAAAGTGTGATAATCTTTTTTCATCCAGAATATATTGTTGCAATCAGTATAGAATTTCTCCTATCTGATTTAAATTAATAACAATATAAATTCATACTAGTGTTAATAATCTGTTTCAACAGCTTGCTACAGCGATAGTGAGCAGTTTAATCTTGGAGACCATTTACCATAATAAAACTAATTGGGCTGTAATTCTTTCAGAATTCACACCCCTGAAAAGACTTTCAAAAAAATTCTTGCCACCTCTATGCACACTGTGTCTGACACAAATGTATGCATGTGCTTGCTCGTAGGCGCACACACACACACACACACACACACACACACACACACACACACACACACACACACACACACACACACACACACACACACACACACACACACACACACACACGCAGGCACGCACACACACACAGGGCAGTTGACACATGGTATATCAGCAGGCGCAGTTCTTTTGTCCTCTTGCTAGTTTTAGCAACACCACTACTCTTGGAACACATCGCGCTTTTGTCCTGAATCCATATGATGCAAATATATAAAACACAATTGAAATGCCATTTATTTGGAATAAGAAGAACACCTATCATCCTAAAGTGCCATCATGAAATTATAATGGTTGTCATCACTAACTAAATATCAAAATACAAATACAAAGATACACAATTTACTTTTTTACCTTTCTATGTCCTTTTTTTTAGTTTTTCCATATAGCTTAAACACCTGGCAGCTGTGCCACCAAGACAAATTGCTATATTTATTGTACATGGAGAATACAGTGATTCTGATAGAGACCTGTCTCATGTCTACTGGAGTTTCCATTGACCCAATAACAATGATGACAAAAATCTCTGTGTGACTCAGACTTTTCAAGGTCCTGTTATGTGACTCAGAGGTGTTTATTCTCTGATGCAGCAGCAGCTGTATTTTGGAGAAGATGGGGAACATGGTGTTTGAACTTTGCCTGAGCTTTCAATCATGCCGGCAGTGGGAGGGGTTTGAGTCATGGGTGAGATGGTTTTGACAGGTATGATTCACTACGGCGAAGAACAGGCAATGTGTGCACGTGCAAATGCATGCACACACACACACATAACATAACTAAGTCGTCGTTGTTGGCGACGGAAGAACACTAATTTTATAGTTTATTGTTTAAACTGTTGCTGTTCCATTTAGTCAACAATTGACCAACTGACATTCCACAGGCCTCCACTATGAAGGCATCCTCTATCTCATCAGGGCTAAACTGGATAAACGCAGCTTAAATAACATGTTAAAAAGTCATTATAAATACAATCACTCTATCACTTTCCAAAGTACACATCACCAACCCTGACCTTGCTTCCTCCCTCTCTACACCAGCCTTCCTTCCTGTCCTGTTCAGGTATGCGACCCGGTCCCTCGTGTGTAAATCCATCCCATCCAACAGAGGCTAATCCCACAGATGCTGTCATTCCTTCGACCCGGGTGTGAGAAATCCGGGGGCCTAAGGTGCTACTCTATAATCAGGCTGGACTGTTGTGCGTCGGCCTGCCAGCGTACAGCGAGACGTGCCGGTAACCGCCGCAACTTCACAAGGCTGCCCCAGTGGCTCCAGTGGCTACGGGGGGTCATATATCTCCGCAGTGTGGCAGGGCGACTAGAGGAAGGCCTCACGCCCGGCAAGCGGGCCCAACGCTCGCACAGACACGTATGTGTGAGAACACAGAATAAACAGAAACACAGATACACACAGGCAAAGACACACACAGGCAGACACAGCGAGCAACAAGGTCTAAACACTCACATGGACGATGTTCACTATCGGATTACACAAATGGACGGTGATGGGTGTGAAAAATAAAGGGCAGATGTGGCATTTGTTCTATTTTCACTTGCATCTCTTGGCAGTGAAGGCACATTATGAAATGCAGTCCTCATCCAATGCTCTGCGTGTGAACGCTTCTGAGCAGATTCCATGGCTGAAGCTTTTTCTGTCTGCATTGCCCACATGCTCTTAACAGCACTCTTAACACCTAAAATTATATATTTATATAAAAAAATGAAAACACGATTGAACCAAATTACTTACATCTTGCATCAGTCTGCAAAAAGCTTAACATCTTGACACTGGCTTTTAGTGAAGGCTGCAGCTTCCCATGAGTGTGGCATGCCACGACAACAGATGAGAGCAGCTTCACCATACCTCAAGATCCCTCTGTTGAGTTGGCACTCCTTCTAGGGGAAGGATGTTGTATAGCTTTTGGGTTCAACACTGAATAAACCAGCCATTCAAATGATGGATTCACTACATCAGTGGTTCCCAACTCTGGTGCACTTCTGGTTTTCATTCTAGCTGTGGAATAGGGACTGATGTAGACCTGGGATGCCAGGTGAATGCAGTGAACTACCTGGTAGGATACAGAACCAGCAGTAAATTTGGGAACCACTGCACTAGATTATGCCATCTAGTAGCACAAAAGTAAGTCTCTAAAACCGTCCTTAAACCGCAATGAAACACTGGAGTAAAGCCTCTGAGAGTTGACCAGCAATCAACAGATATACATGGCAGAAGACTGACTGAATGGCAGTATGTAATTCTGTGTAAAAATGTACTTGGTTTTATTTGACCTACACACAATTTACAGTGCAGAAACTCAACACCATGCTAATAAAACTGAGTGGATTTTACAAAAGGAAGAGGGCCTCTCTCGTATGCTTGGAATTTGATTCAAAGTCTCAAAGTGCCCCCTAGTGGGTCTTTTCTGTCTCTGCTCTCAACAGGCTCTGCAGAGCTGATGACCCCATAATAAGGTCTCAGTCATTCACTGTGCTAATTGAGGGGCATTTTCAACATGGGATCACAGGATAACACTCAGTGTCAAACACAGTTGGAGAGCATTAGCTGCTTCCTGTACTTTAACAGACTGCTAAGTGTCTGTGAGGGTAAGCGGACTTCTCAATATCCTGCGTTGATATTGTAAAATAGTGGTACACTGGCTGTTATAAAACACCTATCCAAACAGCAGGCTACTACACTACTACGAAATTAGGCTGACAATGAGAGGAAAATAATGTGTTGATATGGAATGCTGTTACAGTGTTAAAATGACAGTGGTATATTATTGCAGTTTTTTAAATCATGGCACATTAGTACTTCCAAAAATGTAAGGAGTCTCCCTTCTCATCTCCCTACTCACTATGCCACCCTGCTGTCCCAATTTGAGAGAAATAGTCCATGGACATGGAATACCTTTACAGTAGTGAAATGACTCTATTCATTTTTGTAACACTGCATTGCTTCACAATTAACTGATGCTTTCTCCTCCCTATTTCAATAAGACAGTTCTTCCATTTTTATTGCTGCTATTCAAAGCCACATGGAGAGGGGGGAAAAAGCTGGACACCCGGAGTAGAAAAGCCTCCAAAGCTGTCTCTGGACGTTCCCCATGCCTCATCCCCCTGACGCTACATCTTTCCATCCCTCCATCCCTCCATGTCTCCGTCCCACAACACACCCTGGCACCTTGTCCCACTGGCTGCTCCTGAAGGAAAACAATTACCGGGAAGGCGGAACAACAATACCCAGAAAACATCTGCTTGTGCCGGCTGGGGCCACTGACGAGCCTGACTGTGTGTCCCTGCTGGCTGAAACAGAGGACGCAATGCCTGCCTGGTGACGCTGAGGGACCCAAGTGTACAGGCAGCAACAGGGCCCGGTCTCCTGCTCCACACAGCGCCTCATCCTCCGCCTGTTCGCCTGCCGATCCACCTGCCTGCCTGCCCGCCTATCTGCCTTCTCTGGCAATGGCAGCTCTGTCAAAACAGACGAAGGCCCGCCTGTCGGAGCAGTTGTTCATTTGGGTGGATTCCCTTCTGCTTGGATGACACAATGCATCAGTATGGCTCCTGAGCTGAGGCAGACAGGCAGCCGATGGGCATGGCACAACGGTCCAACACCCATATGATGCCTCCTTCGTACTATAGCTCAGCCCGGCAGATGGGCAGGCCCTGTCTTTAGGGTAAACACAGCTCATGATGCTTAACAATGAGCAAAGAGCACAGGAAGAAAGAAAAAACACAGAGCAGCTATGGCTCAAATGCCTTACTGATTAATTATGATTTTTCCTCTTGAGACTGAGGTATTCCCATGGGTGACTTGCTCAGTACTTTATCTTTCAGAATCCAGTCAGCATTAGGCTGCTTCAAATATGCCTAATTCTACTCAGTGCTTTTGAGTTTATGTTGCCACCTTGTGGCTAACCCAGCAGCTCCCTGATCAACCCTCTACAGCTCATTTTATTCTCCATCAGACTGTTGGCCATCAGAAAGAGGTTGGTAACCGCCCATTAAAGCAAGTGTTACTCTTTATTTCAGAGCCACCATATGATGGAAAATAATTGGTAGCCTATTTTGATGACATTTACATATACCTCTCTTTTAGGTTAAACTAGACTACCTCAGGTTATACCTTGAGTCTAGATTACTTCAAAAACAACTGCATGCTACTGTAAATACATTTACATAAGCACAAGCTCACTGTGTAAAATAAATTCTCAAATTTGTTTTATTCAGCTCAAAGACAAGGACACTGGGCCAGTTGACATGTTTGCCCTTTGAAAATCCTTGTCCAACTAGCTGTTTAACCTTTAGAACATGAAGCCACACTCCACAGATGAATAGCCTACTACAGTTTCAAAGTTCTGTATCTTAATCCTGGTGATATTTGAATTACCTTTAGTTTTTTTTAACATCAACTTTTCTCATTTAAAGTGTGCACATGTTATATAATAAACCTATTTTCGCCCAGTCCTTCCACTGGCTCTCAGCCGCTACCGGCCTCACTTCACCTCACCTCCTGAGTGAGTCGGCCCCTCCCACACCGCTGACACTCCACGGGAACCAGCGCTTTTGCTGCCTTCAATTACGGTGGGAAATGTAGTAATTAGCAGGGAAGCGCGCATGGATGACCCAACAAAGTGCTAAATACGAATGGGAAGTCTGAATTTTACCCGAAATGCCAAGGTGTGACGTTTAGGGGGCGGAGAGCATGCGTTGTTCTGCATAATGTTTGGCATTCTTATTATGTAAACAATTAGTAGTATACCTGTAGGCCTATGTTCCAGTTTTCACTCATTGTTTAAATTTACAACACTGTTCGTCACTCTTTTTTCCTGCAAACTCATACGTTGTCCTGTTGAAGAGATAACACCTGCAAATAGTAGTCTGTTGACCCTAGAGTTTCACAAATATACAATAATTTTTGATTAACAGCCTAAAGACATCAATTGCATGTCTGTCGCACATTTTCAAAGTAGCCTATCTCAATGACGCTTAATTCCTAAAATAAAACAACAGCTACTAAAAATTACACTATGTCAAAGTTCCTGAATCTAATATCATTTGCCGCCAAAACTTTGTAACCCGCTTATACATTTTTGTTTAAGTGGAGCAATTACTGGTGACTCAAGATATTATTACTGATGTCAAGATAGTGTGATCAATTATTAGATGTAGATCTTGCACAGACATCTTAGATCGAACATTGATTATGAATGCTCCCCAGATTTGATTTTGTTTTAGGTAGCCTAGCCTATAGCTTCCAAAAAAGCTTTCTGGAAAAGTATGCTTGATCTAAGGAAGCCTATGGCAAGTGTCATGTGCTAGTCTAAGTGAGCCTAAAAGGTACTGTACTATATCTTACCCAGTTAAAGCCAAAAGCTCTTGGGCGGTAAGACTTGTGTACTCGGAGGCAGGAGCTTTCGAGCAGCACCTGAAGGCAGCATTTTTGACACGGGCTCGGTGTAACCGGGAGGTGGGAGGAGGGTTTGTGACAGCTCGCGGGGACACGCCCCCCGTGACAACAGCGGGTCGTGTGGCTACACCGTGCACCGTATCCTCAGCGGTGACGGTCTGAACTGTCGAACAGCCTCTGCTAGTTTTGACGGAATAACTTCTCATACAGCTAAATGAACCGGTTGCCTGTTCTGCCCCAGACGGCTGTGGCTTTCCGCGTCAGTGCAACAACAGAGATGTAAAGCAAGTTGCACTACCGCATCTTCCTCTTGATATGCTTCTGACATAACGAGGAGCCAAGAAGTGACAGAGGTATTTCGGCATTCTTTAGCGAGTCTTTTATGTTAGTGGGCCGCCGTACGCTGCCGAAACAGTGTATCATCCTCAATGAATAATACAGGCTCAGCGCTAGCAGCCCTGTCAGCGGCGACAGCCACTCGTTATGCTGCAACTTAAAGTCGCCTCCTCGTCTTCTAGCTGAAACAACGTTAGATGATATAGCCTACCTTGTTGGAACTGTTCTAGTCTATATTCCAGTCGAGTAAAATGCCCATTGGTAGCTGCAGGTTCATAAGCCTACAAGCGTGAATTGAAGGCAGGCGGATGCATATCAGCAACTCAGGAAGGAGCCAACTTTGAACGTTTTGTTATAACGATCAAATGCAATCTTAAAGCCTAGTATTAACCCTGGTCCGTACTTGCTAGGCAACTACTATTAGCCCTAGCGTGGATACATAAGAGACAGCCGAGAATTATTTAACATAATATAGCAGAATGACAAAAGACCAATGAGGTATTCAGTATTCAGTTAATCTCATTCAGGGGCTGTCACTGTAGCCTACTTGCTAATTTCCAATTATCTTGAGGTTATAGCCTAAGATGATAATGCTCATGTGAACCACATGACACCTGGGCCAGCAGGTGCTGTCACCTGTGATGTTAAGGTGCCAGGTTGTGTAGCCTTCACTGCTGTCTGAACAGGTCTGTTCAATGTGCTGCAGCATTGAGATGCTTTGTAAAAAAGGTCCTTCAGGACATGCATTTATGAGGCGGCTCATCTCAGTTGAGGGAACAAGCAATTGACCTCATAACTTATTGATAACCTTAGAATGCGGAATGAAGCGACTGAGAGCTAAACATCGGCATGCTGCTGAATTCAGTAAGATAGTTTTTGATCTGTCCTTCATTCGAGGTGACTCCTCTTTTATTGGTTTGTCTGTGCTTTTCTGCCTGTCTCGGGGGACTTAAAAAAACACTCTTTACTGTGCACTCTGCCACTGATATGATGCAATAAAACTTCCTAAAAAAAAGCTTAACAAGCCAGACTCTGTTGTGAGGCATCTTTCCTTTCATTCTAGCCATTCATTATTTTACCACAGGTGAAAGGATTCAAGGCATGCTTCATGAATAGAGTTAAGAAGCCTTGGATCCATGGGCTTTTTGTTGAACACATGAAGGCTAATGGAAGGTTTTGCTCTTAGCCTTTGGGTTGAACACACACAGCATTAGACCTGCCTTCAGTTCTTCTCCTGTTTTATTAATTTTTTTTTTGTTGTGTGTCCAATGCACAATGTGATAATTTATTGGTCCCTGTAGGGAAATTCTGTTTTTGCTTCCCCATCTCCACAGGCAGGTCAGAGGTCAGGGTCAGCTGCAGCACAGCGTCCCTGGAGCTGGCAGGGATTCAGTCTCTTGCTCAAGGACACTGTAGCAGGGCAGGTACTTGGAGACATGGGTCCTCTGGTTGAAGGGCGGTCTCCCTGTTCACTACACCACCCTGCTGCCCAGCTACATTCATGCCTTAGATCTCCTTTTTTGGCTTACCAACCCCATACCAAAAAGGAAGTTTAGCTCTGCTTTGTGTTGGATTTGTAGCCTAAATGTAGCACTCTTTATCAATGCAATAATCTGGTGTGGCTTTTGAAGTGCAAGGAAAATAATTAGGTGTGTGTGCACCTGTTGTTAGGTGATTTGTAGGTTGTTTTGGCGATAAAGAACTTCGATGCTGTGTGCCCTTGAATGAAAGTACTTTTGTTGTGGTGTTTGTATGAATATAAATGATTATATATGTAATACTAAGAAATTTTGTGTTCACTACAGCCAACATTTTCTTATTGATGTCTCATGCAATCATCAGCACCTCAGATGAAACCTACAGTAGAGGGGGTACACACAGTTTTGTTATACTGTGTGTGTGTGTGTGTGTGTGTGTATGTGTGTGTATTGTGAGGGGGAGACGGTGTGAGAACATATCACAGAATGTTTGTGTGTGCTGTACATCGCCGCACCCGTTTAAATCATCTCTTTTCCTCGCCTCCTCCATCTCCCTCTTCCTCTCTAAGGCAGTGCAGAGGAAGATGGAGGTCCAGAGTGGCATTCAGCAGCCGGAGCCCCTCCCCCTGGGCTCTCCTCGGTCGGGGGCCAATCAGCAGAGTGAGTCGGAAGACAGACAGACGGATGCCAGCGCCAGGCCCTCTGCTGACAGCCACAGTAAGGACCCTCAGCCAGCCAGCCAGAAAGACGACAAAAAAGTAAGTCGTACACCCCCACTGCTGCACATCTACTGCTGCTGTGCCTGTATGACTATATGTGCGCCTGTACGTGTCTGGGTGTGCCTCAGTATGTTTGATCAATGATGAGATCCTGTCTGTCTAGTGTGTTATCGCGGGTAATACATCCTCTGCTATCAGAGAGAGACTCATTCTCCTTACTGTTTTGTCTCTTTGAGTGCTGAAAAGCAAAGTTGCAAAGCTGTTTGCATGCATTTGTGTTGTTAGGTGATATGTTGTATTTTGCTCATGATAGCCAGGAGCATTGATAATTGCAGAGAAGTGAATGTTATCCAATGCTGGTAGTACCTGTTGGCTCACCAGTGTTCTTCGCTGTAAGAAAAAGTGAAACTCAATAGGTGCCTTCGGTCTTTCCTTTAGTGGTTTCAGAGGAAGCAGCTAATGCATTGTTATGTTGCCATGAGAACAGTTCGATACACATACTGCAAACCACAGCTATGGCCTGTACATTCAAATCTGCTTATGATTACATAGTGACTTGTGCAGTCTCCATGTGTGAGTGCAGGTTCTCAAACATATCCACCCCCTGTCATCTTGGCGCCCTCTACACATCCAGAGTGACAGTAAAATCCTCGCTGGCTCTCCTCCATCTCGAGGACGTCAATCATGCCTCTCTGGCAGGAGCCTGAACCTCTTTCTGTCAATCACCCTGAGAGGCTCCATAGGCCTTAGAGCAGAAAAGAGATAGCGCCAGAGTAAACACAACAGATAGACGAAAACATACAGTAGATGACTGAACTGACTGCTACTGGCAGCTCTGAATGGGACGCTTGTCACGGCATGCTGTATCGATTTTGAGTGCTTTGAGCAAACTTTGAGCAGACATTAATCGGCATTTCCCTTTAGGGTCTTCATCTCGGCAAGGTGAAAAGGGCGTCTGAAACTGCATTTAGACTGACATGAAAAGTCCACTGAAACTGTGAACTAATATAATTGTTTGATGTGTGGTGAACAATGAGTGAAGGTGATGATTTGCGCTACCTGGCAGCATTGATTTCTCTCATGCTTAAGCCGCACAAAAGGTTAGGTACGCAGTTTTTATGTTGTACACAGGCTCTTGTCTTTCTCTGTCTTTGTTTGTTGTTGCTGCATTGTAAAGCAATGAGGCATCAAGGCCCTAACTCCTGCGATTTTAGAGAGCAGAGATTTTCTAACCAGCTCACAGCAGCAACATCAAACAGTTGTTCCTTACTTCACAGTGGGTGGCTCCTCTCTACAATGGGCAACAAGGCCATGGCCCCTGTCCTTAGACCTGCATGTGTGTGTGAGAGAGAGAGACAGAGAGTAGGAGAGAGTGTGTGTGTGTGTGTGTGTGTATTTTTGTGCTCTCGGTTGGTTAATTCAGCAGAGGAGGCAACAGCAACACCCGCTGCAATTTACTCAAGGTGGGCCTGGGGTTCGTGTGTCTCTCACACTGCCTGACCAAGCGGTTGGCAGGCTGGCTGCTGCTGCCGTGGTGTCATCGATTAGTTTGGAGAGTTTATTCATCAAGGTGTCATTGGTGGAAGTGGACCGGTGTTATTGTCCTTGTTAAAGGGCGCTTGCCTCTGGACTGCCCTCTTGTTTATTAGTGGTATATCATAGAGAGCGAGGTGACACAGTCTGACTCCTGAGCTCCGGCTCAGAACAGCTGTGGCATACAGGGGTGTCTGTTGTGCAGTCAGCCGTAGACTAAAGGTTAAGGGAAGTCGGACTGTGAAAGCAAAATTGGTTTGAATCCCCAGACTGTCCCCAGAATCTGAATGCCCAGATCTGGGCACGGGAAGTTAATGTTTAATGCTCTTTTTTTCTCTCAGCAACTACAGACAAAGTGCCCTTGAGCAAAGCATTTAAAAGCCGCCCATTTTCAATAGTAAAATATGTCTTTCCCTACGCTTTGGAGAGTACTGTGATCATAGGCAAAACGTTTGACTTGGTTCCAGAGCCAGAATTGCCAGGCCCAGCTGGGTCAGGTCACATGAACAACTTACTTACTGTACCCCGGATGCTAATTTGGCACGCCCCCTTTTCAGAGCCATGCTGTATCAACGGGAGTTGGGATTAAAGGACGTGAACCAGGCGATCTGAAAGCAAACTGAGAGCTTATTTGAGTGTCTCCAATCCATGAACCAAATCATTCTGAAGTGCTATTTGTTTTGCAAAATAAAAAGCAATTATGTCTCACAAAGATCCACCGGTATTCTCTTTTTCTCTTTTCCTTCACTGCTACTGCTGCTGTATGTGCAGAGACAGACAGCTGTGTGCCTCTCACCGTCACCAAGTAAACGTTAATTTATTTTTATATTTATTTTTTTAACACACCTTTTTTGCATCTTTCAATGTCCGTAGTTGGAAATTTGTTAAATTGAACACCCTCCGCCTTAGAAAAGCACTTTCTCTTCCTCTACCTTTCATGTTGGTTTGTTGTTGTTGTCGTGGTTGTTGTGCACACTCATTTCTGTCCTCAACCATACAGCGTTGCAGTAAAATAAGGGCAGTGTCAGGTGTGAATGTTAGCCTATGACGGTAAAACAGGGTGGTGCTTAAAAAGAGCTGGCATGTTCAGCAAGACTCTTCCCGTAGATAAATTTAAGTAAAAAAAACAGGCAACAGTGTATACTTGCTCTGAGTCTGTGTGTTTATGACTGCAATTAGTACCGTCGTAACTAGTGTTGTTAGCACATTGTTTTAGCACAGCTGGTGTCTGCTATTGTCCATCTAGCTGTGGAAGAGATTACAGACAGACCAGAAGAGACATCAGGAGAAATGGAAGGAATTGTGTTTTTTTTGGGTTTTTTTTATTTCACTTGTAACCAATTTTCCAGATATTTTGAGTGATTTAATTTACAGTATATGTGTGAAACCAAATATACAATGATAGGTGGCAGAGCGCCAGAAGTCAATCAAGATGTGTGTATAGATAGTTAGTACATTTATGCGCTCTCATTAGAAGCAGACTGGACTGTTTGAGGTATGTCATGTTTATCCGCTTATCCGTGAGAGAAGTATATTTTCTTGTGGAACCTGATGTTAATGACTTTAGACATCATATTCCAGCTAACATTAAGATATAGGCAGTGCTAATTCAGTTTTTTGACAGGGTGTCCTGGTGGTAGAGTCTCTATCCCATACAGGAAAAAGTTACAGGATTGATCCCCACCATGTGTCCTGTCAAATTGTCCACAAGATAATGTATCACTCATAAGTCTCTCTGGATAAAAGCATTAACTGAAATACCTAAAATGTAGAAAAAAAAAGCCTCAGGTAAAGTTTTCCTTTCAAGGGTTGGTTGAGCAGAAGTTCTCTAAACTGACCCTGAGCTTTAACCTTAACGCGACCCCTGCCCCTTTACCCCACCCCAACCCCTGCGTTCATCCATCTAGAGAGCTATGGCACTAATTGAAGTACATGACCTCTAAACCACCCCGAGGGTTTACATTCAGTTGCATCCCTCACCGTTGCGGCAGCGGTTTGTGCTCATTATTCTGCGATTAGCTTTGTTGAAATCTCACAGAGCGTCGGCCGACCACCATGCGCTGCTGAGCTACAGTGCTGATTTGAAATATTGCTCTAATTGGTGTCATAACAGCCTACTGACCTTTAACTCATTAACAGCACTGGAAGCAGAAAGAAGCTGGCGAGCGCAAAGCTTAAGACCACACGTAGGAGTTAGCTTGCTGATTCTGCAGTTTTTATAATTGTCTTCTGTTTTAAGTGTGTGTGAGTGAGTGAGTGAGTGAGTGAGTGAAAGTGAATGTGTGTGTGTCTGTGCTTGTGTTTCTGCGTTTCAACCGACAGAATTTATTTTATTTCTCATATATGTGAAATGGAGTGATCTATTCCTAGCAGTGGTAATTTGTGTTTTCTTTCCATTAGGAATGACTCATTTGGGATAGAGCTTTTAGGCGTGGAGTGGAATAGTTGCACCAGTGATTATTTCTGTTGTATTTGATTACACAAATGAGAAACATCATTCAGGAACAGAGGATGCAAATTATATTAAATTGCTCTGAACGAAGATTTTGTGTGCACTTCCAAATGAGCGATCAGAAAATTAAAAATCGTGCTTTGCTGATTCTATTTAGCAGCTATTTGATTGAATGTGTTTTTTGCATTGTTGGAGCCATTTTATTTAATGAGCATATTTTTGGTCGTACTTGACTACTGAGGCTGAGACTGATACCAGCCAATGACGTAGCATACGTGTGGCAAGAGGTTAATTGAACCAGGTGTGCGACAAAGGAGAGAGACACCGCAGAGAAACAGTTTTTCAACCGCACGCTCCTAAGTTTGTAGATTATCTTTATTACCGTTTGTTGTTTTGATACATTAAACTTGTGTGAATAATTTTCTTTAACCTACATTGTGCTACTTTGATTTGAACGTGACGTAAGGCCGCCATAGATATACACATTTACATAACATATTCAAACATTCATTCACCTACAGTACAACGAGACCTACAAGCAAATTCATCTCACGGTAAGAAGATAACCTAAATGTGCGTGTTGGAAGTCTCGTATGGCGTCTGACTGGCTTCATTTGAAAAGAACATAGAAAGCCAGAACATGCATGTTTAATCAATGAAATCAGATTGTATGAGCTGCAGTTTGATTTGAAGTGAAGTGTAACTTTCTTGACCTTGTGATGACTTGTTGTCCAGATGCTCTTTGAGAATTTGCCTAATGGCTTCTCACTCATCATGACTTTTAAGCTAACTAGAAAAGCAGATGGCTTCTCACCTTGCTGGGCAATTTGGCTTCAACGGTAGCGTGACAGGTGGGGCTGTCATTCACTCCTACTACTGTTTCTACATTAGCTGTGCTTATTGCCTGAAGAAGAAACTCTGAAACTGGTCAGCAGTTTACATTTTTGAAGGGCTAGCTGTTAGTCACAACTTAGTTTTCTCACCCAACTTCATTTATTCTATTAATATCAACCACCTATTTTAGCTGTAGGCTATGTTGCACACAACTTTTAATAAAGATGTCACTGAAGCAGGTAATATTGTAAAATGTGGATAAAATGTGTGTAAGGGAAAGTTGCTCTGTCTTCTCCGTCAGCACTGCTGGAGTGAGCAGAATGTGGAGAGTTGAGGTAAATACGGACAGACAACCTGAACACCACCTCCACAGCCCCCCTCTTCCACGACTCTACAGATTACCTCGCTGGTAGCTAGCGGGGCCCAGATAATTACCTTGTGTTATTTCTCCTCCCACACTTTGCTTTTGAAGTCGCGGCTGCCTGGCTGCCTAGCTGCCTCAGCTCTAATAGCATCCCTGCATGCCATCGATCCCACAACCCTCCTCCGGATATGAATGGGGTGGGGGTGCAGGGGTGATGGGCTGGGGGGGTTGACGGGGGGGGGGGGGGGGGGCAGCCCAGGACTCTGCCTCAAGCCTCCGCAGGCTTCCCAAAGCACAGGTTAATCAATAAGGCTGTATGCCTGATCGTGGAAACAGCACAATGCTTAAATGACTGTAATATGCACATTAAACTGCAAATTACAATGTGCTCTTTGCAAGGGGATGAATTGAGCTTTTATAACAACTGGTGCCATGTGAAATACATTTAGACGTGCCAGCGATTGCCTGGTTTTCCTCCAAGCACACTGAACCTGCTATAACTAAGTGATTTCCTCTGCTTATATGGAACGCGCAGCAAGGTATACACAGTTCTTAACCGCTACAATAGAATGGACCTTAAAAAAAAGCCCTAGCCGTCTCATTTTGTTAAGAAAAACTAATGGCTTCTCCACTCAGCTCTATCAGGAAAGCAAAATAAATTGGGACAAGAATTGGAGCTTTAATAGTTTCAGACACGCTGTGATATCTTTATCCTTTGACAGCGCAAATATTCACTGCCACACAGCCAGACTGTTTCAAGGGAAATGCTTTTGGAGATGGTTGCCTTGCAGAGAGCTGAGATGTAACTTGAGCGAGAAGGGAGACAATGCAGAGGACCACAGGCGTACATACATCTGCATCTGCATCACACATAGCTTGTGTGATAATCTCATTACCATAATACTATCCTGAGTTTTATTAGAAATTCTTTTTTCTTTTAAAGACAGACATCACCGAGCTTAACAAGTTAACAGACACAACACATTACTAACAAGTTCTAAATAAAGCAAAAAAAGAGATGCCTCTTCAAAGCAAGTACTTAACAGAAACTAATTCATAAACTAATTTGTCATAATGGGGGACAGTAGATAAACCTTTCCGTTCCATTAGCAACTTGCTTCTCTGCACACTGTGTGTAACAGCAAGCATGAATGTACTGTATTCCAGTCAAGTAACGTGGATGTATCCTCCTGGAGTGTCCAGAGCAGGAGGTAATTGGGTTAGCTCCTGGTTTACTGACCGTGGTCAAGTCTTAGTCCATGATCGCCTGTATTAGGGGCAGATGATCATTAGCGAGGAGTTAAAAGGCCATCGCAAATTACTTTTAGAACCCTTTGCTCTATTTGTGGTCGCTGGATGGATGCCTAAATTTTGGCTTGGCAGGCCCATATGGATCAATGGATGGTGATATTATGCATTCATGACATTCATGGCAATGGGACATCTGCACTGTACTGTGTATAGTAATAATGATAACACACTCTATTTCTATAGTCCTTTTCAGAGAGCTTTATGCAATGGAATGGACTGCATTTATATAGCGCTTTTATCCAAAGCGCTTCACAACATGCCTACATTCACCCATTCTCACACACATTCATACACCGATGGCGGCAAGCTACTACGCAGGGTGCTGGAGCAACCATCGGGAGCAATTTGGGGTTCAGTATCTTGCCCAAGGACACTTCGACATGCGGACTGGAGGAGCCAGGGATCGAATGACCCGCTCTACCTCCTGAGCCACAGCCGCCCTCAGCTTTAGTAACAACAACAGTATATTTAGATTAGATATTGATAATCAGAGTGACTGGTGTGCCATTCAGTGCATTTTGAGATTCAGGCGTGCTATTTGTAGAGACTTTATTTCTGTTCCTGCCTGCTATTTTAGTGCATTGACTCTTTAATCTGTCCTACAAAAGTGGAGATGATGATCAAGCATGCCAAATGTGTATCTTGTAGTCATGTTTCGAGACGCAACCTCTTTTAGCGGCTCTCTTTATCTCTCATCAGTGCATTTTACTCCTCTGTTCAAAGCATACTACTGTAAGAAACCTAGACGACACATGGGCATTCGCGCACATGCACACATACACACACACACACATGCACACACAGACACACACTGCCAGACTGCCAGCAGATCACAGGGACCTTATTAGCTGCTGTCACAACACATTTATCCCTCATCTGTTTCTGGGAGCCGTCGTGAGCAAAAGGTTGCTCTCTGCTGCAAAGTGGCAAAGTGGGCTCCTCATAGTGTTTTTCATTCTCTCTAATGGAGAGCGATGGCATGGGCCCGGGCCATCTCTATCTGTAGCCCTGTCCAAACCGGGGTGATTTCTGCCCTAAAATAGCCCTGCTGTCAGCTTGCCTTAGTTGCCGGGCCCGCTGAGAGCCAGTTAAGGGGATCAGTGCTCGCTGGAGTGTGTGGCTCAGTGGTAAGACATGGTGCTGGTGACACGTTGCTTTGATGGGATCACCGACCGCTCCTAATCCCCCCTCCGACACAGCTGACCTAAGGGGCTCATTGGACTCAGCAGAGTCACCTGTCGCGACTCCAGTCCAGCCTGAGCTCAACATCCCATCCTGTTGGCCCCCAGCCTACACTCACAAACGGCATATAAGCGACACACTGTATGTACGCTCTCCCAAGTTATTGGTTGAAAGGGGTTTCAGGTGTTTCCTTGAAGATTTGTAGTGGAGGATGGTTCGTGCGTCGCGTCTGAGTGTGTGTGTGTAAATATGAATATATATGTGTTTAAATGTGCATATTTATGTGTTGACAAAAAACAATAGTGCATAGTTTTTTTTTCTGAATGTTGCGGTTGCTGTATGTTGTAGGATACATAAGGGCAGAATCTTTTTTTAAGTCATTTTAAACCAGATTTAAAAAAGGGAAAAAAGGCTACTGCTATTGTTTAGCATTTGGTGTGTTCATGATGAAATATTTGTCTGATGTGCAACTTGATTTGTAGGCCAGGAATTCAGCACAGCATGAGAACACCCTGTTTAAGAGGCCATCTGGAAAAGCCTTCCCTGTGATTTAAAAAAGAATGCAGCCTCTTGCAATTTCAAGTTTTTTTTTTCCAGTTAATTGTGCATCCCTTGTGTGTTTGTTGTGTGTTTAGTGCACTGGCACTGTGTGGAGGCATGTGTGTGTGTGTTTAGGTGTTTTTGTGTGAATCTGTGTCAAGTGTAGGATCTGTTCACTCTCTCACTTTGTGATGACTTGGCAGGAAAGGAAAGGTCAAAGAAGACTTGTGCAGAATATTAGTGTGAGTGCCAAACGTGCTAGATTAGTTATAGTCTATACTGGTTTTCATAGAGTGGAATTCTCATTTCATGAAAAGAGTTTTAAATCCTGCCAGATAATATTCTGATTTATGGCTGGAGACCAGTTGATGTAGTTTATGTGGCTTTCAAAGTCATAAAATCGTTATGTTCAACATGTGCAATAGATGATTGTTGGTGGTGGAGTTATAGAGATATATGCGACCTGACAAACATTGCCTCAAAGGGAATGTTAATGGATTACATGTTTTACTAAGCCCAATATGTGGCCTGTTTTTTGCTTATTTTGCATCGTAAAGGAGACCTTATTAAATATTGGGTACACTCATCTGACTTGCACCATATATTTCATCCTCTTTAGCTCCTCCCCTTTCCCTTCTCATTTTCTAAGAGCCATTTGTGTGTGTCCGTGGCCACCCTGCTTGCATTAGAAACCATTTGTTACATTTTGTCTCAGCACAGAAAAAATGTGACTGACCCCCAAATGTTAGCGCAGATACAGCCTTATTGTACTCATTAAAATGAAAGACTCTGATCTACTAATCAGAAGCACCAACATCTAAAATATGGAAGTATAATGAGGAATGAGGGTGTGAATTTTTGCACTATTAATTTGATCACTATTTGAGGTGAGCCACTTATAGGGTGCAAAAACAGAGGAAGACATTGATCAAATACCTTCCTCTGTGCAGATTACTGAATGGAAGTACTAGTTTACATCAACCTATCAGTTATTTTAGGGTTAGGGTTAGTATGGCTTTACAACTTCATTAAGTCAGACTTTACATTCCATGTCTGTCTTTTATTTTGGCAAATGCCATAATACATATAACTCATAAAATAGCTTTTTTTCTGAAGAAGAAATAGATGATAATAGAAGGAGCAGAACAGTCGAAAAATATTTGAAACAAATAAACTGTAGGAAGGAGAAAGGGAGACAGCTTTCGGTCTATTTTCCTATTAGGCATGCTTTTTAACTGCTTTTACTTTTGATTTGCCTACAAAAATATATTGTTTTGTTCCTTCCACTTGACACCTGGTTTTCCTGCTCAATTCAAGCCCCAGAGAGTGCCGAAATTGCGGGTAAATCGGGTGCAGAATTGGAGACAGCTGCTGGTGCAATTTTGTTTTTTAATAGTAATGGTTTGCGCCCTCCTCTGTAGATCGGTGCATATATGTGTGCATCGATGCACACACACTCAGCCTTTGATGATCACTCCCAAGAAGAACATCTAACCTCAGACAAGATCGTATTGTCTTTATTATTATTGTGATGATTAACCACGGTGTCGTCACTGTAAGCACAAGACCGGCTTTTCCAGGACATCTCAGAGACCAGAGAACTCACATGGGAGGATGACCTCAGTTCTGTTCTGTCTGCGCCGACAGATGCTACAGTGTTTAGTCGTGACACACGCACTCAAATATTTCCATTTGGACAATCTGTTTCCATTCGGAAATGTCGTATGATTAATTATAATCAAGCCCTCTTAGCATCAATATTTTCCAGTGTTTAGATGAGACTTGGCTTGCAATCTCCATAACATCTTGAGGAAGCAATAAGAGCAGTGTCAGATTTTTTTTTTTTCACCGCTTTTGTGTTGCAGTGAAAATTTTACACTGCTCAATATGCCTCCAAACAAATGAAATTCTAAAATAGAAACCAGAAACTATTAAACATTTAACTTATTAAATCCGTTGTATAATATATTGTGTGCAAAAATGCATGTCTGGCCTCTTGTACTCAACAGTTAAAACATTTTACAAGGTGTAATGATAGGAAACACATGACTGCGACTTAACTGAGAGGTGTTGGTGGTGAGTGTTGGTGAGATATTAATTGGTTTCACTGCTCAAATAAAATAAAAAAACATTAAGTATCTCAAAATAACACTGCTGACAATGTTTCATCTTAAGTCTTATGGGTTTCATTTGGTGAAACATTCAGAACACTGATCCCAGATCAAGGGATTCTCATTTATGACAATCGTTTGTTTTTAGTAACTATACTGTACAAATTATCTTCCTCTGAATTTAAAGCCACATTTGTATGAATTAATATACTGTATATATGTGGCTAAAATAAGCTGCACTGTAGATGTTGATTTTATCCTATATTGCAGGGTACAATCAACAAATAAATTAATATTACATACATAAATGGAATAAGATATAAATTAATCCTAACTTTTGATTCAAAAAATTTGAGAAAATCAGTATAATGACTTTCGGCATCAAGATCTATTTTTGGCTTATATTTAGTCATAAACACAACATTTGTGCATAAGAACCTTTAATAAAAGAATACACAATACACATGTGATTTTGGTAGAAAAGGTCCTTAAAGATGTCAAATGACATTTTTGGCCACAAGTTACATTTATTTTATGAGGTAGTAAATGTATCCATATCAATATACATGCTGTTTATATGGGTGAAAATGAAAATGCAAAGAAATGGAGCTAACCCTAACCCTAACCTTGGCATAACTCATTAGAATATATTTAAATTAGCTCATATCAACCTCCGGCCTCTGGTTTCCTACACACCAGATGTAGAACCCGTTTCAGTACCAAATAAAGGGTTCCCACATCCCATAAACCGAGCCGTCAGAGTGTGCAGTCCAGGTTCGGATCCCACACAAGCTTGAACACCCAATTGGACTCCAGGCCAAGCTTGGTACATGTGTACATCTGCTGTGGTTATAAACAAAGAGCTGAACACCAGGCTGGCCGGCTGGGTGGGTGGCTGGCTAGCTGGCTGGCTGGCTGGCTAACTGGCTGCTTAGCTCACCAGGGCATCATTAGGGCACCCCACCAGCTCTGTGATAATAAGAGCAAACACCTCCATTACCTTCCCTGGAGCCTGTAATATATATATTCACACCTTGTTAGACTGTGTGACCAGCCCTATTAGCCGCCGCAGTTAGACCGCGCCTGCTCGCTCATTAGCACTGCCGATGGAGATATAAGACGGTCATTACTAGAGTAGATAATGGTAAAATACTGCAGTAGCTTTTAACTGATTGTGGAAATAAAAAGGGAAACTAGGTACTGTGTCATGCTGTGCTGTGCCGCGGTTGTCTCAAAAAAGATGATATTGCCGTTTCAAAAGCTGTTAACAAAGGCTGGCTGTGTGCAAGCACATGGGTCAGCCGACTCTTCCCTGTGAAAATGAAACCCTGCCCTGGTGTGAAAATGAAACAGTAATGGAGGGTTCCATCACCATTACTAATTACTGAATGACAGTTGTTCCACCAGTGTGTGTGTGTGTGTGTGTGTGTGTGCGCGCGCGTGTGTTCCTATGCCCGTGTGTGATAGGCCTAATTAGGTAAACTCCCATTACACTTAACAGTGCATTACTGCTGCTCTTTTGTAAAGGCTATAATTAGACGGCTGCAGAGAGTGAGTGGTAATTAAGTTATTTCTCAAGTATTATTAGTCAGCTTGTTATATGAGCCAATTGTATTAAAAAGGATAGAATACATATTTGACTTTGTGCCAGTGCTTTGTTAACTTCATAGATATTAAAGCAAAGAGCTATTACATAGTGCATGATTAGAGTATATGGCAATATGTCTCTAATCCTCTTCTCAAGGGATTTCTGTCTGATAAAATTAAAATATCACAATAGACAATTTCAGCCTGCAAAATTGCAAAAGGCTTGTGCTTGCTGGAAAAGAGCAAAAGATAACATGTGTGCACACTCACACACATTCACAGACACACACAGATATCTTGTCTCTGACTCTCGGCCTGACTTGGCATTTTTGTGTATGTGTCATCAGATGCCTGCAGTAGCAGCAGCGTGAGCCCCAGATCCTCTGACTAATCCAGATTGCCTTCTAATCCTGACCATGCTCTCTTCTTCCTGTCATTGACTCCATTACTCTTCTGCAGTTAATTTGCAGATATGTTTGTTGTGAAGCGCCTCACCTTCTTTTCTTTCATTGACACCATCTTACACTCCCTTTTCCCCTGGAGGCTTTGATGACCGCAAGAAAAGTCAGGTGATAGGGATATTTCCCTTTCCTCACTCCTTCCATACAAACACTACAGTCGAGGAGTTGCAGCTTACATGTATTATAGCCTTAATGCTTTTTAGCATTGCAAATTTTTCTCACCATTTTATTGTTTGTTGACAGAAGACACAATCAAATGTGTAGAAATTGAAATTGTGACATGACAGGCTAAGAAAAATACAAAACAGATGTTAAGAGTTTTTTTCTGGGTAATCTGAAAATACATGGCATGGATGGAAATATATATACGTACCTGTTTTTTTTTTTCTCATACATCTCTATATGTATCTATCACCTTCACCTCTCCTTTCTCCTATATCCCTAAGCCAGAGGATTTAAGTAAGACCCTTAATGATGTTAATCACTGTCTTAGGAGACCTGAACAGGCCTTGAAGGAGAAAGAGAGGAGAGATCGGGTCACTGGCACATTGACACAGGCCTGGCAAATCCCATCGGAAGGGAGGGGTGGTTTGAGAGCAAGGACTGTTCTGCTATGAGAGCTGGAGCAGCTCTTCTTTCTGGGCTGTTCTGAATGGGCCTATTTTTAGCACTGAGTGTGGTTTTATTGGATGGACAGATGACTCTTTGTTGCATCCAATGCTCTTTGGCTACTTCCATTTATGTTGTATGGGACCTCTCTCAGCATGTGTATTTCAAAGATCACATGGGTCATTTTAAACTGCTGGATCATGCTACTATTGTGTTATAGAGATGAGATATTAGCCACAGCCTGCAAGGATACTAGTGTGTAGCCTGGTCAGATAGTATTTGCAAAGCATTTCTGGTGTTGCTATGCCATCTTAGAGTGCCAGTATCACAGGAAAGTATTTGAAAGTCAATTAGCTTTAGTGGTCAGGTAATAGTTCCAATTCCAGCATGATTTAAGTTTTTGCTCATATTTTCCGTTTTCCATCCCTTTAATGTTAATTGTGACATCTTTTACATGCATGCGTCATGATTAAATATATTTTTAAATCAGTTTTGCCAGACCTATCAGGCTCATTCACTCCCATTCAATTCCATACAGAATAGAAAACAACTCCGGAGACTTCTAATTCGGTTGGTAAAGATAATCCATCACTTTGAACGAGAGGCCACCAATTGCGTTTGCTAAGTTGCATCAGAACACTAATGGTTTTCGGTTTCGGTCACTGCTTCATTTTAATGCACGCATTTGGGAACGCTTCTCTGATTTCCACGTTTTCCTCTCCAAAATAAAACTTTCGACCAATAGCTATTAGGTAACGTTCTCTGTGGTTACGTCGACCAACAGGACCGGGACAAACCAAAGCAAGAGGCTTCAGCCAACTATAGTCCATAAAGTGAAACAGAAAATAAAGCTTAATTTTACACAGTTGAGGCTTAGAATTGGTACCCTCTTCTTTGCTGGGAGTTCCTTGTAATATTTAGACAGAATTTATTTTAAAATATTTAGGCCTACTTTTTAAAACAACTAAGACGAGATAAAAATAGCAGATATCTCACAACGTGAATAAATTAAATGATCTACTGATGTAAAACATTAAGGGAATGCAGGAAGTGAGCGCCACTCACAAAACCCCACCCATCTGGTTCTCCAAGCAGGTTAAAAAAATAAAAAAAACACACAAGAATGATTTGCAAACACTGTTTGACAGGTCTGTAAAGGCTAGATGACCCAAAGCTATCAATGAGTGACAAGCCAGCGCAGAGGCTGCACCACGTTATGCATCTTAGTGTGAGTGTATACTGTAGAGTTCAGAGATAGAGGAGATGGAGAGATTGAAATAGCTGTTTTTTACCCCTCGATGTGGGACCCAAAATGGATGTCGTGCCCAGGGTTAGCAAATCTCATTTACAAATTTCAGGCCGGGAAATATCCCTCCCTCCTCTAGTCTCTCCCCTCTCCTCCCCTCCTCTTAAAATAAAAAATAAGCCCTCTCATTCAGCAGAGCTGCAGGCCCAGAGGCTGTGTCACAGAGACCCACATGGTGCATAAAACACACACACACACACACACACACACACACACGCACAAATATACAGACACAGACACACACCACACATATCTACAAACCAAACACACAGTACATCCTCAATCCTGCTCTGCAGCTCTCCATCCAGTTATGTTACTGTAATGCTACAGCAGGAGATCTTAAACCCAGAATCAAATGATTTTCCATGTATGTAAATATTCCTATATCATTTTTTCACTTGCATATTGCATTTTATCTCATCATAAACACCTATGTTACTCGATTTAATGGTTAAAAACAATAACACTGTTAATAAGAAAATCGCTTCAAAATACAGGAATGAAAAATGAATGCACATAATATCAGATATAAAGAGAGAAGTCAATAATTTTATGAACAAATCAATGTCTTCACTCGCTTTCTGAACTTGAGTTACGTTTAGTTAGGGTTAGATTAAGGATCAGGCCTTGGAGTCAGTCAGTTTGCTGGATCCTCTTAAGGAGGGAAGTTTAGTTTGTTTGTGTATGTACAGTATGTGTGTGTGTGTGTAGATGTTGTGTTTCTGTGTCTGTGTGTGTGTGTGCTTATGTGTGTGTGTGCATATCCTGTTCAGAGAAAACAGTCTCCATCCAAGATTTCATGTTCCCAAAAACTGCTTTGGCCTGACTCCAAGATTCCTAGCCCTCTCTTATTTTGGGACATGTTTGTTGCAGAATGAAAGGAACGTTTTGAGAGATGATCACAGACGTTCCCCCCAGAGAAATCTTAACAGGAAAGTGAGCCTATTTTCAGAGCTATAGCAGCGGAGAGAGGGATTCATAATGACTCACTCAGAGCTGAAATGCTCTGGATGATGTCTGAGGCAGACATGAGGGACAGTGTCCGCTGCCATGGTGATGCACAGCCAAATGTAACTGAACTCAGAGAGCAATAGAGATGGAAATGAAATGAGGGGAGCTTTAAAGGGCCCCGAGGCGGCAACACTATTGTCATGATAAAACTCCCAGAGTAAAAACTGGCAAGCTATACTGTATGTAGATTGAAAACTACGTTACAGAGCATAGTTTTGTGTAGTCTTTGCCATATTGAAGAAGCTAAGCAAAATACATGCAGATAAAATACCGAATGAATGCCTTACTTTCAGAGAACTAATCTACAGTATACTTGGATACTGTAGATTATTATTTTAAAGCCAGCACATCCTAAATCCAAAACAGGAGTGAAAACTAGAAAGTGTGTGAGTGTGTGAGTAGAGGCTTCTTTTCAAGTGTGTATTGTAGGCTTCAACAATCAGTAGCCCCTCTCTCCATGATTCTCACATTGGCACCCTAATGCTAATGGATGAAATCCAATATGTACCATTGGCATTCACCAGCTGTCTCCCTGCGAACACTGCACAGTGTGCGTGCATGTGTGTGTGTGTGTGTGTGTGTGTGTGACTGTATGTCTTGTCTATTGCCTCAGTTCCACTGTACAGTCAGTAGTAGAGGACAGTGATATAAGGACATAGTCATGTAACAGGCCAGCAGATATTAATCCAATGTGCACAACCTGGCCAGGTCAGGTTGGCTTTACGCCAGAGGAAAGGGCGAGAGGGAGGGATGTTGGGGCGAGTGGGGGAGAGAGAGAGAGAGAGAGAGAGAGAGAGAGAGAGAGAGAGAGAGAGAGAGAGAGAGAGAGAGAGAGAGAGAGAGAGAGAGAGAGAGAGAGAGAGAGAGAGAGAGAGAGAGAGAGAGAGAGAGAGAGAGAGAGAGAAAAGTCAGATGACTCTCTGTCCCAGCCAAGTTCAGCAGGTACAGCAGGGAGTCAAGCACACATACCTTTCTCTCTTTCTCTCTCTCTCTTTCTCTCTCTCTCTCGCTCTCTCTCTCTCTCTCACACACACACACACACACACACACACCACACACATCCTCCTTGTCAGGCTGCCAGGGGCCAGCTCTGTGACCTGAGAGGCAGTGACAGACGGTGGGGAAGCAGAGCTGACAGTATTGAGGTGGATGTGGAGTGGATCTGTGTCATTCACTGTACCTAACCCTATGGTCCAGGTTAACACACTGGATCAGCTAGAACTATCTCAAAGGCAATGACAAGACTTCAGCAGTTTTATTATGTAATTGATGCGTTGTGATGTATTTGCAATATATAAACAACAATAGCCCTAATAGTAAACTTTAAATAATAATAATAATAATAATAATAATGAATACAATTTAAGAGCGCAGACTCAGGGACACTTTACATAGTTCAATAGTTCAAAAATCAGAAGAAATCAGTAAAAAAAAATCAGGTAAGCTGCATTAAAACTGCAAAAAAATAAAAGAGGATGAAAGGACAGAAGAACTTTGACATCAACTATGCCTAACCATGATGTGGACAACAGAAGGAAAATATTGCACACGCGTTGTTGACCTTCTTTGCTCACCACTGCACGTTATTTATGACATAATAATTATGCTTAAAACCGTAGCCCCCTCGTTTATAATCCAGTTGGAGGCTGGTTTTATGCCTTGCTTACTGCTGTGTCTCTGGCACTTTCTGAATAGCCAACAAGCACTTGGGAGGGTTTCAGTGCAAAGCGGGAGCAGGGAGGAATACCAGTGCCTCTGACCTCCTAATAGGCCAGTACCAGTCAGTAAAACAGTGGTAAACAGCAGAGAAGCCACACCAAGGCCACACGGTTTGTTCAGCTGCTGGCTAAACTGAGCAAAGAGAGAGGTGCAAGGGTGTGGCAGCGCCTGAATGTGTGTGTGTGAGTGAGAGATGAATCATTAGTAAGTGTTTTATTTAGTCTTCCACATCAGCTTAATTGGTGCAGGATAATGGGCGTTTAAGTGACAGGGTAGTGTGTGGATGCCAGATTTTTTTTAAATTTTTTGCCTGTGTGAAATACAGTTTTTCCTACCCGGCCTTACAAGCCAAAAGATGATGCCATTAGCAAAAACAGGGAATTAGGAAAAATGTGTTGTCATGCTCACTCACAAAGACTTTCTTGTGGTGTCTAGCTAAACTGATTTTCATCTTTTATTAGTGACACTGATGTCATTATCTTGTTGGACGAAGTGCCTCTCTCCTAAACTGAATTTTGGCTCAGCGAGTTGAGCTGTGCGCTGCGTTTTGCACTGCAGGGTTCTCACTGCTCAGGGGACGTTCACATTTCAAAATTAGTAGATCACTTTTCTTCTCAGTTATTTTATCCAGAGTAAATCATGTGTGACTTTACAGATTTATGTGTTTGTGTGCTTGCGAGCATGTGTGTGTGTGTGTGTGTGTGTGTGTCAACAGGCTTTGGTGGCCTGTTGAACCACTTAAAGGATTCTATTTAACGGGTCAGCCGAGCAATTAATCAAGGGTTTAATTGGAATCCCGAGTGGAGTGACATGATTTATGCAAATGAGGTCATTAATATGCAGGCCTGCATCCGATGCTTAAATTAAAATGGCTCATCCTCCAGCGCCGGCTAGCGCTTTCATTACGGTAAATTAGAGAGCGATAATAACTCCAAATACACATATTTATTTTCTACGGGCATTCAGAACAGGACATGCCCACAGGAAAAAAAATATATAAAGAGGCAGAAAGAAGGAAGTTCTTATATGGTAGACAGTCAGGAACAGGCAGTGCTAACGCTGTTAATTTTACCTCATTAGAAGCAGGCTGGTATCTGCAGGGCTTCAGTTTTAATTGGATCACCGAGCAATTTAAACCACATTTGGTTCTTAATTGCTTTTTTTTTGCACTTTATTATAAAAAGTACAGCAGCAGTAGTTTGCTATTCACCAAACTCTTTGCATGGTCGGTGCAGCATGGCGATATCCGTGTCTGACCTATGCTGTTGCCCTTGGTAACCGTCCCCACGGGGACAGTGTCTGATCCTTGTTCCAAAGTGTCCGGTCCGCTCACCCTCACTGTGTGCTGATGCCTGGGGAATAGAGACAAGGAGGCAAGGAGCCGAGCCATAGCCCAAGTCACATTCTCCTGCTACTTGTTTCATCAGGGTCGGTGTGTGGGAATGTTGAGACTGTGAGAGCAACTCGGCTTTAAAGAAAAGCCTAAATGGGTATTTCTGTCAGCGGCAGCCAAAAGGAAATCCTTTACCTGGCAGGTTATTCTAAGACTGAGACTTTTCCATGACATTTTTTTGAAATACTTTACACATAAATTGTTGTCATACTATAAACATAGTATCTTTACCATTTCATCTTTCAGTTTTTCTGGAATGAAACAATAAAAGCAATTTATTGTTTTAAATTGACAACCATGCATGCTTGAGCCATCATGCAATGAGATTATGAGGTTATGAATCTTAATCAGCACATAGCGGAACATGCAATCTGTCAGTTTAGTAAGAAAAAAAAGGAAGATAAAAGAAAAAAGCATCAACACTGGAATTATAAGATTTTCAGCAAAATCCTTAACCACAACAGCAAAACACTTGGACGAGCTGTACTTGCTCCAAAGTCAGCGAGCATATTTCAGTAAAGAGTGTGAAGGACAACAGAGGTTTTGTATGTTGTTGGATATGAATGTGACCTTTTTGTTTGAGGTTGTACATTGGCTAGTAGGTCAGTTATTTCTGTTGGTCAGCAGAAAGACCCCCCCCCCCCATTGGCTAGGGAGTATAGGACAAGAGGGCCTAAACACCCACACATCCCAGTGATCTCTCTCTCTCTCTCTCTCTCTCTCTCTCCCTCTCTCTTTCTCTCTCTCTCTCTCTCTCTTTCTCTCTCTCTCTCTCTCTCTCTCTCTCTCTCTCTCTCTCTCTCTCTCTCTGTCACTCACACACACCTCTACACCTCATGAGCGCCAGTGCTTGCTGACTGCGTGGGGTTTTCTGTAATTACAGCAGTGAGCAGGGAGCTGTCTTTTGCATGGCAGATGGTCCAGCACCATGCTGCATCAGGTAACTGTGACAACCACCTCCCTCCTCGCAGTTAACAGCACCATCATGCCTCTTTATAGTGACCAAATGTCACCATACAGTCTGTGTAGAGAGAGAGAGAGAGAAAGAGAGAGAGAGAGAGAGAGTAGGGGAGAGATGTGGGGGGGTTGAAGGAGAGGAGGAGAGACAGGAAGAAGGGGGGGTGATAGAGGGATAGAGGGAGTGGGGCTGGTTTTTGTCAGGATGCTATAGGACTAATGTTATCAAACACAAACAGACAGAAGACAGAGAATTGCGAGGCTAGGACCATTGTATTGACTGAGATAGAGCCTTATGTTTAGAAATCCTTTGCATTCAGATCATCCCTCCAACCTATTTGTGTGTGCATCATGATTTTACCCATTAATGCATCTTCTCTACCGCATTGATTCCACCGAGTGTCATGGTATCCGTGGCATCAATACCACATTGACGCTTGTAGCAAATGCATTCTCGGAAATGTGTGTTAGTGTGTGTGTGTGTGTGTCCTTTGTGAAGTAGCCAGTTTCGCCTCCCTTGTGCATCTCATATTGGAATCATTCACGTCATCACCACTTGGCACAAAAATGCATTTTTAAAACCATGGGAATGAAATGGTGCAGTATTTCCTAATAGCTCACACAACCGCCGTTCACATACAGCATTTTAACAGTGGCCAAGGGTTGTCGAGGGTTATCATGGTACTGTCTGCAGCTCAATAAGCACAGACAGACACAACCGCTGCTGGGTTGGGGGCTCGATTCCCACTGGGACCACCCATATTCAAAGTCTATGTGCTTTTGATCCTGTAATGCACCTTTCAGATCTCATCAGGCAGGCAGTGATGATATAGGATCAATTTTGCCTCTCAGCTTACGAAGCAGGAGATGTTACCTGGTTAGAGGTCCTGCATCAGTTCTAGTTGAGCACTCCTACTTTTTTACGTATTTAAGTAAGCAAGTATAGTAAGATTTAAGTAGCCTGGTGCTTTGAGAGACCATATGTACAGCTGTGTGTATCTCGGAGGAAAGAGGAAAATTCTTAATAGGCTTGTAAAGAGCCCATTATTGTATTGGAGGTACTCCGCATCCTAGTTAGGTGTGTGTGTGCTTCCTTACAGTGCCAGAGGGAGGCAGTGCCACACCTTGCTGTGGCAGGAGCTGTTGGAGGCTTACTTTCCACAGCATTGAGTCATTTGTTCATTCATTAATCACTTATTCACCTGTTCACTTGGTTAATGAACAGAACAAGTCCATCTTGTGTTATGTAAAATATCATTTGGTGTTCATCATGTTGGAGCTTAGCTGCTTGTAGAATAATCATTTGACTTGTAGCCACTGTAAAAGTCCCCCATCATTTATTTGCATACCTCAAAGATGTTCCATTGTTCTTTGTCAGATGTCAAAGCCACAATGAAACAACATGAGAGCATCTTGCTTCCGTAATTTGATGTATTTCTGGTTGAAACAGGATGTCTGGGTGGGACATGACGTGTTGAAGGTTCATTCAAAAATGTAAAACAAGAGAAAGCCGGTTTTATTTGACGGGAGGGGTGAGATTGTTCAAAAATCTGTGATGGTATCATTTGTAGGAATTTTAATTTTACACTGACTGTTACCCCATGAGGTAATGACTAAAGATACACTGTTTTCCAGGAAGTAAAAATAATGGGATTTTGATCTAAAAATACAAGAATATAAAAATGTTGTAAATTATTGGGCATTTATTGTTAAAAATATGTATATTATAACATGGGACCTTAGCTAACAAGGTGAACATTTTTTTTTTATTTCATTGTGACTTTAAAGGGATATCCATGCCTCTCTAACAACTGGTTGCCAGATAATATTGTGATAGTTTTGAAAAGACAAAAAAAGGAGATTTTCCAAATAATCCTCTTAGAGATAGAGAGGACAATACAGTGGTGAAGCAGTGTTGGATGTAGCACATGCGGTAAAAAGCGGGACTGCTATGATGGCTAAATCTGTAGATAGATAGCAGATCAAGTAAAAGGAGTTTCTCTCATATCCTCTCACATTCCACCATCGTGTTACCTGCCACTTCAAACCATTAGATGTTGTCTGGAGGATTTGGAGCTGACAGTCCAACACCCTCACACCCTTTCTTACTTCAAAAAAAAAAAAGGATGCACTGTAGTCTATGTGATATTCCCTATCTTTATCCCCACTGGGAGTTTTACCTCTTTTCACTCCTCTCTCCCCCTCTTTCTCTGTCCTCCTGCCTCTTCTTCCTAGCTGGCACGTTTACCGCTGCAGGCCGTTGCAGCGTTGCAGTCTTCTAGCAGTGGCACGTCTCCCTAGGGTGTCCACAGGAAGCAGGCGTGCATGGATTCACTCAGCCGTACTTATTTACATTCAAGTTAAAGCGAATATTATACATGTATACAGTGCTCGCACTTATTTCTCCGAATCACACCGTGCTGGTTTTCATGCAACCAATTTTCGCAGCAGTGAGAGAAAATATTACCTCATTCTCTCATATACTGGTGTGAAATGAATCTTTATGGATGAGGTCTCATTCGCATTAATGGACAGATTGAGTTGCTCAGGTGTAGGGTGAATCTGGATGAATACAGCACACACAGTTCAATGCTCTATAGTCTGTCCTCTCCTGTCCTCTCGTGTTTTTTCTGTCCTCTCCTAACCTGTCCTCTCCTATCCTCTCCTCTCCTCTCCTCTCCTCTCCTCTCTTCTCCTCTCCTCTCCTCTCCTCTCCACACCGACAAGAAAAGAAAAAGTCTAATCTTCATCTTTGCAAGAGCTTATACACACAGTGGCGGACCAAGGCTGTTTAACAGCTCACACTGTACCGACCAATCAATAGTGGGTTTGGGAATTACAGTGCTATCGTATAATTTCTTGCACCCTGCCCGATGTTCCTCTTGATCTGTCTCTGCTGGGGGAAATCAATAGCCGTCCGGTAGGCCAGCTGTTGTGTTTTTATTATTTCTTAAATCAGATCTGGTCAAGTCTACACTGCAAAGTTACCAGAGTGGAGGCAAAAGCCACACTACAGTAGAGCTTTTAGTTCATAAAAGTAACATGTTTCTGAAACCTGTAAATGAAGATATTGATCCTGTGCTCTGAAAGCAAAAGGGTTTTTATCTTTTCAAGCACATCTACAGCAGACATGACCAAATGTCTTGGTGGTATTGGATAATGCGTTTACCACAGTGTGACTACCTGGCTATGCTACACTGGAATCCAGCATGAGATGTCTGTGTAACACTTATCAGTTTAGTTTAGTATGTAATTCAGAATGGAAAATATCTGTGAGAGTGAGGCTAATGTGATGTGGGTATGAATGCATGGAAACCCTCACACAACTTGCTAAGATTCCACTTTTAAACATATCACAGAACAGAAACAATATGCTGTAAATGCATTGTTGTTGTTACTTGAACTGTTAAACCCATTTTAGTTTAGTGGCAAATATCTTCAATTGCCACTAGCAAATTGCAATATTCAATTTCGTTATTCAACTATTCGTTTTGTCCCATAGTCCACTGTTGGACCACTTTATGTAGAGGCTGTATTACCAAGGGCAGGGGTGAAGTTGCTAGCGGGGATTATTTTCCTGTGTTCTTGATCCCAGTGTTAGAGCTGATTTATGAGGTAATGACCTTTTGAACAGTTGATGAGAGGATCTGCAGTCTCGGGTGGAGCAGGGAGGACACCGTTGTTGCTGGGTGTGAACAGCAACGAACAAGCACTGTATGTTTTAAGCCTGGATTTAAACTTTGACACCTATCCTCAGAAGGCAGGCTATTCCACAGTACAAGAGCTGTGTATCAGAAAGCTTTGCTGCCTTCAGAGTTCTTGATTCTTGGATTGACCAGTAAACCTGAATTCTGTGACCTTAAAGTTCATCAAGACTGTATCAGCTATGTAGGTGGAAGCTAATTTGTGCAATGTTGAACTTTATAATACAGTATATGCACAATATATGCATATACTATTCAGGAAGCCAGTGATGGTATAGGAGTAATGTAATCACATAATTTAGTTGTCAAAAATTTTTCGCTAACCAGAGAGAGATCACATTTATGGGCCTACATTCTTGTCTCAGATGACAAATCCAGTGTTATGATAGCATCAACTGGCACTCTTCCTGGCTTTCCAAAAGTCCAGATTTGTGTGATTGCATCGTCTGGTGCACTGTTGTCATTTTTCTGGTCTGCTCTGGTAGGTTTATCTTGTGGGATGGATGTTAAGGCCGTGCAAGCTATCTTTGTTGTGCATATGACACATTCAAAATAATATTATAAGCCAAATTCAGCCTATACAAACTAGACCCATTGAGGCATTTTCTGAATTCAAATTTAACAGCATACAGAGTAGATTTCTTTCCATGTGCAACATTGGAGTTGCCTGGCAGCGTCTTCATGGAGCTGTCATAGGTTGTACATTAGTGACTCATAATAACAATTTTTACCACTTAATATTGACACAGCAATGATTAATGGTTAAGATTGTGTTGGTAGAACTCCAGTTGATGGAAATTTAATGCATGCAGCTGGTTAGAGTTCCTCCCTAATGTATTTTAAATAGCGATGTTTTTTATATTAGATAAATATAAGGAAAATATTTTTCATTTGTTTTGTAAATAGATGCCAACTATGCGCTGTCCTCTCTACTCTTCCTTAGAAGTGGTCTGTTTTGACTAGTTTTCTGTGATCTGTATAGCCTTTGTACAAAGCACATTGTGCATACAATTTTATCAGTTCATGTGCTTTTCTTCTGCACACATTAGTAAAACTAAAACTCAAACCCATGCTTGAGTGTTTTTTGTGGTGTAAGGAGTTTGGATTTGGTAAAGCTGCAAGCACAAGCTTTTGGCCAAGTAGGTAGCTGTTGGTACCTCAAGTGAACAAGATGATACAAAAACTGCTGACATTAATTCCATTTATGGCTAACACCCTGCAGTTATTTTCCTCTGAGGTTAGCTCTGCTTCTGAGGACTGAACACTGTCAAACATTAGGTAGTCCGTTACACATACACAACTAGTTAAGTTTTCTCAAGTTCACTTTTACAGCTAAAATACATTAACATCTGTCCCGAACAAACAGGAATGGAAACAACAGCAATACACTAGAAGGTTGCAGTGGCACGTTTAGGCACAACAGCAGCCATGATTGAATTGTTTCATGTGGGACTGGCAGTGATGCACAAAATGTTAGGCAGGATTATCTTTGGTGCCACCAACCAATAAGAAGCAAGTCCAGCCCTCACTTTGATCTCCCTCATGCCAATGCGTGGCATACTGCTGAAATGAATGAATGAATCTCTGGCAGTTTGATGCAGCTTTGTGTGCGAAACAGTGTGGCTGGAGTAAACTTCTGGGTCATTTGAAAGGACATGACAGTTGTAAAACTGAAAAGACAAAATGAGAATTCAAGTGATTTTTCTTCATATCCATCATAGGAATTGTCTTTTGTTTTTATTCTGAAATGGAAAAAAGTATATGTAATCTGTTTTTAATTTTAAGAAATCAAAAACAAAATAAAGCATCTCAATTTATCATTTATCCAAAGAGCAATAAAAAAACAAAACTTTGATTTTAAAATATTGCACTAAATTTGACATGTTTTCAGTTTTGCTGATGCTGTTTTCCAGAGCAACTTACAGTCTGTGAATGCGGTTCGACATTTTGCTAAAGGACACTTTGGCAGGATGCGTGGCTGTTATGGCAATTGAGCCTGTGACCTTTTGGTTCTAGGATAAATTCTCTAACCACTAGGTCACCCTTCTGAACCAATTCTTTCACGCTTTTATGAAATGATGCTACAAAAAATACAAATAGTGAGAAGATACAAAAAGTGAGAAGACAGAAATTCTCAAAAGCCTTTCACCACAAACATTGTCCCAAAACGTTTGGCTGTGTCCTCCTCTCCTCTGAGTCTTCCTCTCAGCCGTCGGTCTCTCGGTCTCCTGGGTGCCGCCATCTAATCCACCGGTCATCTGAATCCAGACCCTCATCTCACCAAGGTCGGGATGAAAGAGCACCTCAGCGGAGCCCAGGTCCGTCCGTGCGTGGCAGGAGGAAAGGGAGCAGGCCTTAGTGCGAAATGTCAGCGCTTTTCCTGTGAAGCTGGACTCATCAAAGGAGGATTAGTGTCGGACTGGTGGCCTCACTGGACGCACAAGCTCTGACGGGGTAATCTGATGCATCAGAACTGATACGGGACTTGGAGGAGGCACGTGGACCACGCGTACACTAACACACACCCATGCATGTACTTACAGGTGCACACACACACACGTATGCACACACACACACACACACACACACACACACACACACACACACACACGCACACACCTTGCTGTCATCTTGCCCAGAACCTGAAGCTTTACACAGTGACAGGTTTCACTTCTTCCGTCACTCTGGGGGAAAGAATATCATTAGACATTAGAGAAAGGAGTATCTCCCTTTTGGCCTACTTAATGCTCCTTGGTAATAGATATGAATGATTTATACAGCTTACAGTGTGTGAAAACAGAGCATGTACTGTGGTATTCAGCAGAGATTTATGCCTTACCTGAAAGCGAGGAACTAAAATCTCTATAGATGCACCCAGGACATCCGTACTTGCGGGGTAAAGCTAGCTTTGCACGCGACTGTTTATGCCTGTTATAATTACTAAGTCATTCATTCTTACAGTGTATTGACAATGGAGACAGGCAAATTTGCAAAAGTTGATATACCTAACATCATGACAGACTAACAAAAATGATAACAATAAAAAAAAAGGTGTTTCGATTTGGTTCACTGACAATGGTTTGAAACCGATGAGTGGGGGATACTAGTTTCCCCACCTCTCTCTGTCTGCACTTATAGGATATTACTAGGATGCACAAGCAGAATGTGCTCAGTTTGCTCACGCTGATGCCATTAGCTCACTCGGGAGTGATGTCACCACATTTGTAACGGACAATTTGCAGTCACGTCACCTGGCGAGGACTATCAAAGTTTGTTTTTGGAATACAGTTTCAAAGCCGCTGATGACCCACCGCCCAGACACTGCCAGTGAGATCGGGATCTTCGATTGCAGACAGACACTGTAGATTGGATGATTCATAAGTTGGGCAGATTTCAACCTATTCACCGCTGTGCAGGCCAGGGTGACGACAAGAGTATTGCAGTATAATGTCCTAATGAATCTTAAATGTAAGGGTGGAGAAAGCATTGGAAGTTTATTGTCTGCTATCCTTGAAAAATTGTAGAATTTGTTTTGTGTGCTTTCAACCGTTTTGAAAGAGTAGGTGTCATTTTTTATCGAATGGCAGATATCTCATTTTGGAAGATGAAACTCTTCAAATGTTTTCATTTCCTTCTACCCACTTCCCATTTTTCGCCTTCTAAAAAAACCTCTCACTACAGTATTTACTGCCTTGGGAGTAATGGGAGGAGCTGTGTTCCATGTGTTGGTTTGAGCTAAATCAACCATTTTGCAACAAATAAACTGCAAGACAAATAGGAACATCATTCTTAATTTGGAAAGCTGACAGGGCAAGAAATGAGAACAATACTAAGACCCAGTACAGCGCTCTTCATTAGAGGCTCTGTCCTCCACACATGACAAAACAGATTGTGATTGTTGCCCTGACAGGCTGTGGACAATTACAAGTGATGTATTTATGGATTTTTAGTGTGATCAAATCTGTGAAAAATAACCCCTGTCAGTGCTAGATTTGCAGCGTATAGTATTGTGTTACCAGACTTTAGCCATAGTCCACCTATTGTGATCTGGAAGGCACAGTTGATGCTCAGTAATGGAATAGTGTCGAAGAAAATTAGTTTATAGACGGGTGATTTATTTTTATGAGCCGTTTCTGGTTCTGTGTATTGTTATTGTTCCTCCTGCAGATTTATTGACATAATCTGAATATTTCGAGCAAAGTTGGCCTCAGTGTTGCAATGGCAGATTTGTGACTGTTATGTTTGAGAAAGCCTATTGCATGTGGTCTGTTGGGGGGATTGGCCATGAGATACTTGCCTAACATCATCCAAACTTGAGGTTCTTTCTTTATTTGACAAATATGAAAACATATCATGTATGCATGTGAAGAAAAATTGTCAAGGATAACACAAAGGAATCCTGGACTTGTTTCCGTCGTGGCCCTTGTTCCTTCAGTCTGAGCAAGGTGATGACAGGCATCAAGCACAGAACGGCGTACAAGTCAAATCTTTATTGGGCTCTGAAAAATCAACTTTCAGGCAAGCATAACTGTGCAGAATGTCTTTTTGCTAATGTCCAACATCTTCAACTTTCAACTCATCATCCAACATATGCTATTTGTTTCCCATCTATTGTCTTGCCAGATGTTTAGAGCATGAGCCAGAGAATGAGTTGTCTAGTGCCATATTAACAGTATTACAAATGCATGTCTGTCAAGAGGCAAAACTGGTTAAGTCTGGATTAGATGTAGCTAGCTCCCCGGTCCCTGTGAGTTTATAACATTGCATTTTGGTCACAAAACTTTTTATGTACTTTATGTACCCTGTCATTTCGCTCACTCAGTGCCTGATCTCAAGATTTCAAAAAAGTATTTTGGTTTATCAAACAGTCTCAGCTTTTCCCTCAGGAGCTGTTTTCCTCTTGGCTGAAAGCAGTGTGTGCACAATTTGTAGTGAAAATAGATTGAGGTATTCTGCTATGTACACATATCTTTTGGAATGAGGTGCCGGGGTGAGCTCTCTCTCAGATAGTCCCGGAAAGTATTGCAGAATGGGCGAGCATGCCCAGAATCAGAAATGTTTACAGAGATCACAGAGGAAATGAGGTAATTCTGTGGCGCTACTAATGGCGGAGTCTTGACAGAGGATATTTTTCGTTTATCCTATCTGCATCAAGGTCGGCATGGCAATTACCATGGCGGGGAGAACCAAAAAAAGAAAATGCCCCAGCCCCAGTCTTGAATATACAACAAATCACCTGTGCTGTTCAGGGCAGGGAAATTCTAAAATGGGTGATATAAAGCGTAGCTCTAAGGCAGAGTGTTTAAGCAGGGAGGAAGAGAGCAAATGGTTTATTGCCCAGCCCAGTAGTGTAGCTCTAGAAACCCACAGCACACTCACACCTTTTATGTAGCTTATACTCGTGTGGCTGCTTTACGGGACATGAAATAGGGCTAGTTCTGTTTCCAAGGGGAGATCTCCACCTGCAGTGCTTTTAGTCTCAGAGTGGGATTAACTGCCTCCATAACAGTTCCCCTGTTACGAGTCCACATTTTAATATCCTCCTCTCATAGCAAGTGGCAGTTAAGCATCAAGCAGAAATTATAAACAGGAACCCAACCAGAGCTGAAAAATTCGTAAAAACAAAATCGCTATATGGACTTGTAAAATTTTCAAATCGCATGATATGAATCGCAGTTTAAATCGCAATTGCAATATTCTGTCAAATAATCACAATTTTATTTTTTGCTATCTTTCAGCCCTAAACCCTTTATTAGTATGAGGAGCATGACAAGGATCGTCTCAGTTTGCCACCAAACCCTTGTCACCCTCCACTTCCATCCTCCTTCCCCTGTCCTCTCACCTGAATTGCTGCTCAACGCCGTCCCTCCTGATCCCTCTGCCACCGCCTTCCCTCTTCCCTTCATCCCTTCCTCTTCGTCCTCTTCTTCCTCTTCTTCCTCCCCTTCCTCTGCGCTTGTTACAGACTGGCGGGCTCGCTGGGCAGGACGCTTGCTGTGTTCACGCCGGTTGGTCAGCCCAGATTGGCATGCACAGTGTGTCTCCTGGACTGACCTGCCTGCCTGCGTTGCTCTCCTATTAAAATTCCTGTGCCAGATCCCCAGTGAGGAGAGTGTAGCAGGGTCAGCCCGGCTCGCTGGCCCCTCTCCCCCTGCCTCCCTAATGAAGAGGACGCCTGGTGGGTTCATTATTAAAGCACTGCTAATAACGGAGGAGTGATGTAGAAGGGGGGTGAGCGAGATGGCAAAATGGAGAGAAAGGACAGGAGGAGTGAGAAATTGCTAAGCTAGTGAGAACTCCAGCATGAAACAAAGACGGGGACCTTGCACAGGCTCTTTTGTCCCTAAATTTCACTTTCACTTCGCAGCATTACTCTACACTTAGGCAGGTATGTGAAAGGATTTGCCAGGATTTGCAGCACGGGATGAACATTTGCGAATTGTGCTTCTTTTTGTTATTATCATACCCTAGCTCTTCTATTCTCTCATTTCTGTTCTCTATTTCAACACTGGAATGGTCCCAGTACCACATGTATAAACCACATTATTTAAATTACAGAACTGCAAGGACAATACTGTAATTGAACACCATTCAACAAAAACTGTGAATGATTTTACTATCATTAACTATAACTTCAGTCTACCTGCAGTTAGCGTCTTATTATGCACTACAGGTTTCTGAACAATAAAAAGTGCAAAAGAGATTTCCTGTGTGTGGTCTCTATAATGCCCTTAGGAGAACAGGCATATTTACCAACATGTCCATTAAATATTCCAATAGTTAGCACTAAAAATCCATATGTGCTCAATGCCTGCTCCTGCATTAATCAGCCCTTCACCAGAGGAACCATTAATTACACTGGGATTATCATGTATCTATCCAGCACACCCATATATTAGGGGGAGGAAAATTTCCATATAGATACTTGCTTTTTTTAGAGCAATAATAGAATTCCTTATAGCTGCCTGAAGCACATCCATTCCAAATGAGTCTGCCTGCTGCAGATGCTCTGGGTAAGTGATGTGGGGTATTATACAGGGTATTACCAAAGTCCTCTGAGGCCTCACCCAGGTCCCCGAGATTGTGTGTGTGCATGTGTGCCTGTGTGTGTGCCTGTGTGCCTGTGTGTGTGTGTGTGTGTGTGTGTGTGTGTATGCGTGCGTTCGTGTGTGCGTTCATGTGTGGTATGCGTATTCAGGTTCGGGATATTCATGCCTATATCCACCGAGCATCCCGCCATATGTCTCTCAGGTGTCCTGTCTCTCAACACAAACCTGGCAAAGGTTTAATGCAAATTACCAACCATAAACAGCCAAGCGTAACTGCATAAATATGTATCCTGATCTCAACTGCAGTGCCACCCCTTTGAAGGAGAGAGAGAGAGAGAGAGAGAGAGCGCCCATCTCATCACTTTAAAAAATAAAACAAAAAAAAGTGATGGAATGCAATGTATATTTCTGTAAAAAGAACCAGCGATGTTTATATGGTTTTCATGCAGTGTGACCGGGGTTATTCGTTTCTGGTCTCTGTTAAGAGGCAGACCACAAGGCCTATTAAAAAGGAAGTTGGCCAATTAATTTAGGCCGGATATATAGAGTCTAGTTGCATACAAAAGCCCTTCAGAATTTATGGGGGAAAAAATTGCATTGACGGAATGAAACGAAAAAAAAAAAAAAATGCACAGAAGGCATGTCTCCATGTTGGGGAGATTTAAACACGTTTTATTCAGCTTATTTCAGCAAGACTGCGAAAAGGAGACTGCTTAGTTTAGCATAATAGAGCTTCCTGTCAGATCCTATCAGGCTCTGATGTTTATAGTCAATCATCGATGGAATGACAACAAGCCGCGGGAACACAGGAACGCTGCTGTAAGGGTTTTCAAGACGAAGGAAACTAGCGAAATTCCAAGTAAAATCCCCCCATGTAGACGGGAGCATTTGATATTATCCGTCGCCATTATCCTCCGAGCACACAGGAAGAATGCGGTTACAGTCGTATGAGTCCAATACTAAAACTAACAAGAAGTTTGTTCAGATAAACCTCATCATAAAGTGAAGATGGCTTGTGTTTTCCTTTCCGCGTGTCTGCTCTAATCTAGGTCACAATTGGATCGCTCATTCTTGTGCGGAGAGTAAATCCACCCAACGATCGTAGAAAGGCCTTATCCCACTGTTTACAACAGGACCTGATCGATATCCGCGGGAGGCGCTCAAATAAACAAACCATAAACGCCGGGGCTTCTGCTAGCCTCGGAGATTCAGGCCGTAACAATGATTAATTTTAACAACCTGAGCTAATTGTCTCAGAAACTTTAGTTAACAGCCAATATGATCTAGCCCTGGGTGCTTTTCTCCTCTGTAATGAAGAATAATGAGCGATGGAATTACCGCTGGCACTTTTTTTTTTTTCGGGGGAGATTTGTGGGGAGCACAGAGGGCAGGGCGATGTGAGTCTGGGAATAAAGAGATAGACTGCAACGTATCTGTCTGTGTGTGTCCGTCTATCAGGAAGGAAGCGAGCGGGGAAGGAAGGGGTAGAGACTTGTGTTTGGCCTCAAATCAAATCTGAACCTCTTGATGAACATGAGGGAGTTACAGCCTTTTGTCTTTGTGTTTTGTATCAGCCTTGTTTCTTTTTCGACGCTTTGCTCTCTGCTGCTTGCAGGCTAAGTGTCACATCTCACCCTCTTATGAGGCATCCCATAAAGCCTCAGCGTTTCTGTCTTTGTAATGTAAGTAAATAAAGATATTGTCCTCCCCTCCCTCCCTCCCCCTCCTCCTTAAACTCCTCTTCTTTCTTTGTTTGCTGCCCTCCCTCTCTTTTTCCACCTCTCCTTTCTCTCTCGCTCTCCCTGTGTGCCTGCGCGTATAGAAGTGTATAACACCAGTGCTGCTGTAGAAAGCGGCTTGGCCCGGAGCGGTGTCTGTGATTCGCCTTCCATCTTCGCTGCGCGCTGGAACACCACCTGAGGCTGCAGATGAGACCTCTCCACAAGTGGCAGAGCTTAAACGCCCTCTTTTATCTACACCATCTCTTCCCTTAGTGAAGTGAGCAAGAGCAGGGAGAGAGGGAGGACCGGCCTGATCCCTCCTAGCTGTATTCAGACTGAGAGGAGCGCATGAACTGTATGGAGTGTACTCCAGTTTCTGTGGAGGAGGAGACCTTGACACCGACTAACAACGCGCCGCTGTCATCATGAGGCCGTATACTATGCTGCATAATCGATCTGATCTATTCCCTTTTTTGTGCCTCTTTAATTCCTTCTCCGGTGGTACATGCTGTACCATGAGCGCAGAATAGCATCTTTGTACTTCCTCCTCACTTTCTCCACTTCTTTCTCTTTCTCCATCGTTTCTAACAGCATTGGTATGGCCAGTGCCGAGTTGTGTGGGATTAGTATTGTTATCACATTCCTCCTTCGCCAAGGTGCAAAAAGACCCTGACCTTTAACGTAATCACCCTAACCTACACAGTATCAGACACAGCACAAGCATATCCATATCCCTCCCCGCCTGTAGTCCGGCACCCTGGGAGAGTCGATAGATGTAATAAAAGTTATTAAGGCCGTCGGATTGAATATGTACGTTACACTTGAGACGCAGTTAGGGTCGCTTGCCGAGAACTTAAATCCAATCCCCCCCCCCTCATCTCATTCGGCTTGCAGCAGGCAACTCCATTACTGGAAAGGTTGTTGTTTCTCTTGCAATTTCTCGAGAGAGGAAATTGGCAGCTTTCTCTCAGCCCATTCCAGCGTGCACAGGGGGACCTGCTCAGATGCCCCTTAAAACACTGAACTCTAATTCAACCACAAGGCTTGATGGGGACAGGCTCTGGCTAGAACTCCACATTCCTGGGTGAAAGGCCTGTGTGTGTGTGCGTGTGTGTGTGGTGGGGAAGGAGGGAGGAGGGGATTCAGGCACATTTCTCTTCACTAGGCCAACAAACTATCAAAGCTCACAGCTTGACCGTGTACGTGCGGTGGCCATCATACTATAGTTAGTCTTGCTGCCGTACTGCTACGGTGTCGTAGCTGTCAACTAGACAGAGAGAGAGAGAGAGAGAGAGAGAGAGAGGCAGAGAGAGAGAGAGAGAAAGAGAGAGAGAGAGAGAGAGAGAGAGAGAGAAAGAAAAAAGGAGTTAGAAAGAAGTTGGGGGAGGATCGGATGGATAGGCTATCAACCACACAGATCGAAAATATGATGTTGGACTCCACAAGGACTCATTCTCTCCACTTATATTCCTTTACTTGTCCTGATTTGTTTGAATATGGCTTGCAGTGCCTTGCTCATCCAATGCCATCCTGATGTTTTCCTCTACCTTATTGTGTTTTTTTTGTATGGATTTGTTTGAGATGATCAGTTCAATCCAAACCTTTATTGTTCCACAAGGGAAGTTTGTGTGCAATTACAGGCAGTTTTGATTATTTACTCTTTAAAAAAAAACACCACAACAACAGCAGCACACTTCCTCAAGCCTGGCTTGCAGAGTCTGCTGGATGTTTTGTGTCAGCGTATGTTCGTAAGTGGTGTGTTCTTCCACTGAACAATAGCTGTATTCCAAGTGACTCACACAGCCCACTGCTCTGCTCTTTCGTCTTTGTGGAGATGCACTAGAGAGGGTCGTTGACCTTGAGAACAAGCCTTGAAGAAATACATGTGCGGAAGTGGGAGCTGCTTTGCTGTACTTTAGAAAAAATACCGAACATGAACTTCTCAAGACTCAAGAACTGTGCCAGGGTCAATAGTACTTTACAGAGGCGTTAAATGGATTGCGGAGCTCTTTTGACATCCTCAAGTATCCGGTCAAGATGTTTCATAGCTCTAATGCTACCAAAGCTGTGTCGACTATTGACAGCTAGTCAATCAACACCATCAAATGGCGTAATGTTAAACCTCATACGTGAACAATTTAGATCATGATTATAATTTATTGTCATCATAAGTAGAGATAATAATATAGTGATCAATATGTTAACTTTATACTGACTTGGCTCTACACTCCACAAATGCTTCAAAGTGGTCTGTTCATCACTGTAATTAATTTTACGGCTTACAATTCATAATGATCATCATCAGCTTGTTCGGACAAGGAAGCCATTTTAGAAACCTTGACAATATATTGTTCTTTAAAGTTATCCTAAATTTATCCTCATTAAAACCTGTCAGTTTTATCGGTAGCATTAGATCACATCTTTTTAAAGGGTGTTTGTGAATTGTGAATTATTTTTCCCTACAGATGGACTTGTTTTGCAGATGCAGTAATGTCCTTCAAGAAGAGAAAAACCTCCTTCTATCAATTCAAGCACTTTAGCAGACACAAGCCTGGGAGCTGAACAATTTATTAAGCCAATAAGAAAGACTTACAAGCGGGCTAGATTTGAATCCTCACTGCAGTATGTATCTCTCTTTGTTTCATCAAGTGAATCATTTAAGAGGACAGCCGTCTTCAAAATAAAAGCAAAGAAAGTTCTTAGGTTATCACATCAATAATTTCCCCCGTTCTAAAAAAGAGCAGATGGCAGGGATGCGTATTGCCATCCCAAATTTAATTAATTTCCACCACCTCGGGGCATTGTGAGTCCACTTCTCATTCAAGCGTTTCACCAAATGACCATTTTTAGACAGTCTCTCTATCTCCCTCACTCTGTGTCTGTCTTTCCATTGCCCCTCTCACTCTCACTCTGTCTCTTTTATAAACATTAATATCTTTATTGTGCGAAAGCACAGTGAGCCTCTCTTGGACGATCACTTGTTCTGATTTTCAACCTCTTGAGAATGGAAGAAAAGTGGGAGCACAGCTACGTTTTTAAACCAGATGATGACAAACAAGTACAGATTCTGTGCAAAGCTTGCCTCGGGGCTTAGCTGCACCCCACAGTAATGAAGTGGTAATTATTTATTATTTTATTATATTTATTATTTGAATTTTGTTAATAAGGATCACAATAAGAGTAAGACACGTTGAAAACAAGACTGCTGCTGCTTTGAGAAATACTGCATTGAAATAAGTGAAAATATGGTGCAAATGTGCAATGAAATAATTTTGTTTGATGAAACTGAGCAAAATAATTGTGATTAATAATCATGATCACAATATTTAGCACAACAAAAAAATCAGGATTGTCATTTTTGTCATAATCATGCAGCCCTAGTGTGCGTTGTCATCAACATGGTCTGTTGTCAGATTTTGTATTCCTGAACAAATAAATGACAGCCCCAATACCTCAGTCTGCCTCTCAGGGCTTTAGACAAGCAATGTAGTGGATGGTCCATTGAATTCAGCCAGGAGTCCTCTGGTGGCCTATGGGAGGAAACGGGAGCACATTAAAAGTGCTGATGAATCCAATCAGCCTGTTCGCAGGCATCCAGCACAGATAGGCTGGTGCACTAAGCAGTGCTACTCAAGGGCTTAATTAGAAGGATGCTTGTGTATTGTTTGTTTTCAGGCATTAGTAAAGTCTGCATGTCCTGATAATGGAATTGGCTGGGAAATGGAATCGTTTGGCCCTGCCTTCATGCTGCTAGGCCTGATACTGCTTGTCAACACCATTGTTTCCTCACCCTCCTGTGGAGCCCCTATCGATGTCAGCGGAGGAACACAGCTCTGCAGCAGCCAGCCAACCCCTCAGCCAGAGCACTCAGGTTCGACTGTCAGCTAACAAGGCCCTCCATGCTGGAGAAGAGTCTTTTGTATTAGAATATGCCTCTAATTAGCAGCAGCTACAGTCCACCCCCTACAGCTTGACGCCTCGAATCTCCTTGACATCGAATGCATGCAAACGTTGTTGTTTTTTTTTTTTTTGGCTCTTTCACACTGTTTCGGAACCAACAACCGCATCACATCTTCATACCTTCACACCTTTCCTTCCTGACTTCTCACTCCACTGAGAAGCCAAGGTGTGAGCATCTGCAGAACATGGCGGGCACGGTAGGTGGTCCGAACAATATTGTGGTATCTGGGTCCGATACTGATGCCGATAACTGGGGATGAAAATGTATGATATCTGTATGTATGATACAGTATGCTTATCGTGATTTTTTTGCTGTATCGTTGTCACTGAGCATTATTCATCACTATATTCCTTCTCTAGAGACAAAAAATTTCAGATTTTGAAACTCGTAAAAAAAAAATGCCAGCATAAATGATATAACTGAAAAAGAATGATATTGGTGAATCAGTATATTGGTCAGGCCATAGTAGGTAGGCGGTGCATGGTACTATGGTAACAGCATGAATGGGCAGACTGATGAAGATGTAGGAGAGGCCTTTTAAGCCTCTTAGATTCAGTGAAATGCCTCACCTGGGACAAGGCTGGTAATTGTGCAGCATTTTATTGCTAAAAAGACTCCCGTGGTCTCTTCTCAAATGACCCATTCGCAAATTTCGTTATTCTTATACAGGTCAGGCATTGATATTTTTGCTGCTTTATATCCAAGATTGAGTCCTTGATGCATGGCATAGTTCTGGAAAAATGAGAATTGGTGGAAAAGGAGAAGGTGAAAAATGGAAAGAAAGATGCTAAAAGATGCTGAAAGAAAGAGATGCTAGGACACAAGTGGAAGGGAAGATGCTTTTGCTACATGGCAAGAGTAAAAAATGCAAACTTATTGTGATTGTTGCCTGAGCAGAATGGCAGTTTGTTAGGTTTAGTAGAATATCCTCTAAACCTGCCAGCTGCCAGTCAGATATCCAACTATTGACTCCTTCCCAGCCGGCTATTTTTTTAACATTCGTTTTTGTTTTTAATGCAGGATGTTCTTTTGGATCTGATCGTCATATTGATATTTGCAGTCTTGTAGCTGTGCATCAGGCAGTCTTATCTCCACACTTTGTTTCAGTTGGCTTTAAAGCTGTGCCAGTGCAGGACAAAAGGAGTTCTGTTTGTGTTCATCTCATCCGTGCCAACAGAGACTCCCGTTGTGAAAACAAAAGTGAAACTTAAAATTCAACAGTATGCTCAAAATGCCTTGTAATGGTGTGTGCAACACAGTAACTTGACATTTATTAGTTGTCACAGATGTTTAACATTGCCCAATACTTCGATCAAGGTCAAAATGAGTGCAAGGCAACACAGACTCGCACATTGCCCCAACTCTTCTGATACAACTGGACATACTGCACTGACAATTGGCAAGGATGACTAATCAATCTGTAACACAGGAGGACAGGCTATGATATATTGAAATTAAATAACAGTCAAGTTGCTTTGTCTGCTGTTTTGTGGTAAAAGTAGTTTACATTTGTAACTCCAGGTCTTCTGAGTTTCGGGGGCTTCATCTACCTACTGTAGTTTACTGTCTGTTGTAGTCATCAACCTAATACCTGTTATAGTCACTTATAATATAGCAATGCTCAGTATTTAACACCGCAACTCAGAATTAAACTGGAAAGTAAACCATGCACTAAACGCATTCAAATACTATTCAAATAGATATATGTTAAATAAAATCAATGCGTCAGAATGCATGGAAAGTCACCAAAATAGCTTGTCCATCCGTGTGGCTGCCATGTACTGACGCCTTTGTGGACTCTGTTTACATCAACACTTGGGTTACTGTGGTAATTAACGTCAGGTTAGTTAGAAAGTCAACCAGCCAAACCCAGCCGCTTGGTATGGGAGTAACCGAAGCTTAGGAATTCTTTCACTGGGCGAGGCAGGAATTCAATCAGTTGGACTATAGGGCTAGGAAACTGGGCATCCGACACAGTTATGCTTCAGCACTTTTCAATTTGGGCTTGGCCTGCCTCAGCCTCCGGCCTCCAGCGTATCGTTAATGAAAGTCACATTAGGCATCCCCGCCGCCCTCCACCAACCCCCCCACCCCCCAACCAGTAGGAGGTTTCCATAGCTGTACGGGAGGCTAATGTTCTTAACTGTATCCTGAGGGGTGTCCCGCTCCTCTGCTCTGCTCTGCTTCTGTTGGCTGGATGGCTGCTGCTTCTGCCGAGGCATGATGTCCCCTGGCTGTCATGCTATGGGACTCAGCTGCTCAAAACCCTTGTCAAATTCAGAGGATGGCGGAAATAATAATCTGTTTTTTTTTTTTTTAAACAATTTGTCCTTGATTATTGATTTCTCTGCAAGAAATGATGACGGTAAATTGCTGCCCTTTCTGTTTTACAAGACCCTTCTTCCTTCCCTTGCCCTCTCCCCTGACCCAGCCCTTTCACTATAATCGTCTTTAATGATTCATGATGTTTATGCTGCTCCCTTCCTCGCTCAGGCGGGTCCTTGTGTAGCAGAGGTCATGGATTCCTACATTTATCTGAGTTCAGGGTAAATTAGATGGATGTGTTAGGTTTCCTCGCACTGTGACCTCAGCCATCACAGCTGTAGCCAGGCCCACTTTCTCAGACCTTTGCTCTCCGACCATTGGGAAATGACCATGGGGAGTCCCATACCGTGAAGGCCAGCTTACGTTGCCTAATTGTGAGGTTGTGTGGCTCTTGACGAATGGCCTTTTAGTGGACACGTTTTGTGAAAACCTCAACAGTTAATTCACACTCTACCTTGGCTGTATCTAGGTGATGTGACCACACAAGGTCAAATTCCAGTGTAGAAAGCACGCAGTGTGTTTTTTTTTTTTCTTTCTATGCGGTTCCTGACGTGCGTCTAAAACAAACTCCCTTGTCAAATAGCTGCTGCTGGGCTGTCAAGCAGTCATTGTTCAAAACAGGATTTACTGTATTTCCCCAAACTGTCACCCTGGAAGCTCAGTGAAATACCAGAATGATTTCACCGTGCGATGGCCCTGTGCTTCCAGCGTAACACAAGAAATAGCGTGGATATGATGACATCAGCACCTTTTTAGTGCGTGTGTGGACGTGCATGCTTGTCTATATATATTTGTCTGTGTGCGTGTACTTACGTGGTGTTTTTTTGTACCTCTTTGTGTCACGTCAATTTATCTTGTCACATTGACAGATTAACACATAGGCAGTGGGAGTCCCGTTTTTGGATCTCTCTTTAGGGCCCCTGGTTTCTCCCCGGCTCTCTGCTTGACTTTGTTGTCTGTATCAAAAAGCATGTCACCTCTCCTAGCCCCTGGCTCCATTTCCATACTCCAGCTGTCAAAAGAAATCACACTCATTTGTCTGCCTGACAGACAGGATGTGAAAAAAAAAAAGGTCTGCATGTGCATTGTGTTCTGACATGGATGATAAGGCGAGATGGGAGATGGGAAAAGACCGAGGAAACTCAGAAGGGTTTAGAGTCAAAAGCCTCAATGCAATATTTATGGGTGGCGCACATGTGGGCTTGCACGCACACACGCACACAGACACACACACTGTGGCTCTGGTAGGTATGTGTACTGTGAGTAATTCATTTTAGTCTGGCAGCGGACTGCTCCCCTCTCTCACAGCTTGAGAGGCTGTATAAAACAGGGTGTGGAACGTGTGGAAACTGTGAACCGCTGTCTGCAGTTGCCCGCGTGGTCCCACTCGGCGTCAATGGAGACATGCTGCAGTAGGAGGAAATGAGGATTTGTGCTGCGCATTGCAATGAAATGCATTGCACCATTGAAAATTGTAGGTGCCAAACATAAAGCAGAGCCTCACTTGATAGTTTGACTAGAACGTATGAGCTTGATGAAGACCTACAGTGTGGATTCTGAAGCCATTAGGGTTTTTCTGACTGAATTAAAGAGATCGATGGCTCAGGGGAGTATAAATCACAAAGTTTCTCACGCTGACTCAGTGTTCTTGTGGTGTACCCTCCCCGCTGTTTGTCTGATTTATGGTTTGTCTGGGCATTTGCTGAATGTTGGTGAACGCTCCAGTGTGCACCAAATCATTTGGCCCGTGAGAAATGACAACAGGAGCAAGAAGTGATGTTCATTAGTTGACATATCATTCACTCTCCTGTCATTCTTTTCCACACTGCACTAGACATGTTGTTCACTCTCTGTGATCTACCAACCGGCTTACAGAGCACACACTGTACTGAGCTGAAATTAAATATCATATGACAAGACATCCAGTGATTAGTATAGGAAGCATCATCCTTCTTAGGCCACAAAGGCATCATACTGAGAGAACCAGCAGATTCATAACTTGACGTACAGAAATGTTCAATATTTTTTAATGTTTTAATTTGATGTCAACATTCTTCAGCGGTCAGAATTTTACTCTTTTTACATCAATAATGCATTTGTTTCAGGAAGATAACTTGATTCAGCTTGTCGTGAATGCTCTATTTGTTGGTGCCTGCTAGTCTGCCACTGGTGTGGATACTGTGTAGAAACTGCAGTCTATAGATTATCCTCGGCTGCTGTAACGGCAGTGTGTGTCTCTTGATGTCTTGCCTCTCATTTATCCTCTTATGCCCCGTGATTTGTGTTTGGGACTGTTGTGATGTGCTCAGCACCCTGTCATCTGCTGCACCAGAAGTGTGTGTCCTCTTGCATGTGGAAATGTGAAAAGAGGCATGAAGCAGAGGCTCTTGGCGCAGAGGGCCATTACTAACACCACGAGTCGCAAATATTCACATTGCACTCCGTCATCACAGGGCAGGCACATGAGCGCTAGCACTTAATTAACTTTATTATTTGCTGAATGCACGCAAGTTCAAGTGCCACAGCTACTCCCTCACATTAGTGCTTTTAGTGCTTTTAGCAGCGTCTTTCATAACTGGTTAATTGGCTAGTGACTGACATAGCTGGAGGTGGGGAGTAAGGGGGTCGGCGACCTTAGTGGTTTGAGAGACTATGTTATAACCAGAAAATGTGAGGTTCGATCCCCTACAGTCCCATGTCTTCCCTTCTGAAGTGTCCTTGAGCGAGACATTGGATCCCTACCAGCTCCAGAGGCACTGCTGAACGGCTGATTCCCTTCTTCCCTGTGGCGGGGTGCAGGAGAAAAGGCAGATTTCCCCCTTGAAGATCAATAGAGCATTACAAAAAAAAAAGAAAAAATTCCACGTCAACCAACAGGTGGTGCACGGATTTCACACTGCAGTCCCTTCAAAGCAGTGACAGTATAGCTGTCTGGTTTTCTCAGGGGGCCAAGAGCCATTGTTCCAGCACGTCCCCGTGTCAGCGGTCCAGAGAAACTGGCCTTTTGCTGTCCTGCTTGAACATTTCAACGCAACGGATCTTGAGAGTGTGTTCTCTCTGCCTGAGCCTCATGGTCACTTACCCGGTTCTCTTTCAAGGCTGAAAACACAGGTGAGGCCACCCTCTTTGGAGGAGGCAGGAAAGGTTGTTTGTGTGTGTGTGTGTGTGTGTCCTCCAGAAATTAGTTTACTTTGTGATGTCTCTGATTGCCGAAGACAAAACCCACGCAAATAAGATGATGGTGATTATACAAGCTTGGTCAAACACTTTACCAAGGATAAACTCAAGTTTCCTTTACTCAGTGGATAACAGTCTTCTCTGCTTGAATGGATATCAAAACAAAGACCAAGGCTTAATAGTGACCTGCGTTCATAATGACTACTCACAGCAGTACATCCTCAGCCCTTCAGCAAGCCATATTGCAGGAGGCAACCTCATATGGGAAACTTGCACAAAACTGTGTGCTCATCTCAAAACTATACAGTTTTCATCTGAGTGGAGAGAAGAGACTTTATTGAATTTAAAGAAAAATGATAACATCATGTGGAGACAGTGTGCAGAGAAAATAGACTTTTATCAAGAAGTGTTGTTATTGGAGGACTGCGGTATTCTCCGACTCGGTTGCGACTTGGTTTGTTTTCTCTTGCTCTTGTCTTAATTCTTCATTTCCAGCCTCCACGGGGATCTGATGGAGACAACAAAACAGAAAAGGGATTTCAGGCATGAGAGGAGAATAGAGTGTCTGTGTAGGATAGAATGGGGGTTTTTTCGCCCATCTTCTGACCCTCACCCTTCGGGGTTTTCACTCATATGAGCAATGCATGTGCAAGTCTGTGTGTGTGTGTGTGTGTGTGTGTGTTTCTGTTTGTGTGTGTTTTTATTATGTTTATGTTCGTGTCTATGTGCTTGGCAGACTTGCACGTAAAGCCTGCATCCTTCAAACCCATGAACACACTGAGGATACAAATATTTTACACTTATTAGACACATCTTTTGTCATCCGTATAAGTTCATAGCTTTTTCCTCTGTACCTGCACTCCTGAGGCACACTAAGTACCCTGATGCCTGACAGATGTGCGAGTTTGAAGGTGGCATCAGGTTTCCTCGAGGTTGAAGGGGGTACGGGCCCAGAAATAGCAGCAACAGCAGCAGCAGTAGGCAGCTGGGGTCCACGTCATCCCGAGAGGTGCCGCAGCAACCAGGCCCATCTGGAGGGAACACACATCCAAGGACACTGCAGGAGAGGAGGAGAGAGGAAGACGGGTTGCAAGGCCCTCTCTATTGGCCCTGTCATTGAACCATTAGCGAAGAAAATCCTTGAGCATTTATGATGCCGTTATATGATGCCGTTATATACCATTCTGGCCATGAACACACGCAGAGGGCAGTTTGAATTCAAAATGCACCATTTTCTCTTTTTTTTGTTTGTCCGTTTGTTTGACTTCTTTCTTTCTTTCTTTCTTTCTTTTTCTCACTCACTCACTCTCTCTCTCTCTCTCTCTCTCTCTCTCTCTCTCTCTCTCTCTTACACACTCACACACACACACAGGCTCTAACAGCCTCTGACAGACAGACGGACTAGAGCCTGCCATGGAAGAGTCTACGTCACCTCAAAGCCATGCTCATCTCCTCTCATCTTACTCCCGCTCTCCTCTTCCCTTCTCCTCTCTTGTGCTTTGGGCTGCAGGGACAGATGTGTCAATGACAGAAACACAACCAAACTTAAGTACTGCCTTGTTGTGCCTCAAGCTACACCGCGTGGATTTCTGCAGTTTCTACTACTATCCGCTGAGGTCATTTTAATGGGTTTTCACATGGATCGGAATAATAGAAACTTGATTTGAATTGTAGACAGTTCCCAGCAGTGGCTCACAGAACTGTAAAATAACACCTGTAGATAACTAATCATAACAACTAGGATTTACTTAATTAAACAAAAAGTCAACCTATCAATAAAAAAAATCTCACTGCTTGTAAGATTCAGCTTGAATGAAGAGCACAGCAATTATTGAAGACGGTAAGCCATATGTGCATAATTGCATAATGTTCTGCGCTCCTTAACCACAGCTCTTTGACCATCCAGACTGCTGCTCAATTAGCAACCATGTGTTGCTGTTGCTGCCACTGCATAGGTGTTGTTCTGATGGGATGGAGCCCCAAACAACACCTGGGATTTAGTGTGCAGGACTGAGAGGCCCCAGGCAATCAGAGGCATCCATCATCCCCCTGGTATACCGCAGTTTATAGAGTGGTGGAAGCAGAGAGAAAAAAGAGAGAAAGAGAGAGAGAGAGAGAAATGGCGAGAGGTGAAAAGACAGATACAGTGACAAAGAGGCAGTGACAGAGAGAGGCGGGCAGACAAAGTGACAGAGTCAGAGAAGTGGGTGTATAAAAAACATACATAAGAAGAGGAATAAAATGTCAGTGTCAAAGCATTTGTCTGGAGGTGCGATCCACTCAGACGCAGCTCTGAGGCCCTAGTGGGTAAACAGCTGTAATGATAGTTCACCGGCAGACATTAACAGCCTCTCTCTACACAGCGCCCGCACTGCTGTTAACAGGTTGAAGTACAGTGCATTACCTAGTTCTGTGCTTCTACAGGCAATTCAGGACATCTGTGACATTCTTAGGTGTTAAGAGTCAGCGGGGTGGCTTTTAAAACTTCATTTTTTGTGGATTGCATTCAGTGTTGAACGGCTTGAGAACTGTGGTGTTGCAGTAAGGAAGACTCCCCATTTTCCAGTGCTAAACTTTAGATGGTCAAGGCTCTGGCCTACCCTCTTACCGCCTGCTGGTTATGGCTTCATCTCCCCCTGAAGTACCCCTGTGTAAATGTTTAAGTCCCCTCTCCAGCGTGGGGGTGGATGCTGCCTCTTGTAGAAAGTCTAAGCATGGTCAGAGAGAGGGAGGGGGCGGCACAGAGAGAGAGAGAGAGAGAGCGCTGAGTGCTGTGGGTATCGGATTTCCCAGTCTAGGGGCTATTGAAATCAGGAGACTGCAGTATAGTGAGTGTACCGATGAGTCAAATCATCCCTCTGTCCTTCCATTTGCATCCCATAGGATGTCAAGATGCAAATTTGGGGCTTTGCATCCGCTTCACAGCGGCGCCCCCCAGGCCCACGGTTCATCAGAGCATAAACATGTGTCAGGCCAAGGAAAATATTTGGAGAGAAGGATAACAGACACAGAAATTTGTGGGGTTTACTTGGAGCTCCTTGTGTGGAAGGGTTGTGTTATTTTTCTTCAGGGATTCTCACAGGTCAAAAGACACCAGTAAATCTCCCTCTCTCCCTCTCTTTCCCTCTCCATCTCCCTTCCTCTCTGCATCTACTTTTGCCCTCCCACCCCCCATCCCCCTCTTTCAACACCTCAGTGGACTCAGCGCTATTCGGTATCAAAACAGATTTCCTGAAGAAGTCAACACTGTCTAGTTTGAGCCGGAATACATAAACAGTATATTGTGTCACCTAACACCTTGAAATAACACTCTGCATGACTAAAGGATGGATACATTGTGTATCCTATTCATCTCTTGAGACCAGAACTGAGCCTCTAAAACAGGTAGGGTCACAACAGTCTGTATGGTGAATGAAGCCAATAGAGATTTCACAGTCATACTGAGGTCATTGCAGCAGTCTCAACAGTAGGCCTATGCACCAGGCTTTAAACTTAGCTGAGCTGACCCCGAGTACAGCACTGCGCTGCTTGTATGAGTGGCTGTCAGCCATCCCATGTATAATGTCACCCTCTGACCCAGTTGCCTTGGTTACCACCTCCTCCATGTCCCTCCAGACTCTCATCTCAGATCGCAGAAGTGTTTTCTGAGAGCGTTAATAGAAGAAGCAGAGAGAAAAAGGAGAAAAAGAGGAAGAAGGAGAGAGAAGCGGAGACAGAGTGTGTGTTGTTGGCCTTGCCAGCCCTCTGTGCTCCAGTGCTAGTGAGCGTGGAGGCCCCGGGGGTAAGTTCTCACTCTCTCATTCCTTCCGTCTTTCAGCTGAGAACCCAGAGAGCAGCCTGAACCTGTCAGACTTCCCACGCGCCGAAAAAAAAAATCCACACATGCCCTGCCACCCTGTTGCCTTGGTTACGCCTGAACCTGGGCCTCTAATATTGGCGAGGGGATGAGGGTGGGTGGACCGAGGGGCGGCTGGGACTGTAGTGGGAGCTGCTGGTGACCTGCAGAGCCCATCGTACCCCCCCACCCGCCACCCCTCCGTCCCGGCCCCCGAGTGCTCTGTACCGAGTTCTGACAGAAGGAGTGACAGTCAAAGCCAGCGTGGTTGGCGCCGGCAAGGTGACTTGCGTGAGGAGATGGGGATTGGCAATGGAGAGCGACTGGTACAGAGGAGGCCATTTCACGCAACACAGCTTCCAGGAAGTCAGTCATCAGGGATGCCAGAGGAAGGCTGCGTCTCTTTCATAGCCGGCCAAACGGAGCAACCAGGCGTGGAGGGCCCTCTAGAAGACAATATCCCCTACCTAATGCCATCTGGGATGACTTTCCCTGTCCCGGTGTTGGAGCCTCTCACCCTCAAACCTTTCATTTCAACCCTAATGAAAATGCTTTGGCACTTGGTTATTTACTCTTTGAGGCACTTTGAGATTTGCCACGTTTTCAGACAAAAGGGAGCCTCATTTTCCTTCAGCTGAGGGGATTTTGAATAAGTCCCTGGCAATGACGTTTACACACATGCACTGGAGGTTGTTCGTTATTCCGCATGCACTTGTAGTGAAAGAGGAATATGGAGATGGCATAGAGAGGAAAAGGGGGCCTTCTGGGCAGCACTCCAGCCTCTTTGATTAAGGGCTGAGCCAAGATAAAGCACAGTTAGGCTAACAGGAAACCGGGACATGTCTGTTTGGACTGTGTTCTGGAAAATCACCATCTCTGCCCTGCAATACCAGTGTGTCCAACAACAGCTGTAGGGCACAATGCCTTCAGGACAAACAGATAATCATAGAGCACCGAGTGCATGTATTACAGCACAGAGAAAAGGGAAAAAGCAGGAAGATGCAAGAATGTTTGTAGTTATGTTTATCATGTATATTAACATCATGACAAAAAGGAAAAATGAGATAACTTAGGAGAAAAAAAAAATCTGTTGCCTGAGGGCGTTTGATTCATAGTACAAGAAAGTCGATATACCAAACGGAAACCATAAAACTGGAGAATTTCACAGAGGGCTATAAAGAAGCGTATTCCTTTTAAACCCTCTCTAATTCAAAAGCAATCGGATGTCTCGGCGATAGGCCACAGTTTGCTTTCTCACCACCTTACCCGAGCTTGTTTTCGTTCTGTTGTGTTTGAGATTTCACGGTCAAAATATTTCCTGGAAAGCAAGGAATTGCTCAGTAAGACCATGTTATTCTTCAGAGTGGACCTCATGTGGAGGTTTCACAATAGTGCTGGAGTCAGAGAGAAATGACTCCTGCTTTTCTGTTTAGGAATCATATCAAGAGGCTGATACAACTATGTTCACTTCCATCTCCAGAGACTTGGCTATACATCATAGCCACCAAGACCGCAGGGTGGATTTAATTTACTCTATCCTAAAAACGCCTTAAAGTTGCAATTCATTTAGAGCATGCTGTCTGTGTTATATGGAAAGAGATTAGTGCCAGCGGAGATTGTATTTGAATTTCAGAAATTTAAATTTGTCAAACTCATACTGAACCATTTAATTAAAACAATTTGTTGAATAAATTTGAAAAAAAAAAAGAATTTTTAAGGCACAATTTGAAATTGGATGCAGTGGATTGAGATTGAATGTGATCATTATTGAATTTAACTTTTAACTATAATATCAAATTCAGTTTTCCCAATTGAAATTCAGTTTTGTTAATTCAGATTCAGCTTCCTGAGATGCACATTTGGGCACAAGCGACTCTTATTACCTGAGCGTCGACTGGAAGGCAGTCGTCTCCTCCAAGGCTGCCAACAGTGGTCTAACATTCTTCCTTAGCTAACCACCAGCCATGTGGCACTGTGGCTTGTTCATCTCCTCAACCAATGACAGAGTCTGTCTCAGTCCATCCCCTAGGTCCTCACTCTTTCCACCCCGCCTCCGTTTGCGTGTTCACATGAAACGTTCACCATAATGAAGGACAACCCAAATAAATTAGTGGTGAGGGGAACTGGACTATATAAGCCTCCAACAGCAAGTGTGCATATGCTGAAGTTAAATTCTATATTCAATTGCAAGCCATTGCATTCAATTTCAATTCCTACTTTTGAATCCCTTTGTTAAACAAATAGACAACAAATAGACCACCTTATTGAGAGGGGGGCGCTTGATAAGAGTTGTATGAGTAGTGTGTGTATCACGTGACTGCAGCGCGACTTGAGTCATCTGCCCGAACTGGCTTTGCAGGCTTGGCTTCATTTAAGAAAACAAATCCAGTTCAGAATGAGTGTGACAAATTCAGATTTCTGCAATTGAAATACAATCTCTGCTCGCACAAATCTTTTCCCGTAGTTTTATTTAATGGCAAACAAGCTTCAGTTTTATGAAAGAAAAATTTTCGCCTCTGGAGAATAAATTTATCCTGGAGCGTTGGTCGAATTGAAATGAGGTTGACCTATAGCTTGATACCTGCTAGTGCTGCACATTACGTAAAGAAACCATTTCCATGTGAGGAGCAGGACACAAGGGAGCTCTGAATTCCACAAATGTCCATCCCCTGACACCCTTAACCATGCAGTGTCACCTAGGGAGAGAGGAGAGGGAAGGAAATCACTTAACAAGTGAAAAATGGACTTCAGACAGGCGCTATGCTCTGGTTCATCTCTGTGTATTAATGGAGCCGCAACCTTCCACTCACTTTTTCATAGCTGAAGGTGAAGCATTATCCCTCCTTGACTTGCATGTTTAGTAATAAATGGTGCTGATAACGCCCCGGCTTGCTGAAGTAGTTACATTTTTCTTCTCTGTTAAGCTGAATGAATATCTTGTATCATGAAGATAATGCCCATTCTTCTATTTGCAGCATGCATTATGATCTAAGATTAACTTGCTGGAAGGAATACAAATGTCTGATCCTGCCGTAGAAGTGGATATTGTATTATTTAAATAATTTAAAGTGGATGTATTGTGTTTAAAGAAACAGTTTTTTTAATGGTTCAAGGATATGCATTTAGAGAGCCTGAGTTGGGTGCCCTTGTTTTTATCAAATGAAGCTGTATGCTTACATACCGAAACACACACACACACACACACACACACACACACACACACACACACACACACAAACACAACCAGGATGTGATTTGAGAGGGGAACGGTATTCCCCTTGTTAACACAAGTTATGGCATGTATCCCTATATTTTATGGAAAATCATTGAATCATTTACCCCCCCCCCCCCTCCACCAATCCCCCTCCCCAATTCCCCCTTGATAAATTCGAGCACTTCAACCACAGCACACACATGCATGCACTCAAAAACACACACACACACACACACACACCCAGAGGGGGAGAAAGGTATTTTTCTTGTTAACACAAATCATGGCATATATTCCTCGTATTGGGGGGCAAATGAGAGTGAAAACAATGCTTTTATTCCCCAGCAACCCCTTGGTAAATATGAGCAAATCAATCACAGCACACACATATACACAAACACACATGCAACACATGCATGCACGCACAAATACACACAGACACAAACAAGCGCACGCACACATCTGTTTGCCTGCATGTAAAACATGCCCCTTGGAGGAGGAAAAGGCTTGTGTAACCAGAGCCGATTGGCCCTTATATAAAATGGAGAAATATGCGCAGTGTGTAGGTCTCTGACGAGCCGCTGAAAGCCTGTGACATGAATCTGAGTCTGGGGACCAATCATGCATTCCAGTCTGGGAATGTCAAGACCCTCAGATCTCAGCCTCATGTTAAAACACAGCCTTGCCCCTATGATGTGGAGGGCGAATATCTTGTCACTCATGCAGCATAGCAGCCCAGCCTTAAAACCCTATTATCATTGACTCTGTGGTCCAATATAACTCATGTGCATGAAACACATTTAAAACATATCTCTCCCCTGAGATATTGGACAAAATACCTCTGCACAGGCGCATTTGAGCTATATGCCTTCTCTCTGTCTGGCTGAATAGCCTTCATTTATAAGGCCAATGAATATTGTTGCATGGCTCGGGGCTGCACTTAAACTCTATGAACTGGTGAATACTAGCCTTAAAGTAGTGGCTGTGGCCATGGCGATTAATGTACCATGCTCTGGGCTGTTCCTTCCCTTACGGCTTTTAGAGTGGCTGTATAATAGTGTGAGAATGTCTCTATGCCACTGAATAGCTTGCATCAGTGAGGCATAGCTCTAAATGTGGGTGTATCGTTAGTACAATATATCTTGCCCACACATAATTCTTGTATTTTGACTCTATGACTAACTCTTTCGTTGTAGACCTGGGAAAAATAGCAACTCAATTTGTTTGAAATGTAAAAAAAAGAAAATAGTTGCTTGGGTAAGTTCTTGAAACTGACTTTTTTGTCACTATTCAAAGCTTTGTAAGTTAAAAACAATAGTTAACGTATCATTTTTTCCTCAGGCCCTATGGCTTTATTACGCCAATGGGCCTCCTTCATGCTCTTGTATGGACTCTGTACTATATAAACGTATTCATCTTGCTTTAGGGGAAACGGCCTCCCCGTGTTTTATATTAACATGAGTCATAAACCTGTCGCTCTATATTGTATTTATTTTGATGACCTTTGGCCTGCGATTTCCCCCTCTGGTTCTTTTGTGATGAAGAATATGAGACTGGTGAGCTTTCTAAGCACAGCTGTGTGGCCATATTGCTGCCATCGCTCTCCCTCAGTTTCCCTTGTGTGGGGTGACCTCTGACCTCAGTGAAAATCCAACATAGGCATAAAGGAGACTGTTAATGTTCACTGGTGATGTACAGCTGCGGTTCATCCAAGGTGGCTTGGTTTCGCTCGGCACACCTTTTACACATGTAAATTGAAATATGACAACATGGTTTCCGGCATGCATCATGTTTCACTGCTGAGAAACAGCACTGACTAATATGTAGTCATGACAGGAATGAAACCTGGATCAGAAAGATTAAAGCAGATTGAACAAATTCTAATAGCACCTCATTCTTTATGCTACAACATATGTACAGAGCAAATGTGATTCTCATCTCTGCTGTTGCTGTTGCTGTCTATCTGTTGCTATGTCCGATTTTGTGAAGAGGAACACTCAAGAGTGGAAGGCGCAGCATAAAAATAATCTGCATTTATTAGTTAAAAACATGACGTTTCATATTTTCTTTGAAATCACAAGAAGAATTTGTCATGGTTTTTATTTAATAAATCAGTGATTTATGGCTCAATTAGTATTTGCAAATACTAATAGCCAACATAGGTGCCCAATGGGTGGATTTTTACTAGATATGACTCATTTTACCACAATGAGTGCTAAAAAGTTTAACTGAGTCACAGGCAGCCATTTGAAAGTGCTTAGTATAGTTTAGTATGATTTTAGTATACTTTTCTGTCATATACCTGAATACCTGATGCAATAACCCCCTCGTGCAGGTTAAAACAAACACTAAGAAGCATTTGCAAATGCTATTTGACCTAGATGTGTTTAATGTGTTTAATGCCACTGATCAGCCTTGTGTGCCTTGTGCGTCTTGTATTTTTTTTCTGTGCTCCGGTGGCCATGACAGCCCAGGTATCCCCTCTCAGAGCAGCGTAAGCCGGCCTGTCAGCAGGTTCAGCCCTGTGGTTCCTGTACCCTGTAAATACCTCACACATAATGCCACACTGGGAAGCCTGTTGCCAGCCTGTAATCCAAGCATCTTATCAAACCAATCAGCACATTTCCAGCAAGAACACTTCTAGACCGTGACTGAAGGAAGGGGGTTTCACAACATCTGCTGCTCAGAGAGAGAGAGAGAGAGAGAGAGAGAGAGAGAGATAGAGAGAGAGGCAGAGAGAGTGAGAGCGAGAGAGAGAGAGAGAGAGAGAGTGTAAAGAAAAAAAACTGTGAGAACAATCTTGACGCTCTGTTATGGAGATCTTAGATCGTCCCCCACACCCCCGTCTCTCTGGATTCAGGTCAGAGAGCGGGCAGTCAGTTGTCAGTGCTTGCATGCTTGCATGGTGGATGCTGCTTGAGGTTATACTAGTGATGTTCTTGGGGGTAACATTTGTCACCCCTTTCTTCCCTCCCTCCATCCATCCTCCCCCACCCCTCTCTTTCTCTCTGTCTTCCCGCATTATTCCCTTGTCTCTTCCTCGCCTTTTCTCCCTTTCCTCTCCCATCTCTCTTTGCCTCGCATTTTCTCTCTACTTCTCTATCTCTCTCTACTTCTCTCTCTATCTTTCTCTCTCTCTCTCATCCCTCCCGCCTTTCACCACTTCCACTCTTCCTCTCTTCCTCCTAACCCTAACCCTCTCCATCCTTCTCCCCCCTCCCCCCTCCCCACAGCCCAGTGCAGCAGTGAGAGGTTACCACAGCAGTAAGACAGCAGCCATGAGTCCAAGCCTGGGCTCCCAGTGGACCACCAGCGGTGGTCAGGGAGCCTGGAGCGGCCCCTCCTTCCCCCGTACGAGCCTGCATCACTACCCGTCCCACCAACAGCACCACCAACACCAACACCAACACCAACACCACCAACACCACCAGTCCACGCACGCCAGCTACGCCTACTGCCCGGCCCATACAGCTGTGAGTACACGCCACTACGCGGCAGAGACGCTGTTTTGTGATGCTGCTGTCACTGTGTCCCCTGATTTCTCTCTGTCTTGCTATGTAGCAGACTCTCTCTCTCTCTCTCTCTCTCTCTCTCTCTCTCTCTCTCTCTCTCTCTCTCTCTCTCGTCTCACAGTCTCTTCATCTGTCTCTCTGGTATCCATCCTTACCTAATTTGTTGCTCTGCTCTCTTAGAATATTTCTCTACTCTTTCTTTCTGTCTTGCTTCTTATCCCTAATCGCTCACTCTCTGGTGTCCATTGCTGGCTGTGACTATCAGAGAAGCTCTAACACACGCAGCAAGTTCTCTTTCTCCGTCTTCCTCTGTCTCCTTCTCCCGCTGCTCCCTCTTCCACCTCGTCCCTTTAATCTTTCATTCTTTCCCGCACTCTTTCCTCTCCAGCTCCTCATTATATATAATTTCCCCTCCCTCTTTGTCTTTCATTCTCCCTCTTTCCTACGCTTTATCTCCCCCTTTCACTCTCTCCCTCTCTCTTTTTCTGCAACTTAATTTGTTTTTCTTTCATCCATCCTCTGCATTGACAGTGCAATAAGAGACTAATTGAGGTAGAGACACTTTTGGACGGCTTCCCTTGTCATTATCCTTGGAATTAATTGCTGTTCTGCAATCCGTTTGATTTGACTTTATTGGTGCGATCTGGCTGTCTAATGTAACGTGTGGGGTGTGACTGGAACTCGGGGACGAGCCAAGTCGAAGAATTTTATTATCGTCGTGTTGCTGTCACAGTCACAGAGCTGGAAAACAAAGATTTGGCAGACATCTATTTCTCCCCATTCCTTTCTGTTTTCTTCCTCTAATAAATGTATTTAGAAGGCTTCACACCACATCTATCTCTAATTCTTTTTATTTGCCGTTGCGACAATCTACTTCCTCATCATACATTCATGCCACTTATATTCCCAGTAGCCTATTTGCCAACATGTTGAGACTCCCCTGAAGCGCTTGCATGCAAAGAGTGAAGAAATTGGATTGGATTTCGAGGTAATAATCATCACTCTACGTTCGCACACGGCGTTCCTTTTATGTTATTCCCATGATCGTATGGTGCACATTCAATGAACCACAGGCTCTGTTCCGTGAGCTAAAAGTAAATTGCCTTTGAGTGCTTCAGCTGTTGTTACTATATCATTTTTTTTTTAATAACAATTCTGCCAGAACTACTGCTTTTGCTTGTTTTACACAATTGTCACTGTCACCACCACAACCGCCACCACCACCACTATCACCGCCTCCGCCACCAGAGTGATTCCAAAGGTGAAGAGGAGTGGGGATGTTTTGGACTGCGCAGCGCATAAACAGGAAACATAAACAGGGAACATTCCATGAAACAGACATGAAGGCTGTGGCTGTGGTTCTGGTTACGGTCTGGCTCGTTCACATGTGTATCTCTCTCACAAAGCTTTTGGGAACACCATGTTCCTGTCTTTGCTTCACAGCCACATCCCCGGGGAACGTAGTCATCATCGCCACCATCCACCAGCGCAGGCGTCAGCGCTGTCTAAACTCTTGTCACGCTGGTGGACTAAACTGGGCTGGCTGTCCTAAAAGCATAGCTACTATGGAGACAGTTTTGTCTTCTATTGACTAAGCATGGTCATTGATTTTCTGAGTGCTAAAGCCTATCCTAAGACTAAAATGTATTCTGCTGGTTTGGAGTCTCACCCGACATAGTTGTTGTAACTCGGGCTGTCCCATCCTGGTTGACTGATCGACTTTTCGGTTGGTAGGGTTTTTGCCAATAGCAATTTTGATAATTTATTCATCAATTAGTCAGTATTAATGACTTAACATATGTGTTTTTCATGGAAAAAATAAAAATACGGAGCCCAATATGTGAAGCTCTTTTTTATTGGCACAAGATCTTGGGGTTAATTGGCATGATTGCATTTTTGTAACAGGGGACGGTAATGCTGGAGGAGCAGTTTGGCAGATTTGTCAATTAATTGGACTGTTAGACAAGAAAAAGCTAGGACTATTGCCCAGTGTGTGAATTTATTTTCAAAGTGCTGATCTGTGCCCATACTGCACTGGTGTAGATAATACCTTTTCTAGACTGAGAGGCTCCAGGAAATGCATGTGTATCACTAAACTTGCACACCGAAGTTCAACAGTGTAAAAAACCCCCTGAATGAATTTGGAACAGACAACACACTCTGTAAGCAATACACAAATTCACAACAGACACGCCTCTGTCCTGGTTTTTGTCTCTTTCATTCTCTGCCTCTCATCCGTTCTCCTGTGGGTGTCTTCGTTTTTTTTGCGGGATGTTGGCGGGCAGTATCCTGCTAACCTGCCTTGGTTACAGATCACCACGGGGACATCAAACGCTTGCCCTGGCCTCGACCCTCCACTTCCACACCGTAGCAGACACCGCTGACTTTTACTGGCCTGTTTTCACGGGGCGGCGGGGACGGTTGTTTTCTTTTCAGCAGTTTTCATTTTGTCCCCGCAGAAAGCAATTTCTCCCCCACTATCATGCCTTTATCCTGGCCTGTTACGAGTCAACACTTTGGCCTCAAGGAGGATTCACAATGCCTAGAGATGCCTAACCCAGACACTAACAGTAAACAAAGGCATAGCTCCAACCTTAGAGCCTGCCTTGTGTATTTTCACAAAGCTTCTCATTTAAAACACATATATGGAACAGAAATCCCCCAAATCCATAAACAAACTACCCCCCCCCCCCCCCCATTTTTTTTTTTTTTTTTTTTTACAACTCTTTGTCTCAAGCTCTCCCTCCCTTTCCACTTCCTTATTTTTATTGCCTCCCCAAAAGCTATTGTATTTTCAGGCATAATAGATGCAAAGAATGCCCGATAAAAGGGGAAGAAAAACAGAACTGATAGCTCAGCATGTGCCTGTCCTCTCGGATGAGAGAGGCGAGTAAATAAAGGGAAACGGAGAAGCAAGCGAGGATCCAGCAGAGATCAAGAAGCTTCGCCTCCAGTGGTTTTGTAATTACAATGGAAGCGGATACATTTCCACTCTTAATATGGGGGGATGAAGGTCCCTTGGGGGGGAAGGTGGTATGACAAAGCAGCGGCGGAGGAAGTCGTGTAGAAGTCAGGAGCTGTGACTGCCTAGGAGAAAGCGAGAGGGAGACAGAGAGAGAGAGAGAAAACAGGAGAGACAGAAGAGAGAAAACAGGAGAGACAGAAAGAGAGAAAATAGGAGAGACAGAAAGAGAGAGAGAAATAGAGAGAGAGAGAGAGAGACCACGAGAGAGGAGAAAGGAAGACAAAGAGGAGACACCTGAACTGTGCTGACTGAAGGATGCCGCGCACCAAACCTCCAAGTGCGTCACCTCACATGTCACCCCATCCCTCTCTGTGTGCTATTAACCAAACAGTTAAACAGTTCAGGTAATAGCCGCGGCAAATGGACTGGCCTTCAGGTACTTCAGTGTAATAAAACCTGACAAGCTAATGATTGCACATGGTGTTATTGGATTCCTTACTTACAGCCACATGGGCTGCAAAGACTCCTATAGCCTTGACTAAGCTTTACGTTATAGATTTTCTGGTCTATGGAGAATTGATCACAAGCACAATGGCAAAGAAAAGGAAACATTCTGTTTATGTTCTTTCCTCTAATTGGTGTGACAAAGCCCATTTATTGGTGCTAGCGATACTGTCATACATATATGTGTACAGTATAGACATTGGAAATGGAGTTTATTACTCTGCCTGTGGAATGTTGCTCAGGGAATATTTAATATGCAGCTCCTAGCTTCTAGTAATTCTATAATTTTATCTTTTTTTTTCCCATTTCCACTGTTCTCTCATTCTTATTGTAATTTATTTTCACACTACTAATATTCTCTCGCTCCCAAAAGCGTACTTTTTAATGAGCCATTCCATAGCAATGCGTAAGGCCCCGTAGTGCTTATTCTGAATCTGATAATGGACATTGTGCTTCATCTATTTTGTTTTTATCTCTATTCTGTGTTTATCTGGTTCTCATATACTGTAGATATTGGCTTATTGAGTGATTATCTACCCTACAACTTAGGTTTGAGAAGGTTTTGAAATTACTGTAGTGAGGAAAAAAAACAACTTTATTCCACCTCTTGAAAAACAAAATTCAATTAGATGGATAGTCCTGCTCCAGTTACCTCATCATCAACCTGAAATTTTTCAACATGCCTCATGAGCAAATTATTTGTTTACAAGATAATGTGGTCATAAAAACTCCTACCAATTGAAATTGGCAAAGGTGTACTTCCCCTCCCTTGATATACTGTACTGCTGCACACGTGACCCTCATTTTGACTGGGATTATTTTGGAGGTAATGAAACATCTAATTTCCTAGAGGACCTTAGATAAATTGAATTGGGGGATGAGGAAGAATGAGGATGAGGAATGCTCTCCACCTCCTTCAGCAACGTAAGTTTGGATGCTCTTGAACACTTAACCCCCAATCTATTGAATTTGCTCATTGGCTAACAGTAGAAGACTGTGGCTGTTCCATGTGTGAATATGTGTAACTATGAAGCAGCAGGACATTGCTAAAAAAAACAGCATGTGAGCTCAGTCAGCTTTCTGTGCTTAAATAAATGTTAAGAATGTGACTAGAGGGGAGTGTTAAATATTGAGTTTTTCTATCTGAACCCCTGAAATGTTTTATTTCAGACGCCGCTGGTATGATCCTGTTTCACCAGATCATTTTCCAAATTGCTTAACTACCAGATGTTTCCAACACTGATTTGATCATGTGGATCTACTCACTACGGACATTGCAAATGTTTGTGATAGCATTTCCCTCTTCTGTGCGTCAGGCATACTTGGGAATCATGGTCTTGCATTTGCCCAAGCTTTATAAATGCCTTGGACGCGATAACTGTCTACAACTGGGATGAATCGTCATTATTATTAGCCCAGTCTACTAACCCAGGCTAATTGCATCCATAGTTATGCTTATGACTTATTTCATCAGTACTCATTGTGTGTATGTGTGAGAGAAAGTGAGAGATGAAGTCCTTTGTTCTGTTGTGGGAAAACTGGGGATGATGTGGAACTGGAGGGTGGAGGCCGGCCCGCATTGCGTCTACATACTGCTGCAGAGTTCATCTCTCTTCATAATGTACAGATAAAGACACACACACAACCGTATAGTCAGACACACACACACACACACACAGACATGTGCTGCAGAGTGTGATCCTGGCCTTTCTTTCCTGTAGGATAACAAAACACTCCGACGCTGGGGAATTGGTGCAAGAACTGTTGGCTGGCCCGCCATCTCCATATGTCATACTGCTGTGTGGGGAATTCCTATCATATGAGGCCTAGATAACAAGAAACAATTTTTCTCTTAATGAAAACATTTGAGTGGGTTATCATTCTTTTATCTGAGGACATGGACATCCCCGTGAACCCTTCAATCTAATGTGGAGGTGCTGCGGGAGCACACTCCAGTTGTTATTTCATTGGACTTGCCAAGCACACACCGGCCAATCATTCCGTCAATACAAACCCGCTAGTCGGGATTCTTGGCACATGTCTCCGAATTCACGAGGTCTGAAAACTCAGAGAAAGAGACAGAGAGAGAAAGATGAAGAGAGCATGAGAGAATTGACGAGAATGAGAGAGGGAAGAAGAGACAGAGAAACAATCAGTGAGAAAAAGGAAGAGAGAAATAGTGCCATTGTATGTGAAGTGTTGTCATCAATTCCCTTATCAATATGCTGCCCTGCTATGTCCTCTTCATATACCCAACACCAGGCTTCAGTACTGTATAATAATGGGGCGTTTGTTTTTATCTGGCGAAAATCAATCAATCAAATATATCAATCTGTATCATCCTCTCTCTGCCTTGCCCTCAGCCTCTCTCTTCTGCACTCTCCCCCTTTCTTTGCATCTTCCTCTGCCTCTCTCTGCCTCCATCTCTCTCTCTCTGCACTGATCTGTCACAGGTGTGGCATGGCTCAGTCTCACGATCTCCTCTTTTCATCTGTCTCTCTTTGTGGGGCCTGGGCTTTGGCACATCCCTTGGTGTTGTGATTAGCTAAATTGGCCATAACTCACAAAGGCTCGTTTATACAGGCTGACAGATGACACAGTCATTTAGCTGAATGAATGACCTGCCTGCTGGCAGTGGGTGAGAATGCGTCTGCCGGCCGATGGCCTGCGCAAGCCAACTGAGTCGAGGCTGATCATCTGTGGATCGCCCTGGAAAGGATGATGGCTGGACCAGTGAGGTGTGGGGGGATAACGGAGAAGGGAAATAGTGAAGAAGAGGCAAGCGAGGTGGGATGGAGGGAAGCAATGAGAAACTGATGGAGAGTAAGAGTACAAAGTTAAGGGAATTAAAGAGTGAGATGGAAGGAGGACAAGCATGTTACGAGAAGGATGGATTTAGTCATCATAGAAGTCACACTTTCTATTATTGCATTGTGTTGAAGAAATGTTTCACTCCAAAGGGGAACAGCTTGAGAATGCCTGAAAGCTGCAGTGTGTGTGGGTGTGGGTGTGTGTGTTTGTGTGTGTGTGTGTGTGTGTGTGCGTGGGTGTGTGTGTGTGTGTGTGTGTGTGTGTGTGTGTGTGTGTGGGTGGGTGGGTGAGTGAGGTGGGAGGTTGATGGGAGGGGTGTAGAACTTTGTGGAGACTTTGTGACAAAGTACATTAGCTTACATTTTAGTGTCAGAGTCTCTTTCATCAGCCCTTGAATGAAGAGCGTTGCTCATTCCCCAAATACTGCAATGATTCATCTTTGCCAAGAGCAAGAATGGGCTTTGTCTCAGTAATTAATTTAGCTCTCGGGACAGCAGTTGGAATGAGTCGTGTCTTCAAGGCCTAATTAAAAGAAGATTGTCAAACATATTCTGGGTCACACAGCTCAGAAGCTCCAGCCGTTTAGGAAGGATTTTTAGGCACTGCCACCTTGTCCTCAGTGGGCCATCTTGCAGGCTGATGCAATGTGGGTTTCAGACTGAAAAACAAGTGGGTTTTATTTGTTTTGTTGATTTCTTCAGGCTCCACATGGAAATTTAAACCCTTGATAACTTGTTTATTATCTGCCACTTGAGTCAATAACTCGATCCATTTATGGCCTAATGCCCTGCATGCGTCTTGCCTCTGTCTCGGGATGGTTTATTTGAAATCACTGACTTTAAGACGTTTCATGATTCAAATGTGGAAAAACCCCACACAATTAACTTCATGTGCTCAGTTCAATGAGAAGATAACTGTGAATGAATGCTTTGGGTTCAGGATCAGTTTTCCGCTCTCTAAAATGACAGAACAGTCGAATTGACTCAAACTGTGGTCGGAAACGCAGAAATTGGCACCGCATTCATCATAACATATCAGGGGTATTAGTCATCCTACTGAGCCAGTCAGGCAGGCTGACTGACAGGCAGGAAGTGTCTATCTTTGTTGACCACCATGGCTGTGGCTCTGTCCTCATAATGAGAATCAATGGCTTTAGTTACAGGCACAGGATGGCTCTAATGGTGGACACACACACACACACACACACACACACACACACACAGGTTCTGAACAATTAAGCGCGAGCTGTCGGGCTTAGTGCCTGGGTCCATTGTAAGCGCTCTAAACCTGTTAGACTGTGACAGACCATTAAAAGGCTGCCAAGGCTTCCTTAAATTGCTTCAACAGTTTACATTGAGGCAGAGAGTGACTGAGTGCCTCAGCGTGTGTGTGTGTGTGTGTGTGTGTGTGTGTGTGTGTGTGTGTGTGAACTTCTGTGTGTATGTGCATGCATGTGCATATACTTGTTATTAAACTCCTTAGCTCACCCCCCCGACCAGCCTCCCCCATGCACACACACACACGCAAACACACAGACACACACACACACACACCGTCAAGTCACTGCGATATCTCCATTTTTATTATGTAATTATCTTATAATGGCCAATTTCTGTTTGTTTAGGCAAATGCATCTAACCATTAAAACTACTGCCAACAGTCGTGTACTTTCCTAGACAGTATTTTCTGTAAATTGTTAGCTGAAACGGTAAAATAGAAACAGCAGTAATTATCCTTGCATTAGAAGACATTGCTAAATTAAATGCAGGCAGTTCGACTTGAAAGACCCCAGGACTTGAATGCCACCGCTATGGATTGGATTCTAACCAGGATAATGTGGTGATGATGACAAAGCGCATTGTCTACCAATGCACCAGTCCGGTTCTTAGGGAGACCTTGTGCAGTTGACATGTCTGAATGGATGCTTTTTGGACGGATGTTCCACCTAGCAGGCATTTCCTGTCGTGACCAGAGCTTGGCGTTCTCCACCATTAGGCATTAAAGGCCCAGGCCGCAGGATCTCGAGCGCCAGACCACAGGAATATCCAGAATCTGACAGAGATTCCAAGCCTTCGTATGTTTCATTTCCTATTTCACAAGAGCGGGCGGACCATGCAAATTCCTGGCTGCGGTATGCCACCAGTCTTCATTTAGCAGCGGTTCGTGGTTGATATTAGATGTTGGACACAATGGGAGATGTTAGGGGGAGGATTAGGAAGGGTGGTGGCGGATCTTGCAGGGATTTAAATGGCCGTCTTCTCTTGTTCAGATCATGTGAACTGTCACATTTACATGTCATTGCTGGCTTAGGCTGTATCTCGCTCATGTTTAATGGCAAATTCGAGGCGCTTCATCTGTGAAATCGCTTTTCAGCAAATCAGTTTGCACCTGTTTCTTTCTGTTGAGGTGATTAGTCAATGACAGGGCAGGGCAGGAGAACATAAATCACACATCCTGAGCTGTAGATGTGACCTTAATTCATAATGTTTCAGTCTGATCATGCCTTGGGTTTCGGCTGCACGTACAGACACACACACAGACTGACATACACACACGCAGACACACAAACACTGACATCCGTGCGCAGATGGGTTTTCATATATGGCTGCCTGGGGCTGTAGTATTGGCTTTAAAAACACCCATAACATCTGTAAAGCATTATGGCTGATTATGCTGGTCCTCCAGTGCAATCATGCAATATGGGCATTAGCGATGGCTGAACATGAACCGTATGGGAAAGAAAGAGCTGATGAGGCCTCTACTTTTCTGATGAAGGCGTGAGGCCCATGGCTACACATACACATACAGCGCGCACACACAGTCAAACACACACAGTCAAACACACACACACACGCTATTATTATTTCTTTACTTGTGAGGACCTTCACTGACTACATTCATTTCCTAACCCTTAACTCTAGCCTTAAAAATATCCACACTAAAACATTTTAACACTGTTAAACTGCTACTGGTGATGTAGCTTGCATGTCTGGGTCCATTTTATTGTTTGGTGGTGTATTTTTCTTATTCCCATGGAAACCTGGCAAAATATAGACAACGTGATATCATGCTGAGATATTTCCAACGCAGCTACAAACATTTCCTTTGATCTAAAACATCAACAGTAAATATCAGGTTGTGGTGTCAATCCGTCAGAATTAAAGAGCAAGGGCGTCTTTCTAGATTCATCATTTTGCAGTGACATTCAACAATGATACAGGGAGAAATCCATCGTAGAAGAGGCAGAAGTACGAGTTTCTCCACTGACAGTAGCTTCAATAGTCATGAGACATGTCACATTTTACGTAAGGGGTGCTAACCTTGACCCTAAATGTCATCCCTCACCCTAAAATACCCCCTTAAAGAAGCCAGGACTGGTGAAATGTCCTCACTTTGGAGGATTTTCCCTATCTTTTTATTCTTGTGCGGATATTTTGTTCTCATAAGTATAGAAATACAAGAACAGGCACAAACACACACACATGTAGTCATACACATACACGCCATTTCTCATGCGTACATACCAGTACTTACACTCAGAAAAATATACACAAACACCCAGCTTGCATGCCTACACAGCTGCACAAGCACCCTGCTCCAGATACGCATACACATACAAGTGCCCACACACACACACACACACACACACACACACGTAGTGGAGCCAGTTGTGCCTTCACCTCTGCAGTCCTCAGTTGCTCCGTTGCTCAGGCATTTTGGGTGGTGGATCTCCTCAGGAATACATGGAATACTTAATTCTGTCGTAACTTTTATGCAATGCTGTAAGCAAAATAATCAAATCCAGTATAAATTCCATGAGTGAGTGAGTAATTGACTGATTATATGAATGAAAATGTAAATCAATGGCTGACTGAATGAATGCATACCTACTGATCTAATAAATAACAACCAAAAAAAAAAAAGAGTTGGGACACCACAGCGTGACACACACAAAGCGAGCAGCCATGAGCTGCCATGCTTAAGCAGCTCTCCTTGTTCCAGTAATTAATGACAGGGTCGTCAACCCTCTTTTTCTCTCTGGGGCAGTAGACCAGTTTGCCTTCTCTGGGCACAGACTGAAGAAAATGCAGAAAATGAGGTAGAAAAACCATTACTGTGTCAAGTTTTGCTGTTGAAATTAGCTCAGTTGCCTGTGTATTTTTGAATGATGTATTTCACAGCGCTGTGTTGTTTTTGAAACGTCCACAGCGTGTTGTTTTGGCAGCAGGAAAGCACTACTTGAAGTCTTGGTGGAGGAAAGAGCTCGTTGGTTGACTTCCCCGTTGGCTGTGTCAAGCCACACACAGACACAAACACATAAACACACACAGTAAAGGCACACACACGTTATTGCAGCCTTTGTTGCCTCTATAAAATCTTGTGCTGTTTAATGGGACAAGCGTCACAGAGTGTGTGATGAATCTACAAGTGAAGCAGGTCCGGACTCTCCCCCAAGGCCCGCAGTATTGACAGAAATATGGAAATGTGTCAGCTGTTCTGTCAGATAATGTGTCTTAATGTTGTTACATTCTTTCTATTTCTTTCTTTCTCTAACTCTCACTCACTCCCTACCTCTCGCTGCTCTTGCACTTAGCAGTTGTTTGTTGTGTAAAAGGCAGAACCTCTCTCCTCTCTCCCTCCCTCCCTCTTCTCTCAGCGGTTAGCCTTTTGTTGTGTGAAAGGTGGAAGGTTTGTCGGAGCCGCTCTGCTCCATTTAGCTGGTGCACTTTGATGACTTCAGCAGTACTAATTATAGAGGCGCCGCCAAGGAGGCAATCTCAAAGTGCATCACCCCGAAACTCTTATACTGACTGATATCTAAATGTTACCCAGCGGAGTTGCTCCATAATGAGAATGTGCCTGAGAATGTACTGTATGCTTTCTCATATCTCACTGCCAGCCGGCAGTATTACACCATAAGAAGCCCATGATAATGTTCCAAAGAATGTACTGTATGCTCTCAGATATGCTACCCTTGTTGAGTTGCGGCGTAATGTCTGTAAAGCATACCAAGTATGCCGAAAAGTGTACAGTTCGCATCCTGATATTGCAGTGTTAGCTGATGGAGGTGCACTATAATGGCTAGAAAGCGTACAGTAGTGTGTCCATAAAGTGTGCAATGAGAATGGTCCCTAATAAAACATGCTTTCCACCTTCTGAAGCCATATAATAGCAATGTGAGACACGGCAGTTTACATTTGTATTCCATAGTTTCAGACGATGGATTCGTTTCCTGTTGAAGATATGTTTTGTACGTGATTTCAGGCTTAAAATACTAACATGCACGGTGACATTGATCCCCCACAATATACAGTATGTATTGTAAATGAAGGTTGATTTTGTAGGATCTAGATATAACACACTGCCTGGTCTACTTACAAGCTGTTTGCAGGTTAACTCTATTTATGCCTATTAGTATTACAAAGTTATTAATTCTTACCATTTTACAGTCTGTTGATCGCAGAGTGGGCAAATATGTAAGAATGGATATGGCTAACATTGTGACAGGCTAATAAGAATATAAAATAGATAGTTAGATTAGTAAAAGTGTGGTTTCGCTGAGAAACTATAAGAAATTGTGTATCCTGCTGGCCATGTTTTGTCAGCTAGCTCTGCCTTTTCAGAGTCACAATTGCTTTTATTCACCAGGTACAATAGGTGCACAGGGAATTCGACCTGATTAATTGGTGCTGACACATTAGAATACAATTACACAATACATAAACATAAACACACCACAAAATATACATACAAAGCCAAAAAATTGTTCCAATGTAGCAGACATAACAGCAGTGTAGGGGGTTGTGAGTGTCCAGTAGTGCAGAAGTCCACTGTACCACAGGGTCATAATAATAAGCAGGTTGAACAGAATAGGACCAACTTGAAAATGCTGTGAGGCTTTTGTAGTGCAGAAACAAAATGATTTAGCGGTGCAGTAAATTCACAGATGTCACCAAGTAAAACCAGGTTGATGTATAGAGAGAGATGCGATAAAAGGCACTTGTGCAAAATACACCTACCTTGATAGATGGCCTGAATAGCTTTCTCCATGTGCAGATTTCAGTCATGTTTCAGTCATTCAGTCTGTCAGCCCGAGATGCTGTGTGTTTTATGTGTATATGTCTGTGTGCTTATGTGTTTGTGTGTGTGAGAGAGCATGCTTGGATATGTGGAGGGCTTGCCGTTAGGAAGAAGCTGCTGTGGTGGCGGCCGGTGCGAGCTCTGATGCACCGGAAACATGACAAAACGTCTTCCAGGGTCAGCGTCAATCCATGTGTATCTTTACAGCTGTGGCAGTCCTTCCCTTTACCTTTTCACCTTTTAACCTAAAACTTGATCAGAATGGCTATTATTCTCACTACTTTCTGTTCTTGAGTGCCTGTGTGTTCTTTTCTTTTATGTCAAAAGAAATGCATGAGCAAAATGCCCAGGCTTTTTATTCAGTGTTATTCTGTCTTAAAGCTTGTCTCTTCAGCTCTCCCTCTTTCTTCCCTCTGTCTCCTGGGCTTCATGCTTTGCATGCAGAGGATGAGACACTAGGGGAGGTTAAGAGAGGGGCTGGAATGGAGTTCTGCTCCATTTACCACCCTGAAATATTCCTCTTAGAACGACACACTCTGTTTTCTCTCTCTCCCCACTCTCTGCACTGTTTCTCACTCTGCCTGTCCCCTCCCTCTCACTTCTCATCTCTCTGTGACACATGGTCATTTCACTTCATTCCAGGATGGCTTAGCAGTGCTTTAAAACATTGCTGCTGTCCTCCCATCTCATCCCGCTCAATTGCGGGCAGCATTCAGCTCCACAGACCTATACAGATCTGTTCTGGTAGCTATAACTCTTTTCCCCATCCCTAGTGTCTGTCTGCCGATGGCATAGCCTTCAACACCTTTCTCTATTGCTTCACTGTTTCACTTTTTCTACCTGTGTGTCGGAGACATGCACACATACACATGCACACCAGTACACACACATACAAACACACAGACACACACACATAAACACACGTACAAACCTGTTTATTTATATACATTTATCTACGTTAACATTTATATTTATGTTTTAGCTTACACTCTTATCAGACCCACTTACAATGAGTGCAACAACATAATTAATTTAAATTCCTAGATCACCAGAATTACAAAAAAAAAAAACAATAGTGAAGATTGCAAGAGTAAGGGCCAAAGTGATTTGACAATACTGCTGTATTAGAATGATACTGTAAGAGAGAAATGCTAGCAAAATAAGTGAGAAAAGAGCTAAGGAAAGAGGTCATATTTTTTGAGAGCAGTTAGAATGAACACAGGGAATGAGATTCAGCGAGGAGAGAGTAACATGACTTGTTTATAAAAGTTTTATGTTTAGGTTTAATTTTTATGTATTTTTTCGTATAAAACTGTCTAGCAGTTGTAAATCTTCCTCTTTCCCATCCTCCCGTCCTAATCCATAAGTGTACTCAATAAGAGAGAAAAAAAAGTAGTACATCCTTCCAAAAAGCTAACAAGATTGAATAATGACTTTACACTCTGGTGAAGGTTTGGTAGCCCTCTTTCCATATTTGTGCAATGCAAGTACAATGTAAGTACTGAGACATTCAGTCCCTGCAGTACCTAATTCCTTATTATGCGGATATTTTCCAGGCATCCTACCTCTCTTCCTCATATGCATGCATGACATATACATACACACACCAAGCTGTCTCCCAGCTACGAGTCACAGCGTAACCCCAGTCACAGGTGCTGTCCCAGGCAACGGGAGTCAGGTTGGCTCAGCGAAGGACTAGAGCGACCCCTCCAAGGCAGTTTATGTGTTATATTAGGGTTAGGATTAGACCAAGGAGGAAACCTGATCCCTCGACTCCACCGAAGTGCTCTTCACCTTTAGTGTCAGAATCACCTTGACCCTCCTATGATCTCTGGTTCTCTGCAGAGACATTACAGTATGCTTCATGCACACAGACACACATGTACACACACTCTCTCACACACACGCACAGACACACACACACACACACACACACAGGCACGCACAGCCAACAGCTGCAGACCACCTGACTTGAAATACAGTCTCACAGACAAACACAAATGCACAGATGCAGATACACACATTTGCGCATGAATACAGGCAAAAATGTCCTTACTCACACACACAGACACATACACATACATACATGCAGCCACACGTACACACACACATACACACACACACACTCTTTTGCTGTCCACCTCAGCTGTGGGCCTCTTTTCCCAGTACAAAATCATTTGTAACAGCTCTGATCTTTTCTCAGAACCACCTTAATCAGGAAATGAGTTGGTCGGCTTGACTTGTATACATTTCACATTTGGAATAGAGAACTACCCTCAGTGCAATTTACTCATTTAGGTCTATTGCCTGTCCCATGTTGGGTGTAGTAAGGGGCGCTCTGAGTCATTTTTACTCATGCACGTCTGGTCTCATATTTCCTCCCCATTAGAGCTGCATTGCTCTCCTCTGTGTTGTGATAGAAGCTAATGACTCACTGGAAAGCTGCCTGGTGTTTATCAAGTGTCTCAGTGCAGGGCTGGTGGACTAGACCCGGTCTGCCCTTTTCACCTTATTATGAAGTATTAGATGAACAGCCAGGACTGGGCGATGTGACCATCAGAAATAAAGATATAAAAATAAAGAGAAATATCCTGCAATGGTATTTTGGCTATATCGCTCTGCTCTGCACTTTGGGGAATGACACTCTCAGAGGGGGAATGTGTTGAATTACCACAGGCTGTGTCATCCTTTAGTGCGCTGTTAAGAAATGGCATGTTTTAGTGATGTGTTGAACTTACACACATAATATTAAAATACCCCTCTTCTTTGAGTTCAGGGCCAGGGGGGGGTTTTGCAAAGTGAGATTATACAGCGTATACTTATTTCCATAATTGTGGTCAGCTTCTCAGATAATGCTGTTTCACAAAGCAAGCTTGAATGGATGCCAGTTACATTACTATGGCGCCTTATGCATTTGGCCAAACCTTGTCAGAAGCAGGTTTAACGTGCCTTGACTTTATTTCAGCCTTCATTACTGACTGTAGACCACACCATGAATCAAGTTCAGGAGGCTACTTTTTTTGTTAACTGATGCCTTTTTTTGTTGCAAATGTAATTTGTTATTGTGAATGCATGGAAGTCAATTGTAATTTTGCTTATTTGATGTTTCTTATTGGGATAAGATCAAATGAGTTTTCACCTATACAGGAACTTTGGGAAATTCACACATTGCAACACATGAAGACAAACTGAAATGTGCTCTGCAATCTAGGACTGAATGCAACACTCGGTATTCCCCTTCTCGGCCTGCTTATAAATCGCAGGAGTGTGCATTAATTGATTCAATTAATTTCAGTTTATCCAGACTATAACATTGTGCTCACTGAAAATAACTTTTCTTGATAAGTGCTACTTTTCTTAGACACCTTTGTGAAATATTGTCTGCAGTTCTGCAGCTTTAGTCCTCATATACTGAGATATTTAATAAACTAGGTGTTACAGCGCAGTATCTTTTCTCCACAGGTGAGGCACCTCATATTTGCCATTAATGTGTCTCAGAGCAGCACTGATAATTTTGAATTAGTTTTTGTCTTTTATAATAACAATAATGATGAACTTTCTTTTTATGGCATTTTTCAAAACAATTCAACAAAGTGCTTTACAATAAAGAAACAATCATAAATCAAAGCCAATAAGGTAAACAAAAAAATGCCTCACATGCCTAACAGTTTTGCATAACAATAAAGAACAAATAACAAATACAACTGGAATAAAATCATATACAAGCTATTTTTACATTATTATGGACAACAAAAATCAAGAGTAAATGGACTGCATTTATATAGCGGACCTATAACAATATAGAGGACCTATAACAACCATTATGCCCCGTGGCTTTAGGGGTTTGATGGTTGTGGTTTTTAGGGGAAGCATCTGCTGATCAGGCTGCTCATAGTTGGAATGACAATCTAGACTCAGTTATGTGTTGTTGCATTATTGTGAACATCGAGAGTCAAGAGAACCTGCACTGTGAAGTCAAGATCACAACCCAAACACTGTCTAAGATGCTTGATACATACTGGTGTTGGCGTCATAACAGCATGTGCTTATCAGCCATCTCATAGTTGGAATGGTGAAGTGAAATCGGGCGTCTCTTTCACTTTATCATAAACAAAATGCCTGAGAGAACGCGGTAAGTGATGCGAGGCCAGTGGTTTTGCATAAAGCATGTAAGGTACTTTCATGCTCTGGTCTCCCCCAGTAGAACCACTGTCAACAGCAGCAGAGTTTTTCCAGGAATACCAGGCCCTGGTGTTCCCTAACCCTCCCTCTCTCCCTCCCTCCCTCCCTCCCTCCTCGATCTCTCTACCCTCCATCTCCCTCCCTCCTCCTCCTCCTCCTCTCCCACCACCCTCCCCTGGCACTGTGCCGGCCTTCCCTCGAATTCCACGCATCTGGTCAGTTCTGGGAAACGCCCACGACACGACTGTCCAGCGAACCGCAGGAAACAAAGCCTCTTGGTTTCTGCAGCAGCTTGAAGAATGGCCCCTAGTCACCCAGGGGGGAGTCAGGCAGCAGGGCGAAATCGTTGTGGACTCTCTAGGAATTTTCTTTTTTGGTGGGAACATTCAGAAGTTCTTTACTGTTTGTGCTTTTACATGACCACTTACGGTTCCCTTCCAGCTTTTTCTTTTTTTTTTTTTCTTTTAGACTATCTTTATGTCCATCTCTCTGTATTTCCTCTGTCTCATTCTCTCTCCCTTTTTCACTGCAGATTTGGGACATTAGCAGGATTAGCGATGTTGTCAGAGTGGTCAATAAACAAAAGGGCAGCTCTTTCAGTGCTTCCCCAGGACACTCAAATGTCTTTATGTGGACGTTAATGTCAATAAAACTTCTCATTGAACTACTGTTGTCATGCTTGTTTTTGTCACGTTTGTTTTAAGTCTTAATCGCGCTATGCAGACTTGCCAAGTAAGAATTTGACTGACCTGTCCGGTTAAATAATGGCTAAGTAAAGTAATACAAAATACTATCACCCTCTTTTGAGCTACTCTGGTTTGGACCACAGTAAAGTTCAGTGGTCATACTGAGGTTTTCTATGACTAGTCTTGGGTTGCTTAGATGGAAATAGTAATTACTTTACACCATTAGAGGCATGATATACCCTCAGCTGTCTCCATCTTTCTCTATTTTAATGTCTTGCGGATGACTCACTCACACTCATTTTAGAAAGTGAATCAACAAGCCTCCGAAAAAAAAAAAAAAAAGACATCAGAACACAAAAGAGCAGACTGCTTTCTATTATGAAAATGTGTGACAGACCCGGGTCCGATAGTATTTGCAAATATTTCTCAGCGTATGCTTTTAAGTATTTGGGAGCAGCAGAGGCGTGCAGTTTGCCCCGTGTCATGACGATACAGATTGTGTCACATGAGTTATCACTCACAGTAAAGTGTACCAGCATTCGAATAGTCTGGCACTCATTGTGTTGTCCTGGGTGGCAAGCCCCGCCCATCTGGCACTCAAAGCAGGTTGAAACGAATGCTAAGAAGTATCTGCAATTACTAGGCTATTTTCTGTGTCTGTTCCTCACATACTGTGGACTGTTTGATACGTTCTGCATGTCATTTGCCCCCCACCGCCACGCCACACTCTGGCATGGAGAAGAAGCAGGATGGGGAGCTGTTGTGTCGGTGTTAATAATACACAGAGAGAGAGAGAGAGAGAGAGAGAGAGAGAGAGAAGTCAGTCTCTCTCTCTCTCTCTTTCTCTCTCTCTCTCCATGAAATAGCTGGCTCCATATCACCTCTCTCTGTTCGCCCTGACGTCAGTCCCACTGATTCAGTCCAGAGCGCTTCCATCAGCTCCAGGGCAAAACAGGCACGTCCACATTCATCGGGTCTGGTTCCAAGGAATGAGACGCAGAGCCGACATTTATTTACATACAGTGTGCATTACGACTCTCGAGTCACTTAACGTGATATTGCTTTTATAAACTACCCTCCGCCAACCGAGGGGTCAGGGCTGAAAGTTCTAGTCAGCCCGTTCAGCTGTAAGGCCACAGGTCAAGTTCTTTAGTTTCAGGAGTCAAGTCTCAATTCCCTGCTCTTAATTCTTAATGGTTGGACCAATGAATATTAATGGTTTATCTGACCAGTGTCTGTGTAATGGTACTCTCCCGGGTTTCCATTCTGTGTCTGCTAATTTGACTGAATATTACAAAAAGCCAATTTCCTAATTTGACTTTTGAATTCCTGGTACAATTTCTGGTCCTAATACTTTGTTCATTTAGTTTGCAATCATAAACAATAGCAACTATTCAGTGATTCGGCAGAGGTTCCTTCACACGGTCACTCAATTCACACAGTAGAAAAAAAGCTGTATAGATCTTTCTACCTCTATGCCTCTTTCTGGCTCTATCTCCCAATGTGGCTTCCTCTGGTTTCTATCTCTATCTCTCTTTCTATTAGTCTTTCCATTGGCCTTTCTCTATCTTATTCTCCTTGTTACCTTCCCTCTCCTCTTTCCCCGGATGCTGTGAGTTTATGGCGTCTAGTTGGACCAGAAGCTGTTAATCTGGTAATCCACAATCGATATCGGCCTCATCTCTTTTCTACAGATAAAAGCTGCCTATCTGATAATTATGTTTTCCTCCACACGTCTGTAAAAGGCTGCCCTTTCCCTCCCTGCTTTGTTTTGGTCCATGGGATTCTTCAGCTAGTATTGATTCGGTCTACCCACATGCACTTGGGCCTAGACACATAACACAAAAAGGATGTGTCATTTGCACTACATCCGTGTGTCTAGATTTGGGCAACAGACCTATGTGCTTGAAGATATTGTAAATTTTAAGCAACTGGTTGTTTCAATTATTCATGATGTCATGGCTGTGTAAGGAGTACACACCTATAGGACTGAGAAACTGCAAACCGACACCGTGGCGAAGGCCTGTGTAGGCTGCAACACGTATGTCGTTTCCCTCTATAAAAGCTCCTTGGTATCCTTCTTTTGAAACATTTGTTACTTTTCAACCCAACATATGCTTATAGTTCATGTTGATGCAGCATATGTTATTATTGATGTATGCTGCGTTAAAGAAGAAAACAAGTGTGTGCCGTATACCTTTTGAAGAGTGTTTAAGGTGCATGCTTCAACTAATCAGCATGAGAAATCCAAAATTGCACTCTGATTGCACAGGGACTTATCTTGAGTGTTGCACTGTAAACGCGTAATTGGGTTAAAAACATCTATTATTGTTCAATAAGGAGACATCAGCCTCGTGGGTTTTGTCTAATGCTCCCGTTTGTAACGGATGCAATACAGCGCTCTACTCATTTATCCCGGGGGCCTCTTTTCAGTTCTGGAAATTACCTAAATATAATTGTTTTCAGTCCAATAATTTCATGGTATAGTTTTTGACTGCTATTTCCTTCAAGACTTATGTCTGGTTTTTTAAATGAAAAGCGAAAGTTAATTTGCTAATTGAGTGAAAAACGAGGCCTCTGAACTTGTGGCCTTGGGCTCTCTGAGGCGCCCTTGAGGCCTTGAGGTCAGCTCCTATCCGTGTGTGTGTGTGTGTGTGTGTTCATGTGTGCAAACGTATGTGTGGAGCTCAGGTTACTTGTGATCAGACAAACTCTCTCACTATCCGACTGCTCTCTTTTGCTCATAGTCATTCTATAGAGTCTAGTCTGTCCATTTTCATCTTGCTCTCTCTGGTGCTGTTTTCCCTTCGCACTCTCAGTCGATACTTGGTGCTTGTTGTTCACTGCCTTTACATGTACTGTACGTTACTGTGGCTCTCCAAGCTCCAAGTGAACATTGATTCTTCAACAAAGGGTGGGAACAAAAGCCTTCTGTGTTGTCTCTGTAGTGAGGAAAGCGACGACTAGTTTTGTACTAAAGCTTTATAACTATACCGTGATGTAAGTCCTGTTTCACTATAAATAAAATATATGCTCCCGTACTTCTCTTGCCTTCAAGTCGATATAGATTCTTCCAGATGTGAGTGGAAAGACCTCCATCTGTAATCTGTTTGTAGTGAGAATAAAAGTCAATCCTCTCTCGTTTTATCCCGCAGCCTAATTATTGCAGTCTGGAAATGAATTCCACTGATAAGGAATAGATAGCTTTTGAACTCTTTAGTGAAGTTTAGTGTTGAGAGAGGAGTGAACTGCAATTTTCATTGTTCATTGTTTTGATTTAAATTACATTTATTGCTAAGGTGATATATCAAATACAAATAAATGATGAAAACACTTTTGTGAACAGGCAATTTTAAATTATTTTAGCTGTGTAACTAATAATAAGTGATTAGACCATGGTACACAGGCAGCATTTTTGGCAGGGAAATATAGTAGCCATTGCCTCAAAATTTACATGCCCATTGGTTCTAAAATGTTGCCCATGCAAAAATGTTTGTCCAATGTTAATGCAAAGCACTGGAAACTAGAAGGTGCAGACCTCCGCCAAGGTTTGTGCTATTATTGCTTGTTCGTGAGTCGGATCCGGATCCGCTCCAAAATTTAATGGGTTCTTCCTTGGCCTTGGAGAAAGTTTCATGTAAAGCGGGCCAGTAGTTTTTCTGTGATCCTGCTGACAAACAAACAAGCAAACAAACAAACAAACAAATAAACAAACAAACGTCACCGAATACATAACCTCCTTTGCGGAGGTAATGAATGGTTTTGAGGTAAAATCAGCTCAGATTGTTAGGAGAGACTGTGTGTTTAAGCAGAGCATGTGTACCAGGCGGTAGCTCCGTGTGCAGCCAGTAGGGGGAATCGACTCCTCGCACTGCCGCCATCCCCCTCTCCGCTCCGCTCCTCTCCCCAGCTCCTCTCCTCCTCTCCCCTGCTCTCTCCCAGGTTGTGGAAACGCTGCAGCCCGCTGGTCTGTGTCTGGATCCCTCTCTCGCACGGAGCTGCTCAAGTCCCTCCTACCGGCTGGGCTGGGGAAGGAGGAGGCGGTCTGCTCTGCTCACAGCCTCGGACGAGCCCCCTTTACCGCCCTGTCAGTGTGGAGGAGAAGGAGAGAGAGAGGGCGAGAGAGAGAGAGAGAGAGAGAGAGAGGTTGAGTGATAGAGAAAGCGCGCGCGAGAGAGAGCAACTGTGTGACAGAGAGAAAGAGAAAGAGGCAGGCTGCTGGGAGGAGTGAGAGAGCCAAGGAAAAAATAAGGAACACATTTTACAAGAGCAGGAAGAGGGAGGATTGCAGACGAGGGACTCCTTCTCTGCTGGGCACCTGGGACTCAGTCATTGTGTTTTTTTTTCACTCCTCTTCTGTCTGGAAACCAGTGGATTGACTAGCCAACCGGTGGAGATTTGCTATTTTTTTTATATACGCTGGTGCCACATCATTTAGGAACTGGGATCGTTTTTCTGTGTTATCTGTCCTCTTGCTGGCTCGACTGCTACAAACTGAGATTGCTTTCGGTGTCTGCGCTCGGCTCTTGTGTTGTGATTCTGCTCTGCCCTCAAAGTGCATCTGTCGGCACCGGTGCTGAGGATATCTCTCCGTGTCCAACAGGAAAACACACAGCCACCATCGGATCAGACTACAGAGGGGAGAGAGAGAGAGAGAGAGAGAGACAGAGAGAGAGAGAGAGTGTATGCGAGAGAGAGAGAGGGAGAAAGAGAGAGAGAGAGAGAGAGAGAGAGAGAGAGAGAGGCAGTGAGAGGGAGGCAGATTCACAGTGTGTGTTTGAGAGAGAGGGAGATTAAAGCCCAGGCGAAAGACTGTAGTGAAACAGCTTAAATAGAGAAGTGAACCTATACATCCTCTCCCATTTTCCTTGCCATCCCTTTCCTCCTCCTTTCCTCCTCCTCTTCCTCTCCCATTTTCCAGCGATCACAGGACTGCCTGAGCTACTGCCACCTGCACCTCCACGTCTTCTTTCCTCCTCTTCCTCTCCTACCTCACCCTTGTCACGCATTACTATCTTGATACCAGCCACTGACGGACACGCGGCTCTCGGTTTTGGCACTTGTGGAAATATTTCCATTGATCCGTCAGTGAGAGACTGAGCATCCACCCATATTGAAGCTCCAGACCGGTGAGGCGCCGTCTGTCAGGAGCTTCCCCAACTGAGGCAGCCCTTCTCTCAGCCGCTCTCCGGCACGCGGACCCTGCCTTCTCTCCGGAGGACCGGCTGTAGCGACACAGCGGTGCGGACAGGAAAGAAAGGAAACACACAATCCCTCCGCTGCCTCTATCCCACTGCTAGCTACTCGGCAGCTCCCCCCCCGGTGTCACCATTCCCTGCCTCAGTGCTAAGGATTCCAGCTACATGGGCAAGCGATTGGAACAGCAGCCAATGTACCCTCAGTACACCTACTACTACCCCCACTATCTCCAGACCAAGGTATGGCGCTCTCCGCACTTCTCGTATATCTCCAACCTACTCATCTACTCCTACACTCCTGTCTTACCCCCCCACCCCTCCTCCTCCCCTGCCTCCCCCCCACCTCCTCTCTTCCACCACTCCTCCCTTCATCCTCCTCTCATCTCTGAGTGGAGATGGGATTTGATGGATAGCTGGCCTTGGCTCTGATGGTTTCAGATGGCAGGTACCTCGTTGGAGTTTGGATGTCTGTGTCAGTGTGTGTGTGTGCGTGTGTGTATGTGTGTGTGCATGTGTCACTGACTGAAGGATCAGGGATCAAGGCTGGAGGCTTTACTGTTAGTTCAGCCCAGTAGACCGTTACTGGGAGCTGTCCAGTCAACTCCATTCATCTCCCACCTGTGATATGATAAGCTCCTCACGGGATTAGTATGTGCGTGGCCATCTTCAGTGTTATGTGGAACAAGAGTGAATTTTTACTTGATGACACGTTGAGCACAAGAATGGACGGACAACTCTCCTTTTGTGCCGTATACATCAATTACGATCAGAATTTAATTTACTATCAATACGTTGAAGTGTTCAGGTTTGTAAGCTGAATATAGCATTGTTCGAAGGCTTAGACGCCACTTTTTCAATAGAGGAAAATAAAACATTTAATCGTTAGGTTTGCTAATGCACTAAAAAGCTGAACTGTCTTATTTTAGTGCTCTATGTGGAGGAGACATACAGGTAACGGAGGCTTGTTTTTCTATGGTGAGGGTCTGCGTTGTACTGACAGTGAGCAGGCATGAGGAAGGCTGCCCGTGTTTGCTCTAGCTGTAGTATGCATCAGTGCTTCTGGGATGGAAGCCCGGGCCGGGGCCCTGATGGCTGCCAGGACACTGCCTGGGCACACTACCCAGACATCATCAAGGGATTAAAATGGAAGCCTTTTGGGGATTACTCTATTTGTTTCCTTACCACATGCGTAACACTAATTTCTGTCCACTATTTTGACAGCGTGTTGCACAACAATTATTGAACAATGTACTGTAGGTGGCACTCCCAGTCGCTGTTTTTTGCTTTATGCAACAGTCAACTCTCAATTACTAAAGTACTGTTATAATAACATGCTGTTATGCTGTTATTACATTAAACATAGATATTAGACAGATCACTCTAAGATGATGATTGTAACTTATAGGTAAGCCCTGCATACATGCAAAGAGGAATAAAAGTTAAAATAAAGCAAATTTTCACAATTTCCACCAAGTATACAAAGCAGGAAGAACATTTTAATGCAGTAATAACAAAAAAAATAAATTGAAAAAAGAGATAAAGCAAAATCTATCCCTCCCTCCTTCTCCCGATGTAGCTGGTTTATTGGCCAGCAGGCTGCCAGTAGGGAGAACCTGCCTGCAGCCCCACCTGGCAGTCCACTAGCTCTCCCCCTGATTTATAGTTTAATACATTTGTGCTGCTGCCATATGGCTTCCCTCTCCCTCTCCCTCTCACCCTGCCCCCTCCTCCCTCTCCCTCTCTACTCCTTCCATCACCCCCCCCCCCCCCCCTCTCCCCCCTCTCCCCCCTCTCCCTCCCTCTTCTCATATCTCAGAGCTGCTCATCTCGGGGGCCTCTCAATCAGGGCATGCCCCTCCATTCTTCCCCTCCCTCCCGTCCTCCCACCCACCCTCTTTCCCTTTCCCCTCTTCCTCCCTCCTCTCTCTCTCTCGCCTACTCCCTGCTCTGTTGCAACAGGGCCCCCCGCCTCCTTCCCCTATGCTGCCGCTCACTCCCAAGGTCAGCACAGATCCGATCTTGCCACCGTCAGCGATTGATGTATCCTTGAGAGTGCCGCTAGGGTCCCGTGTCATGCAAAATAGACCCGCGGCGGGGGTGCGGGGGCGAGAAAAGCCTGCGTTTCTTTTTAGAAATCAGCAACGAACATTCATATTCAGTTTCATGGTTAGTTAGTGTAGCCGGTGGCCTCTTAGGTTGATGTGGCGGATCCACAGACAGGGTCAGTAATGATGGAGGGAGAAAGAGAGAGAGGGAGGACGACGGGAGGAGAGAGAGCAGAGTGGTGGTCAGAGTGACTAGGAGGGCTGGGGAGAGCTATCCCACGCTCTCATTAATGATCATTGATAGCTAGATTAGAGGAGAGGAGAGAAGGGCCTTGGCTGGCAGCTTCACTCTACACAGTCCACAAAATTACATGGCTGTCACTTTGGCCTTGCACACACACACACACACACACACACAGACACACACACACACACACACACACACGTAAATTCACAGATAAATGCACTTTTGCACACACGCACCCACGCAAGCACACTCCGCACTCCACTCAGAGTTAGGCATCAGTCTCGAATCATGCAGGTCCTCCTATTAATCTTCATCACTGCATTCTCAAGGTATGGCCTCATTCTCCCAAGGGAAGTGTGTGTGTGTGTGTGTGTGTGTGTGTGTGCGTGTTGGGGGGGGGTGGCATAAATATCTGCCGGGGATGAGGAGGGGGAGGGGAGCGTAACTCATAGCAAATTCTCCTCCTTTCGCCTCCATTTTATGACACATATGTGAGATGCTATGCACAGAGTACATAAAGAGTAGGGAACGTCTGGGCTCAATTACAAGTACAAACTGTGTGTTATAAAGAAAAGAGCTGAACATTGTCTTTACGGCGTGGCAGAATTCATCGAGATGCCTTCTCAATTTGGGGTCCGCGTATCTGTGTGTGATACTCTAATTTGATGGAGCTCTCCGCCGCGGCCCAACATGTGCCGGTCAGTCTAGATTAGCATGTGAAAGTCAGAGAATGAGATGAAACAATAACATTTGGCTCTCTATTGATTAGCGCAGTGGGGCGTAGCATGTGCTTCTCTTTAGCTGAATTATTGATTCCTCAAAGAGGATTTGTGTGTGTGTGTGTGTGTGTGGGTGCGTACGTGCATGTGGCTTGTTTTATAAGAGGTTATGGCTTGGGGGAACTGGCAGGACACTGCTTTGATGAGAGGATCGTTTAAAGGCCCTGTTTCTGTCTATTCCCCGGCTGATCAGTCCACGGAGTCATCACTGAAATACGGCCTTTATTCAGCCTGTGTGTGTATCTGTGTCGGTCTGATGTTTAGTGCCGCTCACAGCTCAGCGTGCATTCAACTTTAATGATAGGTAATAGATGTGCACCACAAATGAGAAAATTACAGTAAAATGCTTCACTCTCCTCCACCCCCCACCTGCACCCACAAGAACAATTACGGCATACGGATCAATTATTGTTATTTCACGATAGTGTTTGGGGAAGAATATGAATTTCGACTAAATGCGCGCTAAGTGCCTGTTAGTCTTAGCATGCCTCTCAACTCATTTTCATAACTACCAACTGAGACAATGGCAGGCATTTCCAGTCCTCGATTTCGTTATTGTACACAGGACTCTGAAAAAGGAACTCTCTAATTACTGATAATTTACTTTGAATACCTACAGTAAATGATTTTATTCTTTTATGATGTACAGTCGGCATGGACTTTAATGTCGCTCGTATGCACAGTAGTTACCTGAGACTACTGTACCTTTTGTGCTGTGATACCACTGATAGGCTAGGTCATTACACGCCTCCTGTCAGGGATCACACATACACAGACACACGCACACAGACAGACAGACAACACACAAACACACAGGGGATGCACAACAAATACACACACACAAACGCGCACACACACATGCACGCGTGCTGCGGCTGTGGTCAGGGAGTGGGTAGGCGTCTGCGTTACAGTCAAGCTAGTACATACAGAACCTGAGAAGCCGAGAGGGGCAGATCGAGGTAGATTTAGCAGCGGCTAATGTCCCTGGCCTTAAGTAAACACCAGTCAATGGAGCCCTTTGAGAGGCTCTGTGCCTGTGTCTGCCCCTGCCATAGGCGCCATTCATACTCTCTCTAATTCTTTATAGATGGAGGCAGAGATGGAGGGAAGGGGTGTGTATGTGTGTGTGTGAGAGAGAGAGAGAGAGAGCGAGAGAGAGAGACAGAGAGAGAGAAAGGAAGAGAGAGAGTAGCTGTTAGAGCGAGGGAGGGGTCGGTTAAAAGCAAGGAAAAGGGTTTGGTTACATTACACGGGGCGATCCATTGTGCTACAGAAATAACAACAGAGCCGTCTAAATCCTGCTTTCAAGCCTGGACAGAGGAGAAGGAGAGACGGAGAGGAACGGCAAGAAAGAGAGGGAGACAGACAGATAGACGGAGAGAGACAGCAGAAATCCAGCCGGAGCTATTCTGGTTGTAGCTTTTCAGTGTCCCTTAATCAAAGGCAGGGAGGAAGGACCGGTTTCAGGATTCTTACATTCAATCATGTCTTAATGGCGTAAAACTCAGCTAGAAACTTAGTCCCCTCTGTCTCTGCTGATGTGGATTTACTTTGAAGAGTTCATCAAGGGCTTTTAGGGCTGGAAACAAAATACTCCTTATATTACATTTACTAAAGCCCGGTCTATTTTGAGTTTGGGACGACATGTTCTTATTAGCACTAAGACAGGGGTAGTATAACTCATTTCCCCGGCTGTAATTCATGATACGTGCCTCACGACTGACTGCCCGAAACAAAATACTGTCCCCGCCTTGTTGTAAATCTTAACCATCATGCGATCTCTCTTAGCCAGTTCAAATTGGAGGAGCAGGAGCTTTCTTTTTTTTTTTCATGTTTTCTCCATCCTCCAGTTCAAACAACGAAGGGGGGCTTTTTCATCATTAATCAACCCACACCCACACCTCTGGTTTTTATCTACCAGTGCCTTTTTTTTATCCTATGTGTAACTGTCAGTCAACAGAGTAGACAGCTCAATTTATATACTTTGGCCTGTACACACACACACACACACACACACACACACACACACACACACTCCAGTATGGGGTTACTCTTAACCCCTCTCATCTATCAACTGACAGCCCAGCCCCTATCTACACACCCATACATTAAGGCTGTATGTGCATTACTGCGTCCCGCGGCCCCTCATAAGCCGCGGAGCGAGGCGCAGAGACCCGGCCTTCTGCACGCCGCCGTCCACATCTCATTACGCCTGCTTTACCAGAGTGCTCTCTCAACATTGATATCCATTTTGTTGAAGAGCAAAGGAGGGGAGGCAAAAAGGAGAGGGAAAATGAGATAGCGTGCTCTGTTTTTTCTTTTTTTTTTTTTTTTTTCTTTTTTTTCTCCTTCGGCTGCCTCCATAAGGGTGGGAGGAGGGACCTGGTCTATATTAACTTTGGAGTACACAGCGGGTTATAAGTGTAGCAGCAATGTTATGGTGTGTGCTGATATTACACGGCATGGTTTACGAGCACAGATGGTGCGTGTATGTGCGTGTGTGTGTAAATGCTTGTGTTCTTGTATATAAATCACTGTATGTTTATATGCGGTCGCATGTGTGTGGAGTATATGTGCAGTAAGGATGGTGGTTGAGTTCTGTTGTTGTTGGTTATATGCGGCGGCATGGTGGTCTAATGGTTAGAGTGACGGTCTCATAACCAGGTCACATTTTTCTCCCCCGCAACAGCAATTGAAGTGTCCTTGAGCAAGACACCGAGTCCGTCCCTGCTCGCTCACCAGAGGTCACTCTGAAAAAGAGCGCCAGAGCTAAATGCCTAAAATGTAAATGTAAGTGTAAAATGATGTGGTCGGTGGTTGGGCTCTTGCTCCAAGGACCCTCATCTCTTAACTCCTCGTTCCCCGACCATCTGGAGAAAGAGGCGACTCTGCCCCGTGCTGCTAAAGGGAGGAACTCATACCTGCATGGCGAAATGGGACATATGGGGAGTAAAGAGACTTCCCTTCAACCGGAGGAACCCGGGTTCAGACCGGTTGTGGTGGCAAGCATCCGCCCTGCTGAAGTGTCCTTGAGCAAGACACTGAATTCCCACAATATTCTGAAGGCGCTGCTTTGTAGCAGAGCGTATGGAGGGGGGCGAGGCAAGGCAATAATTTCCATAGCTCATGTATCACATTAAATGTGGATTGGAACTCTATATATTTTATCTACAGGTGGCCCATATATCTGTGAATATTTGGCATGGTTTGAATTTACAAAAAAAATGCGTTAGTGTATTTTTTGGCCCGGAAGGTGGTGATTTTCCTTATGAGGAGTGTCTTAGAGTTGAAATGAAACACACATTGTTTTGTTGTTTTAATGGGTTTTCTGTGTTTTTTGGGGTATCAGTACAGAGAGGAAGAGACAGAGTCATACAGACAGAGACAGTGGGGGGTATGAGGCTGGGGAATCTTCCTCAGGTTTAGAGAGTGGATGACTCGAGACATCATGGGCACATGGAGTGCCCTTCAAACCCACCGTCATGGCAGGGCTCTCCAAATACCCCTCACATTTTTGTTCTTTCTTGTTTCTAGTACCATTTCTTTCTGTAACACAGTAGCTGCCTGGAGCTGTCTACTCTTTGGCCCACTGTTTCACTCTTCTGTCTCTCTGGCAAGGGCCTAGGCTGGCTTTTTCACGCTCTATTTTCTGTCTCCCCTATTGCCGCTGAGGCTGGTGGGGTACAGTCTCAGAATTTTGTCTCTTTTCATCTTTACTGTTTCTGTATCCCTCTCACTTTTGCTCAGATCACTCTTTCTTGCCCCCATTTGGCCATGATTTGCCAAGTCTCCCTTCATCTTTAAATTCTCCTTCATGTTCTCCCTCTTTGTAATCGCTCTTTCCCATCCTCCCTATCTTTTTCTTCCTTTTTCCTGGAGCCCCTGCTGGCTGCTGGGCATGGTGTCCTGCCATCTGTGCAGGATGGCATGCAAGACACCTCCTGTATGGACCCCCTTTTCTACATCCAGCACTTATATTAACATCCGTATAGAAGGACACATGTAGCGATTTAGTAAAAGGCAAACCCCTGTATTAGTGAAATAGTTCACCCACCCTTTTAAGCTGATAGAATCTTTGTGTGAGTATGGTGACTATTCGTAAGAGTTAGTGAGTGTTTATTATGGTCAGAAATGTAAGTATCTAAACTTTGGCACTTATTTCACAACATTATGGCCAATAAAACAGAATGGAATGTGTTGTAGTTAAAAATAGTGTTTTGCCAGGTTTCATCAGGTTTGCTGATCCTGTAATCTGTTGTATCTGTTGTTGCTGTATAGATACATTAAATACATTTAAATATAAAATAGATCTCTTAGTGTGAGGTACAATATTTTCATTGTTGTCTGGACTTTAACCCTGCTGCACACAGGGCATCTGCAACCTGTGGTATATGCTTAATGTAATACTATTCTGAAAATGCAATAGTTTTTTGTTTGTGTTCATTTATAAAAGCATTTGTTGACGTTGTGGTGACTGGAGTTAATAGTTTTCTCGCCTTTTTATTTACCACTATGTACATCACTGTTTGACTCGTGCCATTTTCTATCCCCAAATGAATTTCTAATAGGTATTAATAATAATTAAGGGGCATGGAGAATGTCTTCAGATGTGAAGCTGTGAATGGAATGGATAAACTATAGGCTCACAGTACAAACCAAGAGTCCCTGTTTATGTGTATCACATAGCTGAAATTCAGAAGGAGCTAGATAACATCTTGTTTGGTCCCATTCTAGGGGAAGATAGCAGAGAGCAGAAAGGGCAGGAGAGGAGCTGGGTCAGAGTATTTAGAGGGAGGAGGCCGAGCTGATGCTGAAGGATGTTAGGCTGAGAGCCACGTGTTGGGGTGTGTGTGTGTGTGTGTGTGTGTGTGTGTGTGTGTGTGTGTGTGTGTGTGTGTGTGTGTGTGAGGGTGTGTGTGTGTGTGTGTGAGGGTGTGTGTGTGTACTGCACCTCGTGAGAGACAGACAGACAGGCAGTGAAGGGCTTTGTTGTTCTAGTGTAACCGTAGCTCCCGGTGTCTGCTGCGTCTGCTGCCCTACCTTTGGCACGCCGGTTCGCGACGGAAAAGAACGCTCTGGTTCCTGGTGCAGCGGCGGCGGCGGCGGCAGGGGGGGGGCGAGGGAGGCGGAGGAGGTGGAGAAGGTGGCAGCTCGGCTCAGTGGTGCTCACTGACTCAGACCCAGCCGGGGTAATTGCTCCTGCATTTTTAACGAGTGGCTGCTGCGTACACTTGGAGAAGCAGCGCACCAGAGGATCCCCGCATGGCTCCCACTGCAGCAGAATTGCCTTTCTCACCTCACTGGCTGAGGGCATCTGAGGGAGGGAGAGGCCTGTTTCGTGTTCATACCTAACCTGACATGGATTACTGTCAGTGTGTCTGTTGGTCGTCATGTGAGATGTTAATGTTGTTGCGAATGTGAACCGAATCAAGCGAAAACCCTTGCATGTGTGGAGCACTATAAAATACTTTGCAAGACAGTATTCCCATACTGATTGTGATTGTAAACTTCAGAGAGAAGAGAGGCCGCACAGACAAAGTTCTGTAGTACTCATCTGGTTTTAGCTTAATACTGGGTTGTAGTCCCAGTCTGTGGTCTGCCCCATAACCAGACGTGTGTTATGGCGAACTGAGAGAGCCTAATAGCAGTGAGTTCATAATCAAAACAGTCTTACACTTCAGCACACATGAGAGACAGTGTGTGAGTAATCCATGAAACAAAGTGTTCCTGGAAAGTGTTGCGAAAGGGAGTGTCATTTTTCTTAATGTTGTATTGCATAGTTGAAAAGTTATCTTATTTTTTTTTTTTTTTTTTTTTTTTGGATTTACACTTTGGGAAGGGTACCAGGGAATCATGTTCAGAATAAGTGTCTGGGAAAATAACTAGTGGAAAGAGAGACACAGAAAAAGAGAGAGCGGGACGATCTACGATCTCGTTTTTCACATTGCTCATTCATTTGCCTAATAATGACATCATAGTTTGACAGAGCAAATCCTTTGGCGGTGTACATCTCACTCTGAGGAATTTACATTTCATTTCCATCGTGGCCGCACAAACCGATGACCTAGTGTCTTCACCTAGATATTCAGACATGGAAATGGAGGGAGACTCCAGCCACAGACATGCAAATGGTAGTGTAGCCTTACCGCTGTGACTACTGTAGGAGGCCCCGGTCTCCCCTCTGCTGAACACATATACCGACGGCCTCTAACATTTACCCTACACAGCTGCATTAGTAGTGGCAGGCGCAATGAAAATACCGTGTCACGCATAGCTTGAAAAATGGCTCCGGAAAAAGCCAATTCTGCCATGAATGAGGATAAGCAAATAGGCATGAGGGCTTGAATAGCTGCCAGTCCTGTCGGATCCCCTTCTCACCAAGCCACAATGAGCTCCTATACAAATAAAGATACGTGCACCAATTTAGCGTAGCAGATGAACCTTTCGAAGCCTTGTCGAGCAAGTGGGGGATTACCAAGAGCAAACAGGCCTTTCTCCCAGCTCTATTTGAGTTAAATGACTCAAGCCGCCCTCTTAGATTTTGCCTGAATGGTTCCTTTGGCAGACCTTCCCAGTGCCCTAGCCGCTTCTAATGCCGCGGCTTGGGTGTATTAGTCAGCGTATGGAAAAACACTGAGTGGGACAGGTAGGCGGCATGAATTAGATTGCAAGGACACCGATGCAGGGAACAAGCGGAGCCAACACAGTCACGAACCACGATGAATGGGGAGAGTGGAGAGCAGAAAGCCTTCGGCGTTACCGACTCCAATCGGAGGAGAGATTATTATTCTTCACCAGTAATTAGTAGCACATAAACAGCCATTGGCAACAGAATTAAAAAGTGGCATTATGATATGTGTTCTCCATACAAGATCTCGCTTCTCTCCCTTTTCAATAGTTAATCACGTTGCTTCGTTGACACCCCCTGTGCACACACACACACACACACAGAGGGTAAAGGTTCACTTTTGTGGCAGATGAATGCCTGGAAATGACAAACCTATTGGAGAGTTTTATGCAGAACACCAGTGTTTCTGCTGCACAATCTGCACCGAGGCAAACACTATCTCCTCTCTCCCCTTTTCCCCTAAATTATTAAGGTCACCCACATTTGAGAGAGAAAGAGAGGGAGACAGAGAGAGCGTGTGAGAGAGGAAATGCATACACGAATCAGTGCTTTTATGTGCTCATGTCTCTAAGTAAGACAAGTCTTACTCTGTGTCTATATTAAGATACGCACAATATTACGGGTACGAGTTTTGAATAAATGCAAATGTTAGCATTTGAATACTTTTACAGTTGATGAATACTGATGTTTTTATCTTCCTGTATTTTTTGTCCTTGGGCTCTTATGAAAATGTTAGAAAACAGTGGCTTTGAAAAACAGTTAGTTACTAATTCCCTGTCTGCTTCCTCTCTCTCATTAGCTGTCTTGAGTACCCTGTGGAAGACTTGTATCCATTATTTATCTCTAGCCCCAAAAAACAACAGCTGCATGCTTGTGTAACCGCCATATGTTCTGCTTCTCCCAACATATTGGGAGGAATTACACTGTATAGGGAGATTTATATCAAGCCATATATACAGAGATCTGTATCAAGCCCTATGTAGACATGCTGCACTTGACTTATTTCCTAAATGCTTTTTCCAGGCTATCAATGGCAAATACAGTAGAAAGTTCCCCCAACTGTGAGAACTTGAACTACATTGGGTAATTAACCACGGTGGCACCTTGCCGAGTATTTTCGGATGCTCCAGCACCACTGTAACTGTCAAGGAGGAGGAGGGGGGGGGGGGCTCACCGTTAGGATTCAGCCGATAAAGCAATAAACCCTCGTAGGAGCTGCAGTCGGCGCCGTTCAGAGCAGATTCTGTGTCCTCAGCACTTTGGGCCTGCAATTAATCACTAAGCTGACATACCCCCACCTTCCTGCGAACGTTGGGTAAACACTCTGACAACGGTGAGCCAACGTTCCCCACCGCAGCCCCGGTGTAATCGTTAAGACGACTGTTGATGCTGTTGACGCTCCCCCTCTCTCTCTCTCTCTTGGAAATGTTTAGGAACTCTGTGGCCCAGTTATGTAGTCGTCCTGTAGAGCGAAGGATGATCTGCTGATCTGTTTAGGTATAGATAGCAGTTTTACAGCCAGCCGGAGCTACAGCAGGCGGCCCCACAGCAGCTCCACCCTCCTCCTTCTGGGGGTGTAGAGGACTTGGTGTGTAGCAGCATTAACTAGCATGCCACATCTGTTTAACCTGTGTGTGTGTGTGTGTGTGTGTGTGTGTGTGTGTGTGTGTGTGTGTGTGTGTGTGTGTGGGTTGGTGTGTGTGTAGGTGTGTGTGTGTGCATGCGCGGCAATTGCCACAGTAATTGGTGGAATGGAAAGCCTCTGAGCGTGTTGAGGGTTTATCAAGCGGATCACTGGCGGTGTGTGCTGTATTGTTACCATAGCGATGGTTACCAGTAGTGTGTGCTCACCCAGACCGGTGTGTGACAGCGGGTCGGACAAGGTTGCTGTAGAGACCCTAGTCACATGTATACGAGTGGTTATGTTACATTCTGTTGAACTAGCGTAGCATTAAACGGTACATTTTATTTGCCAGGCCATGTAAAATAATCTTGTTAACTGCAGCTTTCATCAAGAATTCAATCACTAATTTGTTACATATTCCTCATGAGATTATCAGTAAAATCGAGCGTGGAAATCTTTGTACACATTCAGGGCATGTGAGAGAAGGTCAGCAGGTACACACACATTTCTAACCCCAGTATACACACTGACCCACATTATCATGTGCATACATAACAGCCTGAGAGGAAACATGAGAGAGCAGGACGTGTATCGTGGAGGAAGGAGGCGGGGGGCTGTTTGTGAGGAAGGGTGGGAGCCCAGTGGAGTTCACTGAGTTCACTGGAGGGGACTGACTCTCACTCTCTCTCCCTCTCTCTCTCTCTTTCTCTCTCTCTCTCCCCCTCCCGTAGTCCCTCTCTCTCTCTCTCAACCGTGGTTGATCTGAATAATTTATCTCATATAATTTATCTCTCTACCTCTCTATCTCATTCACTCTCACACACAAACACACTCACACACACAGACATGCAATTATCTCCCCCCCTCCCCTCACACACGCACACACACACACACACACACACACGCACACACCACCCCCTCGCCCCCACACACAGACACACACACCTCAGGGGGATTGGGTCCTGGGGTTGGTGTGGAGTGAGCAAGCTGGAATCTGCACATAGGGAAACCTGATAGGCATTCCCTGTGCCAAACACATGAGGTCACCCTGACTGACTGATCCTGCCTGCCAGCCTCCCTCCGTCCTCCACTGCTGTCAGATAAAAACCTTGTATCTGTAGAAGCCAACTTCTGAGGACTTGAAAAACTTTGGGTGAGGTTTTCCCATTGATGCCTATGCATCTTTGAAACTACAGAAAGTGTTTCATCCACCCTACAGGATTATGAAGCTTACTTAGCATATAGTGTACATTACCAGTTAAAAGTTTGGACACACCTCATTGAATACACTATGTTTTTCATTATCTTAAAGCCATTTTGATCTGAATGCTCATGCTTAAATGCCCAAAATTTGTCAAAAATGCTCAAATAACAAATATAAATAGTGAAGTTGATGCCTATGTATGAATTTCTTTCCAAAGCATTTGCCTTTCCGTCAAGGCAAAGGGCAGCTACTTGAAATAATCTAAAATATAATATTATTTTGATTTAACACTTTTTTGGTCACTGCATTATTCCATTTGTGTTATTTCATAGTTTTGATGTCTTTACTGTTAATCTAAAATGTGGAAAATAGTCACTACCAGTCAACGGCCAAGTAAACTCACAATTCCTGCAAAAATCTGAAAATCACCAAAGTTATGAGGTTTTCACGCAACAGTAGCACTGAAACATATGGAAACAATGTCAATGTCCAGATTTTTAAAGTTAGGATAAAACACAAAATAAATCAAGAGAAACTCTGTCTTGGACTTCACAACCACATTGTAAATAACAAATGATAAATGACTTTGCCTCTGAGAGAGACTGTATATGCTGCTGTAAAACAATAAGTTGTAAATGCGTAATGTCCAAAAGCTGATGTCTGTAAACGTGTGGAATTTTAAAATGGAAAACTCTAAGCTCTATTGACTTGTCTTTTATCCCTAAGCAGCCCTTTGAAATGTCCACCGCAAACCCAAACAATCCTGTCAACCTAAAACACTGGTCTCCAAAGGACCCTAAACATGTGTTAGAGCTCTTTAGATCCCGGCTCCTGTTCTCTTGTCACACAAGCATGCAACATGGACCCCCACATTCAATCAGCCATTCATGCACACACACACACACACAGGCACACACATATACCATACATGCAGGCACACACACATACACACATGCATCTCTTTTCTCTAACACACACACGTACACACACCTCCCGCCCCCACACGGCACGACAGTCACCTCTCGCTCCCACGCATCTCATGTTCTCCCCATATTAGGTTTAAATGGACACGCATAATTGCGCTGGCATGGTTTGTTGTTTTTGTTGGCGGCTATCAACAGCCCCCATGATGTCTCCGACAGAGGTGATCATTGTTGCAGGCACCGCAAATCTACATCACAGCACTCGGAAATATGCTGTTTCTGTGAGGTCCCATTGTCAAGATGGAGTGGGTCTGGTTTAGAGGGAAAAAAAAAGGTAGTATTTCACATTATGCATTTGAGTAATTATATCATTACAGTAGGGCATGTGTTTTAGAAATATGGCAAATCAAAAAAAAAACAGGTTTAAAGCTGGGGCCAGTGTTAACATGATTTCTCTTGTATGGTGTGCAGTTGTTAATGCAAAGTCACCGTTCCAGCTCTTCTTCTGGTTCTTCTTACCATAACCATTTCCCCCTGGCCCAGTGCTAAGACGGGGTGAAACGAGGCGTAGCTCGAGAAGTCTGGGCATGAGAGACAGCTACACCTGTACTAACGCCAGAATACAAGCACTGTCATTCTAAGACCTAAATCAAAACAATATAATGCATTGCAGCTGTCAATATCGCTGTGGTGAGACATTCACGGTTCCACCAGTGTTTAATATTCAATTTTCTGTTTTCCACTAGTCACACAGCAGAGCAAGGCAATATCAGACTGGTTGCATGCGTTGGCCTTTATTTTCCTGCTTGTAAGCATGAAATTTCTGTAGCCTAAAATGCTGTTTCAGATGTTTTGAGCGCTCTGCTACCCTGAATAACCTTCCTTCAGGAACTAACTTCCACGAGTCATTCGAGGTTGGGCAAAGGTTTAAATAAAGCTGCGGCTTGTGGCTGCTAGCTGCCTCTATATGCTTTGCCTCCTATACGCTAGCTGGGCACAGCCTGCGCACCACACGAGGCTCTCATGTTTCCAAACAGGCTTCCTCTGCAGACTTTACCTCAGGTCTAATGCCTAGCTTGTCTAAGCTACCTAAACATGAAGCTGAAACCACAGAATGTGAGGGAAAACAACAGCTGTTAGTGCATAGTTAGTTAGTTTCATTCCAAAACACAATATATCCGAGAAAAAACTTGTTGCCTGAAAATTTTCTCACAATTCAAATATGTTAGTATTTTGCACACAATGGTCTTAAGCCTGTAACTTAAATGCTATTCCATAAATGAGTCATAAATGTCGGCAGTCATTTAATAAGACTAGTTATGTCACTTTATTTTTAAAATGGCAGCTATCTCAGTTTGGAATGAAACTCGTCATTTGAAAATGGGGTGTGCCTTTGAGCTGCAATCCTATATAACTTAATGGAAAAGGCATGGCGCTGACATCGGTACTTTTATTGGTTAAGGGTTTCATCTCTCCCACCGCCTCCCAACTAAAATCATTGCACTTAGGGGACTGTAAGGCGCTTCAGATAAAAGCATCCACCGAGGCACGTATCACTGTGCCCTGTTTTCCCTTAACAACATGACACAGGGCAGGGCAGCTATGCAGCAGATTGTAAGGCCATTCAAGATAAACTTACCCTAACAGATATTTTTAGACAGATGTTTAGTCTTGTCACTTTTTCTCAAAGCTTGTCCAAAGAGTGTTTTTTTTTTTTTTTTGCTTAATTTTTTTGTTTTCTTCTTTTCAGTCAAGAAAACAAATTTCCCTAGGGCCAAAACCATCAGGTTTGACGTCTGCTGTAGTTAAATCAAACAGGCCAACAAAAGGCGCATGCACACTCTCTCTGTCTCTCTCTCTCTCTCTCTCTCTCTCCCTCTCTCTCTCACACACACACACACACACACACACATACACACTCTGTCACACATACGCAGATACACATTTAGTGTGTCTAAACAGCCAAAGCAGATTTGTTGTGCAGCATATTGTATAGAAAGAGGGATACAGCTGCTGCACCTCCCCCAGAATGTTGAAAAGAACAAATTCTTCAGTCCAATGATGAAAAGGTATCTGCTATGCAAAGGAATAACACTGCGATAATTCAAAGGTAGTCTATAATTGTCTGCAGCTCCCTCTTTGTTCGGCCTGGGTTTCTCTCTCTCTCTCTCTCTCTCTCTCTCTCCCTCTCTCCTTCTCTCTCCTTAGCAGGGGTTTGGGTTTGTGTTGTGGGTTAGAGATGGTGAGTTAATGGAGAACGTCAAACCCTGCTTGTAGCGCTGCCTTGGCTCTGACCCGTGCAGATTGTGGAGTGACCCCAGCGGTGCGGCCACGAGGCTGCAGTTGGAATCCAATCTCCTTGGCGGGATATGGTGCGTGTTTTAGCAGCCCAGTTTGATAACTTTGCCCCCCGCCGCCTCCAACGCGTCTATCATTCCTCTAATAAAAGCTGGTTTGTTTTCACCTGTGATGACCCGGGTTAGCGGGCTCTTTTGGCTCACCGGCTGTGGTGGCACAACTGTTGAATCACATTACACCCCTTCTGCTCCCCACCCTTTGATTGGATGGAGACAGGGAAACAGAAAACCTACAATGTTCTGCCACTGCAATATAGAAGTCAATGTTAAAATGAAATAGATAAATAAAATGAACTGCTGATAATATCAACAATCATGCACAGTGACAGGCTTTATATTATTATGGAGTATTTTAGGGGTTAATGAGGTGACTGAAGTGACAAACATCAAACCACAGCAAATCAATAGGAATATGTGATATACTGAATCACTGAATTACAATCAAATCAATAGGACTACATGATACATTTAATTACAGCTGATTCATTTCAAATCATTCTAGATTCAACACTTCCCCACCCATGAAGAAGGATGATTTTATCATCTTAAAATGTCTACCCTCATCTCCTATGGTTTCGGATTACACTTACTCTTCTTCCAATTACGAGCCGGAGGGAGAAATCGATGGCTACAGACAAATGACATAGTTAAGGCATTTTGAGGGAAGCTGAAATCACACTGGGCATGATAGCCTGGATGTTTAATGAGTCATCCAGAGTAATGCTCCTCCACGCCTATTTGTTTCCTCTCCATTTGGGCCTTTTGCCGCCGTCGTTGGTGGTAATTGTCTGGAACACGCCGGCTATGACACAGCTATCCTACCTCATGCTGGGATGCATTAGTGCTGTTTTAAACGCGGCGCAGGGTGCGCATGCACCCCTGTAATTCGATAAAAGCGAATGCGGGGAGGCAGAGAAAGGGAGGGATAGAGGGCAGCAGACGAACAATGCGGCTCGCAAGTGGATCATCAGCAGGCTCTCAAGGTGAAAAGCATCAGGTGAAGGTCTCTCTCGTACTTCCTCGCTCTCCCTCTGCCTCTTACTTAGACACACGCACACACACACACACACACACAAACACTCTTTCTCTCTCTCTCTCTCTGTTCTGTTATCCAGCAGGTGCTTGGATCCGTTATTGTCTTACCTCTCCGTCTGAGCCTGAGCAGAACTCTAGGGATAAGAAGTGGGCAAGCGTCAAGCAGGACTTAAACACGCACCTTCTCAAGACTGGACTCAATTCGGGCTATTACAGAAATTGGAGAGGGGCATGGTGAGGAGAGGAGAGGAGAGACGTGAGAGGATGATGGAGAGGAGCTGGCGGAAAGGGGTGGGGTGAGGAGAAGAGACTAGGGGTGAGGAGAAGAGACTAGACAAAGACAAAGAGACTCAAGGATGAATATAGAAACTGAAAGAAAGGAAGGAAAGAGACAAAGTTCAACTGAAAGGATGATAGAGAAAGAGATGCGGCAGAGGGAGGGAGCACCAATACAATGAAATTGAAAGCAATTCAGAGAAATTGTGTCTGGGTCTGGGGGGAGAGAGGCAAGGAAAATGACGATCAGGCATCAGCAACCTGCTGAGAGTCTTCAATCTACTGCTATGGGGAGTAGATAGTTTACTGTGTTGCTTATTCCGCCACGGCTGGCAACTGGAGATTTCCAAATAATTAGAGTCCAATACTGAAGCGATTAGAAAAATGGTGGGATGGATAAATGGGGAAGGTTTTCTTCCAAGCGAAGATACTGCAATGTAGCTCCAAGGAAATGTAGTGGCGGTTATAAGTGACAGTTTTTAAACGTGTGTGTGTGTGTGTGTGTGTGTCGGCAGGCATGTGTGTGCGGGTGTGTTTATGTCCAACCCTGAGATAACATGCCAGAGTAATAGTACCAGCAACATGATTCATGCCCCCTGGGATACATTAACAGACACACCCACGCACACACACAAACATACATACCTACATACAAACATACATACACACATATACACACAGACAGACAGACAGAGAGACAGTTATGATCATGTGATTTCTTGTTGGTGACTCTGTCACAAATCTGAGTCTCCTCAAGATCATGTTCAATCTTCTAGTCTTTTCCCCTTGACTCTGTCCTCAGTGAGCTGTGTGATGCCTTGTCAGCAGGTATTGGGCCTAATCTCTGCCTACCAAAAGGCATGCAGGGCAACCTGTCTGTGTTTTTTATTATTATTATTTTGTAAGATCTGATACATACCATCTTGTATAAATGCATAAATGCATAATACATAAATGAAAAAGGTATTCCCCAAAGCCTCGGCCTGTGATTGCTGACTGCCGAACAGACGTCAATGCATTATGCAACAGCGTCATCGTAAGGTCACCGTCTATCTGAATACGCTTTAAAGATGTCCTTTTTACCCCAGCACTACTGACACGACTCCCTGCTCCAAAAAGAGTAGCGGGGAGAGTGGTACCAGCTCCAAGGGTGAATATACCCCCGCCACACTTCACTCTCAAAGCATGTGAAAGGAAGCCTGCTCCCACATGCACAACTTGGTGTGCTTCAAGGTGCTACTTGGATTTCAAGGGAGGCCTTTTAACTTGAAACCAAACAGAGGCGAGTCAATTCTTTCTCAGTTTGCCTGGGAAAAAAAAAGCCAGCTGCTTTTGTTTTTTGGTCCCAGCAGTGCTGAGAGTATTAAGCCTGCCCACCAATTAGGGCCTGCCGATTCTTCCAGTCCATGAATTATTAAGAGCAGCCCATCGACAGTGAGCAGTGGCGGAGGGCAAGAGAGCACAGCCAAGGCACCTGAGCACCACAGCTGCATCGCCTGTTAACGCGTTAGCTGTCTGCATCCATACTGCACCGCTCTAACCCCGTTATAATTACATGTGCCCTCCAGGATACTGTATTCCGGTGTTTTGTTTTTGTGGTGATTTTAATTATTTCCAACTACAAATTGGATAAATGCAGCATTTATTCGACAACACACATGTTTGAGAAAAAGAGAAAAAAAATGGAGCGACAGAGAGGATAATGTGCGGTGTTAGATTGCAACTAGCAACACCGGCTACCCTCAAGGTCAACCAATTCATTCCTGTTGTAGAAATTATTGCCTAGTAGTAGCTGAGGCAATGAGGTGCTGTGAACCTTGAGAGCATGTCTATATAGAAGGTCTTCACGGCAATATACCAGGGGGGAAGCCTCCTCGTTAACTCCCCATCCAGCGCTCCGGCTAGCTCCGCTGCCCGAAACATGACCCGAAGATTGCACTGGCCAAGGCCTGCCAATGCGCCTCGCTTTTTTGGGGAACACCAAGTTAATGTTCCAGAGCACCATCACCTCGCCATAAATAAGTCTTTGAGACAGTGCCAATGGGCCATAACTCTTGAGGAATGACAGGAGCGCTGCGAAATTAGGTGCCCGTCAAATGTGACTCCTGGCGATTGTCAGTACTTAAGATGCATTAGAGAGAGAAGGAGAACTGCTTTGTCTGGGAGCCCCTGCCTCACTGGATAACAGAGCTATCATTATGCACAAATAATTGGATGCATTTCTTTTTTTTCTTTTTTTTTTTCTTTCTTTTCACCAGTGGGCTGTCTAATGTAGCAGAGTTGTCAAATAAGTCCGTCGGAGGGAGAGAGAGTGAGCCGAGACTGATTACTTTATGTGAATGACTTTTTTCTCCCGGAATTGAAATCATTTAGAGCAGTTAAGAGAGGAGTGGGACTATGGAGAGAGGGAGATATGTGGGTATTGTGGCACGGCGGGGCTTTTAAGTGTGTTGTGATTTAGTTATTTATTGTTTAGCTGCAGGGAACGAGGCGAGAAGAGAATGCTGGTCTCTCAGATGTCTTTAAATAGTGTGCCTGGCTGCCTGTTTGCCTGCCTGCCTGCACTCAGAAATGGCTGGCTCGATCTCCGTTTGGTAATATACATTAGCCATGGTCCTGTTTGTCACCAGAATAGCGCAAATGCCCTTTAGCTGGCATTACATTCAATGTTTTCTTCTCTGCTGCTCCCTTGTTTCTGAATAAGCACCGGGCCAGAATAGTTTAATGCTCACACAAGAGCTCTGTTTCCCTCATTTATCAGTGCGCCTCTCTCTGTCTGAAACACACACACACACACACACACTGATGTGTCGTGCTGAGCTCAGGCATGGCACACTGGCACAAGTGGAAGAAATTGAGTCCTTGAGTCAAGAAATCACAGAAATAAACATCCCTCGATTTGTGTGTTTCTCTCTCTTTCTGTCTCTTTCTTTTTCTCCCTCTTGCTCATTCTTTTTCTTCAAATGCAATTGACAAAAGCAGCAATTTCTACAATCTCAGAGCAGATTACTCAGTTATGGGCCGGGCGGCTTTGGAGCTCACTTTCATTTGCCAAATACTGACTGAAAAACTGCATGCATGTAGTACAGAAAATATTCTTTTGGACTATTTTGTAGCCTGCCTTTCATGACAGCTGGAAGATACCAAGGCAACATACCTGCAGCAGTACATGGAGTGATTTTGTATAGGTCAGTTTGAGGTCAAGATAACATCTACACAACAAATTGTCCAGTGTTTATAAGTGTTGATTTTTCTGTGACAGCTATTTGGAGTTGACAAGTGTTGATTGGAGAGCTGTTTGTCCACTCGTAGAGCTGATATGGCTACGGGGCGACTGTTCAAAACTATCAAGTACTGTTACGAGTAACTAGTGTTAAATGAACTCTGATGGGCGACTTCTATAAACACTGTCATAGTGTTGATTTTTACGCTTGAATTAAACTCACATTTTTGCTGTGTGTGCATGGAAAGCCATACAAACATATACCCAACAGTGATTGGATGGGACATTTGGACCATAGCTGTCTAAAAGAATGCCATAGCAACTGATACCCTAACAGTTCCCTACAATGATAGAAGGTTGAATAAGACAATGTTGCCTGCCAGCAAACACAATCGGCGTCAAATCACAGTTTTGGCTAACTCTGTTCTCTAAATTTAGTTCCAGGAAACAGAAATAGAATCACTTAGAAGTGTTGAAGCCGAAAGATTCAGAAGCCTTGGTGTCAGAGACGTCTGCTGCCGAATCTGTAGTGTGATGCTGCCTTTCTCTTTGACTGCATCCATTTAGCTTTTCTTCTGGCCTGTGTTGCTCCCAAACCAAGATCTGAGGTTATAAGGTCTAGACATCAAGGATGTTTCCTTGACAACAATACATATAAGTTCATAGACTGTGGACCAGAATCTTTTGGACCAAGGGGGCATGCTGGTGCTGTAGAGGCCTGGTCCCTTGTCAGTCCATAAGTTGTTCACTTCTGTAAATCGTGACTCAACCTAGGGCTGGGCGATATGGACCAAAAATCTTGTCTCTGTAATTTTAGGCCCGAATGGCGATACACAATATATATCTCGGTATTTTCTACAAAGTGGGCTAACTGTTCAGTTGTAAGTAGGGCTGGGCGATATGGACAAAATCAAATATTACAATATTTTTTACCAAATACCTTGATATTGATATTGCGACAATATTGTAGGGATGATTATTGGTGCTTTCACAAAATATTTACACAATGAGATTTTTGATAAATAATCATCAGTAATGTGGATATAATGACTAAGTGGGTAAAGGAAAAATAATAGAACAGCTAGAACAGTCTGGTAAGTTCAGAAAATCACATCACTTTACTGTAATGCAGCCTTTAAAACCAGGAAAAGACAACACTTATGCCATATCACGATATTACGATATCCAAAATCTAAGACGATATCTAGTCTCATATCACGATATCGATATAATATCGATATATTGCCCAGCCCTAACTCAACCTCATTACCTATAGTCCCTGCTCTGCACCTGCAATCCAGCTGCAGCTTTCACTGCAACATCAAGCTGGCTATCTGCTGTCTTTCTCTTTGTCTGCCTGCCTTTCTGTTTATTTCAAGGTTAGACTCACTATGATATCACCCCATGCCCTTCAGGACGCCACTGTGTGACTATGGATTCTTTGTCAGAAAGTGTAATACCTGTATAAAGCAGAGAAGCTCTATACTACTTTACCATAGTTCTACTCTGGCGGCTCAGACAGATTAACAGATCGATGAGTCTCGAGATGAGTCTTAAAATATGCTTGGCAGAGTGTCCTGGGGCCAATGGGATTGAAGCGAGATAAGTTGGGCCGCCTGCGGGGCATGAAGCAGCCTGTAATTGATTAATTATGCATTTCCAGCCCATTCTTTCTCAGCCACAAACGGAGGAAGGCCACCCTGGTCTGATGGCTGCTGTCTGTGTGGCATGCCTCGCCTCCTTCCCCTCCGCAGTGTCGTCTAAAATAAAAAAATAAAAAAATAAAAACACCGCATGAGGCTCATTGTCATGGTAATGGTGCATCCGTGGTTGTGGGCTGACCCGTCCATATTCAGCCCACAATGAGTCTGCTGTCTTGGGTATTTAAAAGGGGGTCTGCCGCTGGCGGACGACTGAGCCAAGGAGCTTCCTGTTCATGTGGTAATCTGTGCTGCAGTACAATGGAGCGAGCGCTGTTCCCTCAGAGCCCAGCCCCGCACATTCAGCAGAGAATGGAGGGCCACACACCACAACAATAATAGTCCACCGCTATCGTCTCATGGAAAGACTCCATTGGAGGGTAAATAAATAGTTTAGAAACCTTTTAGCAAGTACAATGGCCCAGACCACTGCTGATTTTCATCTTTGATGTCTCCTCACAATTTGCCATGGCTTATGAAAATATAATGTAGGGCCTGGAAAGCTGACGACTGAAAAGAATGTGGAAAGTAAATTGTATTTTACCATTGAAGGAGTTCTGTAAAGAGTTTGAAGTGTCTGGTAATGAATAAGAAGATGACTTTGGATAGTTCTTGTCATACAGTATTTTATAGTGAAATGTAATGTACCATTTATGAAATCAAATTGGCAGTCATTAGTTGAGCGACGATACAAGAGTATATTGTTTATGTTCCACTATGTTTTAACTGCTTGCAAAAATTTGTTAGAGTCAAGGGTAACATATAAAAAATACAACAAAAGAAAGAAAGCTTAAGTCGTTCTTTAATTTGCTGAAGCAAAAAAGCCTTTATTGCTATGGCTGCTGTACGTGTTTCCAGAAAGTTGCCTTCATTGGGAGCATCTCAGTAAAAGATCCATTTAAAACTGCTTTGAACAATTGTCAGAGGGAAGAACCATAATCCTTGGCTTTGATTCATAAAGCGTCTCGGAACAGGATTGCTGATCGGGGACCATTGCACATCTCATACTGAGATTTATGGTCATTCAACCTGCACTGTGATCCTAGATTAGCACTCCTATTCTGGGCTGTATTATGAATAGATACACATGGAGAGGCTGAGTGGGGGGAAAAAATACACTATTGGGGTACACACTCATTCCCCACTCATAGATTCCCATCCAAGCCGCGTACGTAGGATCATCGGTGAATCAAATCTAAAACTAATTTATTTTGTATTTTTGTAATCCTGTCATGATGTTCCTTTCACATATTGGGCTGTCTTCGCTGTCAACACACCGCAAAATGGTAAGAATTAATAACTTTAAACAACTTTGCAGATGTAAATTAGGACTGATAGCATCACTGGCGAGTTTGCTGTACCCCGCGAGCGCCCAGATGGCCTGTGTTTATCTATACTGGCCCCGGTCCCTTACCGTGTCCAAGTGTTGCACGCAGTAAACTCTTCCCCCAGCCCAGTGAGGGCACGGCAGGCCTGAGTCACTGAGGCAAGCAGTCAGGCAAGGGGGAAACATTACACCATTACACTCTCCTATTCCACAGCCATGGTGACTTATCTCATGAATAAATCACACTACCAAGGGCTGGACGACTCAAACGCTGCACCTCTTCACCATTGGCAGAAGTCTGCATCCCTATCCATCTTTCTCTCTCTCTCGCTCTCTTTCTCTCTCTCTCTCTCTCTCTCTCTCTCTCTCTCTCTGTCCTGTTTCTCTCTCATTCTCTCCTCTCTCTCTATCTCTCCCTTCCTCCTTATTTCTTACATCTCTCACTCTAGCTGGCTGCCCGACAGTGCTCACTTTATTTATCACGCGATTGTGACACTTTTGGATAAAGCTCCACACCCGCACCGATTGGACTCCGCTCGGGAGAGCTGGGAAGCACACATCATTCCTCTTTGGTTTCCAGTAAGTCATGGGATAGACAGGCCTTGGATGGTCTGCCCAGAAGAGGCTGACATCCTTCCTTTAAATCACTCTGAGAGGCGCTTCTGAGGGGTCACTAACTCAATGGTCATGCCAATGTGCGGAACCAACAGAAATACTCAAAACACCTACTCTGATAATAGATACTGAAATAGATGGATGAATACGAAAATACTAAAACAGGAGGGGAATCATATTTGAGCTCCCCCTTGTGATGTGTAAGCCCTTCTTTTCCTGACACATCCTTCTTCACTTGTCTCTCGGTGTGACATATCCAGGTGCAACGAGGCAGGATAGCGAGCGGTGATTCCTGAGATGTTACAATGCGGCATTGTTCTCACATTGACCCTGAGTAAAACGATCCCCTCCCTAGCCTCGCTGTCTGCTGGTGACGGCAGCCTTGCAGTATGCGAGCTCAGGCCGGAGGAGGGAGGCGGGCGGATGCAGGGGTTTTTTGTGTTGAGTAATGGTGATATTCCTTCGAGGGGGTTCGTTGCTTAACACACTGTGCAGAATCTGGCACAGCGTCTTCTTTGGCCTACTAAACTCTGCTCAGCACCATGCAGAAACTCCCCGATGGCTGTCAGGAGAGGGAGGAGAAAGGGGGTGGAGAGAAGGAGGAGAGTGGCCAGGAGAAGGAAGAAAAAGGGAAGATGAAGGAAAAGGAGAAGGAAGAAAAAGGGAGGATGAGGAGGAGTGGAGTGGAAGGAAGGGGAAATGGAGGGCGAGCAGCCGGATGAGGATTGGGATGGATTTAGAGATAGATGAGAGCTGACTGAAGGGATTGGACAAGGTGAAGAGAGGGAGGGATGGAGGAGGACAAGGAGGGGATGGATTCAGTGATGGAGGGGTAGAAGGCAGGAACACTGGTACACTGGTTAGGTGGTGAAGTTGGTTCAGTGCCTAATGAAAGTACAGTAGTTGGGTTGTGATGGTGATGGTGAATTTAATGCCTAAAGTAGACTATCCAGCGCCACCTCAAAACATAAGCCTCTAGCAAATAATACTGTGCCAATCTAGATCCCATCCAGAAGCACAACAAAGTGACTTTAAATGGCACAATGCCTCATGGTAGGAATGCTAATAGTTATACAGCTTATCCTAACTTAGTGACAGTTTACAGATCAATTGGTAATTGAAGCCCTCAGACAAAGAACCAAAGCCTGTTTTAAAATTTTTGTGGACTGTTAATTTCAAATCCCTTTTATTTAGACAGTATTTTGAGGTGTTAATGTAGATTTATATACTTTCAGGCGATGTATAACATTCTCAATAGAAATATTTGGATTCAGTATTCGTTTGAACTCATGCTGACTGTTGACTCTCTGTGCAGGCCTGATTTTTTTTTTTCATCATGCTCCTGTACTTTCCCACTGCTTTTTTTTTTAAACACTCCCGCAGGTTTGCTTGCCTGCTACTACATGACTTTGTCCCAAACCCCATCAAAATCCTATTTACAGCTGGCCTCACAATTAGAGAATGATTGGATGATGTACAATGTACAGAGTAATGTTTTCAACACTTATTCCAAACGTATACCTATTATATAGACAAAGAATTGGATACATTGCTGGTTTTGTGCCTCATGCAGCTTATGTCTGTCGGCACTTTATAAACATTTGAGCAATCCAAAATGAATGTGGGCCAAAAGCTTACACCGAATTATTATCTCACAAAATCTACTCTGTCTATTGCATGTCTATTAGCATCACACTCACCACCTCACTCCTGCTCCAACTTGTTCAGCTGATTTGGCTCCTTGGGTAAACGGGGAATACGGCCCGTTTGGTCAGGAGCCATGTGCTAAATCCTCGGATATGTTTTTCAGATGTATGTCATAAAATACCCCAATAAACTACGACAAACCGGCCATTCTTCCCCAAGCTGATTTGTCATGGCTCTTTCAAGCCTTCCTGCCACAGCAGCGGCTGGTGTTTAGTGCCAGTATTTAGTCTGGCGATTGTCATAGACGCTTCAGTGAATATATATTCCTTGGGGGCCAGAAGTGACATTCCAGACCCAGTGCAACTACTTTGCATGTGAAAGAAGCCTGAATATTCAAAGGGAAGAGGATGTGTGTTCTTTCCTGTGCACATTTCCATACCTGTCTGCATTTATGTGTGTTTATCTTGTCATCTTTGTGTTTGTGTGCACGTTTGTGTGTGCATGTATGTTGTTCTTATATTTGTGCGTATTCATTGTGTTTTTGTGCCTCTACATTTTGTGTGTCGATGCCACTATGCCTTTGATTATCTGTGTCTTTATGTGTGTGTGTGTGTGTGTGTGTGTGTGTGTGTACCACGCATTTTAGAGGCAGTGTCAGAGAAAAGTGTAGAGGAACAGAATTTCTCCTCTCTGGCTCACACTGGCTTAATTGGACAGAGAGGCTTGTTACATCGAGCCTGAACACACACACACACACACACACACACACACACACACACACAGAATACACACAACAAGGGGCAGAATAAAAACACTGGTACGCAAAAAATAGCATGTACAGCCACATTCACACTATGAATGCACAGGATTGTAGTTTCAGTACCGTAGCATCTCCTGGGCATTTGCTGTTTGCACTGTTCTTTAGTGTATGGAAAAATAGACAGAATGTGAGTCAACTATTTGTAATGGCAATGTTAACATCACTCAATCATGCAAGCATTACCCAGCACCTTTAACATATGGCTGCAGACACATAGTCACACACACACACACACACTCAGGTCAGTGTCAGGCAGTAACTCATAGACTAGGACGGTGGGTGCTAGTGGCCTTTGAGACTATCTCCCGCTCCTGCACCAATTACAGCCTTATTTATGAATTTGAGCACAGTTGACCTTCTGGAAGGGGAGACGTAAATTTGTTTGTCTGGAGGATGGCGTAACAAATGGCATACTGGGACAGCCCTAGCTTCCTCTCTATCAATCTATGTCTCTCTGTCTCTCTCTCTCTCTCTTTCTCTCTCTCTCTATGTGTGTGTCTCTCTCTCTCTCTCTCTCTCCCCCTCTGGCATCCTCCACACTTCAGTAATAACTCTCATCAACTAGTCAGCCGGTCAGCTAGCCAGGCAGTCAGTCATTCAGATACAGCAGTCAATCAACAAGTTAGTCCTCCCAGCACGGCATAGGACTGACAGACAAAAGCCAGTGGAGACAGAACCAGCTATGTGTGTGTATGTTTGTGCGTGTGTGTGTGTGTGTGTGTGTGGAAGTGGATGCTATTGACAGATGTATATGTGTGAGATGGAAGACATATTTTTGTAGCATAAGGGAGAGGCAATGAGGAAAGAGACATTGGGCTTAATGTCAAAAGTGCATGCTAGTGATGTTCTTGTGTGTGTTTGTATGCATCTCTTTCTCTCTCTTACTCTCTCTCTCTCTCTCTCTCTCTCTCTCTCTCTCTCCCTCTCTTTCTCTCAATCCTGTATGTGTTAGTGCAGCTCAGGGCAGGATGCCAGTCCCATGTGCGTGACTGGATTGACAGACATTTGTCTCAAAAGAGAGACGGGTCACACTGAAGTGAGCTAACCCCCCCTCCCTCCCTCCCTCCTTCCCTCCCTCCATCTTCCGTCTCTCCATCTTCCACAGCCCTCTGTTTGTGCTTACACTTCCTGTGAGAAACATAACTGACTCCTGAAGAATGTGCCCAATTAGAGAGAAAGAGAGAGAGGAGTAGGGGGGGAAAAGGGAAAAAAAAGAGATCCTTGCTCTCTGCGGTCGTATTCCGGCTGTGGCTTCCTTTCTAATATTTGTTGCTCTGTTTTACACATAAATGGAACTTTGCAGTGAAGGTCCTTTGGGTCCAAATCTTTTGGGAACGGAGGGCTTTCCTGGCAGCATAATGTTCAGATGGCTGAAATGCATTGAAATACTGGGGGCAAGGCTCATTCAAATTATAAAGCACTACCCACAGATTCACACAAGTTCTGTTGAATGTAATTTGGGGTCAAAGAAACAACAACAACAACAGCAAAACTTAAATGGGATAATTCAACAAGTTCAAATAGTTCCAACGCTTTCAAGCACTTGCACACAATTACTGGAATATAGTTTCATTCTTTATTCTCATTTGGCAGACCTGTCAGCTCAGATATCAGGGATTTGGTTAAACAAGTGACTTGGGGACTGTAACCATACTTAGCCTCTCAGTTACAACAAACTGAAAATTGTTCTGAACACAAGGTTGCAGCTGCTGTCACTAGTGTTCAATTTAACAAACCAAATGGTTTTGTTATAGTCCTTTTCTAATTGAAGGTAATTGCAGAGCGTAGCCACAATAGACCAGTGATTGTTGTGTTTTATGGTGTTGGATCAAATATAATTAAAGCCCTATAATAATTGACTATATCAATTGCACATGTAGATGTTGATCCTAGAGGGGTTGGATTTATGGATTTATGGATGGAAAATGTTCCGGTAAATATAATACAAATACAGGCGATATAAGCACAAACCTTTACATTTCAAAACTACCCAGTTACATGCAATAATATGATATTTAGGTGTCATAAGCTATCAGTTGTTGTTTCAAAATCTTAATTTCAGTGTGGAAAAAATTGTCTTCAATTCAATGAAATATAAACAATGCCAGTATAGCTGGGTGTCTGTGGCACTACCAGTAGTACACTCAATCCTAGATTAAGCCTTTTTTTTATTTTTTAAGAGACAGTGGGTGCCAGCGAAGGCTCAGTTGGAGACAAAAGTCTGGAACCTTCTCTTTCTCTCAGTCTGTCTCTTTTTCCCACTTTGCCTTCCTCTCGCTGTCCCTTTTTTCTTGCGCTGTCTTTAAACTTGCGTCTCTCTCCTCCCACTCTCTCACTCCATCCATCCTGCAGTCTCCACTCCCACGCTAGCTAGCTTGCAAGCGGACCCAGCTGGCTGTAATGATGACAAATCAGCCCAAATATTTATGTCCATTGAGTTTCGCTTTGGCTCTGCCCACGAATCGCTCTCTGCCTTTTTTTTTTACTGATCCCTCTGCAGCGGTCACCTCGCTCGCAGCCAAACCGTCGTAATCGCCCTCCACAAACACACTTCAACCCTGGTCATGTCACCTAAACACCGGTTGACTGTTAATGTCCGCAGAGAACCAAGTTTATGATTGTCAGAGGAGTGGTGTAAACACAGAAGCACATGGTGTGCTTATGCAGATTTTTGTGTGGGCCTAGCCTGGTGACTAACCTGCTCTGTATAAATGCAATGTACTCTGTGTGTACTCTGTTTCTGTGGAGCTTGAAAATGGATTCTTACATTCTTTGTTCAGAGTTGACAGTTCATTATTGAGCTGTTGTTGAATAGAATTAATATAGTGCATCCCTTGGCTGTTAAAAGTGTTTATGTACCATAGTGTATTTAAATGTTTCTTCTAATCCAACAGAAAGAAGCATTAGCACAGGCTCCCATATATTTATTACAAACTTTACTGCAACTCATTAAAACTGTCATCTTTATCAGATGTAATCCATTTATTTGCCTGGTAAAAAAATAAACGTAATCTTTGTCTTAGTACCAAGGGCAAACCATGATGCGCAAAGTCCTATCCTGCTATACTTCATGCATGTTTTTATTGGGTTGTGTGTTGTTAAGAGGTAACTATTAATGTCATCATGGGGATGAATAATTGTAGGTGCTTTAATTGTTTCAGTAAGATGGGGTAATTGTTTGGCTTGAACAGATAGGCGACGTGCAAAAAGTTTAGTGCCTTTAAACGATACTCTCTGTAAAACCAAATTGTGTGCAGACTAGCCCACCCAACTGCATGGCTGAGAAATAAAGAGAGAAATAAGATTAGAGGTAATAAAGGGCTTGTGTGTTAAAGGGCATTCCAAGCATTTCATGCAAAATGGGGGGAAAATAGTGATGCTAAACTGTTGTTGGATTACATTTGACAAATAAGCTTTTCAGGCTATAAAGTTTTGAAGAAATAATGAATCAAATTAAACAATTTACCGGTACCACAAACTTGTTTTTTGAGATTAAGCTTCATTTTGGAAGGGAGCACAGACTGTGACCTGTAAATGGATATTTAACAATCAACCAGTCCCACAAACTTCTGCTCACTTTACAGTTTCTCCCACGTTCTTAATTTGCTTTGCTTTGCTTTATAGTAATATACACACAGTGTATATATAATATATATGCTATTTTCTAGTTCTTAGGATTCCATTGTTGTTCTGTGCCACATATTTATTACAAATCTTCTTATAACTGTGGTGATTCATGACTATTTATTGATCCTACTTGTCTGGATAAGAGCAACAGTTAAATCCCTACAATGTAAATGTACATAAATGAAACAGTAAAGTAAGGATCCCATTCCAAAAAGCTGTATTTATCCATTTTCATTTATAAAAAAAGAAAACGCACTCTAACATAATTCCATCCTTGTGCTATTTTTTGATGCCAGTCTTAAAATAGCTAATAACACAAGTGTTTTTTTTCCTAACAGGCTTGACTTTCATGCAATCACTTTAATGCTATTTTCTAACATAAATGCCAGTTTGTTTCCAGTTGATGAATATCTCATTATGAAAGGAAACACTTACAAATGTACATTGCTTGCACTGTACCTTCAAGCAACAGCCTTGTTCCGTTACAGGCCTAACACTATTTCCCCATCATGTCGCCCCTTTGCAGCCAAAACAGTTGACTCTGGCTTTTTTAAACAGGCTGTGTAGCTGCATAAAGCATTTCTTGTTTACTTCCATAACTCTTGGCCTCTCTGTCAGATAACATGTATGCATCCTATCTCCCCCCTGGGAAAGAGACGGCCTCTATTTAAACTCCGGGTTTCTATATCCAGACACATGGACGTCCTGACATGGAACGTAACATCCCACTCTTATCTGCTTGAGATAGAAAGAGAGAGGGAAAGAGAGAGAGAGAGAGAGAGAGACCGTATAGGGAAAAGGAAGAGAGGGAGAGACAAAGAGGGGAAAAAAGGAAAGGGAGAAGAAGCTACAGAAAGAGACAGAGGGAACTACAGGGATAGAGAAAGGAAGAGGCACGATAGAGAAAAGAAGGAAAGAGAGAGCGAGGGAGAGAGAGAGAGCTTCATCTCCTGCTTGGAAAGAAACCCTAGATGGGCCAATCAGCATATTTAAAAATAGCCCCCTGTGTCGTTGTCCACAGCTTACTAGCATCCCAGATCCCAGATCCCAGTGCTTTTTGTTTTTTACAGAGGAAGAAGGCCCGCAGGCTAGCGGAAGCCCAGAGAGAATAAGACACAGTCACAGTGACTTGCTCTCTTCTACAGTATCTCTCTCTCATTCTCTCTCTGTGTCTCTCTCTCTCGTTTCACTCACTTCCCCTGTATTCATTTTTTGATTGTTGTTCTCTCTTTCTCCCCCTCTTTTTCTGTTCCGGCTCTTCTCTCAGGCTTTGACCCCAACCTCCTCATACCTTTATCTCTGCCTATCTGCCCTCTCTCTTTACCCGTCTTCTCTCTCTCTCTTTCTCTCTCTCCCTCTCTCTCTGTCATCCCCCCCTTCCTCCCCCTTCCTCCTGCACTCTCTCTCCGTTCCCCCGCATACAGAGAGCTCTCAGTCTTCCCTATTAGGAGACATTGGCTGTAGAATCAGCAGCAGTTACATTCCCAGGCGAGTTGGAGATGATTTGCTATTCGCTCCTCTGGCTATGGGTTTACCTCGACAGGCATAGACGGTAGCTCTCTCTCTCTCTCTCTCTCTCTTCTCTCTCTCTCTCTCTCTCTCTCTCTCTCTCTCTCTACCTCTCTACGTTCCTCCCTCTCCTTCTGCATTGAGATGTGGCTGCGGTTCTCAGAACACATGTTTAAGGGCTAAAGGTTTGGAAGCAGCTATCCAGGATGGATGGGGGATTTGTGTTCCTCCCGTGCTTAGAGGCTGCTGTGAATGCAGCCGACCGCCGAGCTAGCTGTTAGTTCTGGCAGTTTGGAAGGGATGCCTCGGGGACTATGCTTGTCTTTAAGAGTCTTTGCAGAGATTTTGCCAGCATGAATTAATGGAGGATGAGCTGGGAGGTTTTTTTTTTTTTTTTTTTTTTTAATATTTATTTTTTGCTTCAATTTAAGGAGACTGCTTGTCATTTTTTATGGCAGTTTTTTTTTTCTGGAGTGACTTGTTGAAAGCAAACGCATGCATGCACAGACACAGACAGAAATACACACGCGCTCACACACACACACACACACACACACCCTCCTGCAGTGTGACAGCTGATCTCAAAAAAGCAGTGGTCTGGCCGTGGGGGGCTGGGTTGGGTTGGGTTTGTTTTCTGATATTGACAGCATGTCTGTGCCTGGCCCTGTGCCAGTGTTGAGCTAGCTCTCTCTGGCTGCGGTGGCCTCCTATAAATCAGAGCCAATTACCACGCTGGTGCACAGCCGCCTCTCCTCCAGTCACAGCCCTGCCCAGCCCAGCCCTGCAAAGTGCAGAGAGGAAGGGAGGAAGGCAGGGAAGCCACAGCCCTGCTTTCATACCAATTACTACTGTGACTGCCCTCCTCTCTATTTGGCAAACCTCATGTATTCGCATAGCATGTTTCCCCCTTTTCTTAAGGGTGTGAAAAGTAAAGCTTCTTACTCCCTTCATCGCGAGTTGCGACCCGGTTTGGAAAAATGAACAGAAACTGTATACTTGATAATTGTATTTTTTGCAGAAACAAACAAACAAAAAGCAAAACAGTACATGTGACCCAAATCTGGAATTACATATAGAAGGGACTGCCTTATGTAAAGATACAATCAACTTGGGAAAAACAACTTTCCAGGTGCATAAACACATTCATGGAATCGGGCTACAAGGTGTGGGATGTAAGTCACTACACATTGTGATTATTGGTCATGATGGCTTTTTCAAAATGTGTTTTATTGTGTATTATTTGTCATGGTTTGATCCAACAGTGGTTAAAAATGGCGTATGTATATAAACAGGTTTGCACACACATACATAAGGAATCCCTATGTGCAGGTATATAGTCAAACACACAAATACACAATATTCACACACCGTATTTTCAGGTCTATGTATTATCATTACTCCTAGTGACAGAAAGGGCCAGCTGCGGACCAAAGAAATGTGTGTGTTGTCCTTGTGTGGGTGTGTGAATATACAGCACGGCGCTGTATGCCCTCAGCCTATATAGCGTACGATAGATTTATCATCCGCACTTAATACACTCATAAACATTCTCTGGCATGTCACGGAGGCTGTGAACCCCCCTGCATGGCTGGCTCAGTAAATTGGGCCTGTGTAAACCATTCTGCCCGTCTAAAATACAGCGCGGCAAATTGAAATCCCCAGCAAGCCTCTGTAGCGGCATGTCACAGCTGGGTAGGGAGGAGGGAGAATGGAGGTTTTTCTCATTTACCACCTGGAGGTTTTTGAAGTGTCATAACCACCTACTCCCTCACACTCTTTCTTTCCTTCCCTCCCACCTTCCCTCTCCTCTCTCTATTTCTCTCTCTCCTTCTCTCTCTCTCTCTCTCTCTTTCTTTCTGTTTTTTTTCTGTCTTGCGCTCTCTCCCTCTTCCTCTTGTTCCCTCCCCTCTCTTGCTGAAATACCCTTTGTCAAGTGCTGTATTCAATCCCCATCATGCTGAAATGTGAGGCCTGTATTTATTATATATTTGAGATGCCGGATCTTACAGGCTGACAGGCTGAGGGTAAACAGCAGTCACGGAATCATCCGGAAAGAGAAACAAGCCCAGTTATTAACCTCCAGTGGGGCGAACAGAGGAAGCCAAGGGGGAATGAGACAAAAAAAAAGGGGAAAGCATTTTTGGCCATACTGTGTGTGTGAGTGTGTTTGTGAGAATGTGTGTTTATGTGTTCAAGCAACAGCCAATCGTATGCACACTACTTTCACTCCCACGCATGTACACATATCTCTCATGCACACACACACACACACACACACACACACACACACACATATCCCCACATACAAGTCCATGTACCACATTGGGCAAAATGCATTAAAAAAATGCTCCTCCGATACAAAAAGATGTCATTTATTTACATTTACACAAAACAATTTATTAAGCTCTGAACTGCCTTTTGTGTTTTTTGCCAGTGTGACTTTTTCAATTTTTCTTGTCCATTTTTGCTGGTCCTACGCAGCTATAGCTTCTAGCAAGAGAGTGAAAACCTCCTATGTACTTTTGCCGTTTACAACATTTATACAAATCCACCCTTAAACGCACAAACCCCATCCCACACATCCACCCAGCAGTCAGCATTCCTCAGAGACCTTCGGCACCCTTCCCATTCCTCATCCTGGGGGACCCTTCCGGCTTTTTTTTTTCTTTTCCCTTGGATAACCTCCCTCTCTGTCTCTCGCCCAGCACTGTAAGTAATGGGCTGGTTTTGACCCTCCATGCCTCATTGTGTAAGATTTCAGCTTCTGACCTTAAAAAATGAAAGCAAATCGATAGGGCGGGACACATGAATTCCAAAGCCCAGGATGCAAGCCAAGTCTGGAGGAGGAGGCGGAGGAGGTGGAGGAGAAGGAGGAGGAGGGCTGAGTATTACTGGAGGGGTGAGACAGAGAAAGAGAGAAAGAAAGAGTCTGAAAAAGAGCGAGAGAAAGAGACAGAGGCTTTCAATTAACCTTCAGTGCAGGCACCCACTCTGTACAGTATCTCCAGTTTGTGCTGGTGAATTTGCATGTAAATTGTGTGTCACACAGTACGTTAAGTATAGTGTGTATAATTTGAAGTACCGTGGACTAGGGAAAAAAAAATAGAGGGGAGGGGAGGGGAAGGAAGGTGATTGCAACAACCTCGTCGAGGCTTGAACTGCATCTGTGTGCGTGCCAGAGACTGTCAATGGCAGAAAATAACTCTCACGGAGCACTCAAGAGCAGCATGGAGAACCGGAAACATGAATGACCAGAGGGTAGTTCTGCTCTATTCACACCACTTTGTGCAACCAGGGCGACCAAGTGTGGCTGCGTGATGCACAATCTGCCAGAGGAGAGTGGTGGTGGCATTTTGTGTGTGTGTGTGTGTGTGTCTGTCTATGAGTGTGACTTCTATGTCAAATAGGAGTTTTCGAAATTGTCATCTGCGTATGTATGTGTGTGTTTGTGTATGTGTGCATGTCTGTGTGCGCGCATTTGTGTGTCTGAGTGTTGTGAAGTTTCAGTGTATATGCCTGCATTGACTTCTGTATGAAATAGGTGTTTCTAAATGATTTGCATGTGTATTTGTATGTGCATGTGTATATGTTTTGTGTGTATATGTGTGTTTGTTTTCATGTGTATGTGTTTGCATGAGTGTGTGTGCGCGAACATACCCGTGTGTGCAATGTGTGTGTCCAGCACAGCGAGTAGCTGCCCATCAGTTCCAGTTAGCTCAGCGTGGTAATTGGCCGTCCATTGATGGACGTGGCTCCCTCTTCACGCTCCAGGGACCCCGGCTCTTTGTCTGAGGAGTGGGAGGCGACACGCTGGCATGGCACACACACTCAAAATAGCGCATCAAATCAGCCATGCTTCGCCAGCCGCTGCTAACGCGAGGGGCGGTATGGAGGAGGCTAATGGTGTGTGTGTGTGTGTGTGTGAGTGTGTGTTTAAGTGTGTGTGTGTTTTACCTCATGGTAGGAGGTCTTGGAGTGGCTCTCTCTGGGGAGGCGAAGGGGTTAACGTGGTTAACTGGAGCTGGTGGTGGCATTTAGTCATGTCCCTCTCTCTCCCTTACCATTTTTTTCCTCTCCACTCTTCCATCCATCACTCACTTACTTTATTGCAGTGTGCACCGTCTCTTTCTCTCTCTCTCTCTCTCTCTCTCTCTCTCTCTCTCTCTCTCTCTCTCTCTCTCTCTCTCTCCCTCTCTCTCTCTCCCCCCTCATGCCCACGGGGCCCCAGTTCTCTCTCTCTCTGTCACTATGCGCAGCGTCCCTGCAATAGAGATATAAATGGCCTGTGAGCGGGGGGCCCTGACTCCTAGACCATAAATCCACACTAACAGCACAACAGGCACATGAGGAGAGCAGGGGAGGGAGAAAGGGAGGCAGAGGAAAGAGAGGGGGAGAGAAGAAAGGGAGAGAATGACATATTTAATATGCTTTGAATACACTTTGGAAATGAGGGAATTATATTGAAAAAAGGATGCTCATATTGAGATGTTTCAGGAATGGGCTAGAGAGAATGGCTGCATCAACATATCACACCCTTGGAGGTGTAAATTGTTTTACAGTATAATGAAATTGGTTTTGGGGGTATGAATAGAAAGCAGGAAGTTGGCATCATTTAAAACTGTTACAGGCACCGGGAAGCCCTACATACCCTAATTCCCATGGAGAATCTCTTGCACTGACACAATGATTTTGTATTATATGTGACTGAAGTTTAATGAAAAAAGTTTGTTTTCTGTAAATTTTACTCATTAATATCTGCTAATAGAATAGAATATGTTTTCATTGCATAGTGACCCCAATCTCATCTCCTCTGTCTTGCAGCAGCCCTATAAAATCTACTCAAATAGTTGCAATGATATTAGATTGGCAGTGTCTGCCATCTCTCTCAAAAGCACTGATATATTTTTTCCTCTCCTTTTCTCAAATCGTCTTCCTCTGTCTTTAAAATGTTAGTCAAGTTATTAGATTCAACTTTTTTTTTTGCTCAAAGATAGTGAATCCCCTTCCGACCTATCTGCTTTCGATATAAGATATTCACGATGTCTTTGTCACAAATAAATACCTTTCTAATTCATTTTTTAAGTCAAAGATATTCACAATAGTTTATATTTTCTCTCCTCCTCTCCCTTCTTTTCCCAGCAGCCCTATGCTCCACCCCCTCATCCCATGGCTCCTCCCAGCCCCAGCACCAACAGCTGCAGCCAGGGAGGGGCGGAGCAGCTGAGTAAAACCAACCTGTATATCCGAGGCCTGCCCCCCGGGACCACCGACCAGGACCTCATCAAGCTCTGCCAACCGTGAGTACCGAGGAACCGTACACACACCAACACACCAACACACCCGTACACAGGCCGGACTGACTCACCTGTCATGCCATTTTTGAAATCTGATCTTAAAGATTGGATTTTATGAGATTGCATCGCTGTGTGTTCACACTTGGCCTGAAAATGCATATGATGTATTTCACATGGCTGTTTGTCAGACATGTGACCAAGTCAACTTGGCTTGAGTCCCAAGTCAGTCTCAAGTCGTGAGGTACAAGTCTCAAGTCAAGTCTCAAGTCTAAATGTAGAAGTCAAGTCAGAACAAATCAAGAGTCCAGTATCAATTGAATATCTTAAAGAAAACAAAATATATAGGACTTTTTTCATGTAATATTGATTTAATAGGATAAAAAAACTTGGTAAGTGCATCATGAGTTTAATTTCTATAATCAGTTTCAACTTGAATAAACTCAATAATTCCATACATTTTCAGAAAACAGAATTTAAATTTAAAAAAAATCAAAAGTCAAGACGCAGTATTCTCTCCATGCATCAAGTCAAGTTTCAAGCAATTAAAATTGTGATTGTGGTCGAGTCCTCTCCTCTGCTGTTTGTATGTAAATATGTGTGCGTATTTTTTTTTCACACTTTCTCTTCATCACTTTATATTTCTCATATGCGCATTGTGTCCGGATTGGATCCAGATTATGTAGAGTGTAGATTACAAGGGTTTACTACTTCTATATCTCTTTTTGAAGATCGATAATGTGAGTAAAATAAGATTTTTCTGCATCCAGACCTGTCACTTAATTCGTCATGGCATCATCACCTGATAAAAATGGTATTGAAATGACAAGTGCAACCGTAGCCTGAGATACAGCAAACCTTGTGTACTTTGATATACAGTTGATACATTTGGCATGCAAAACTTCTGCCAGCTGTCTGTGGCGGAGCAGCACACACAAGTGGAGTGACTTCAATAGAGACACACACAAAGACACAGAAATCACATGGATGGTTGTGTGGATATACTTTGTTTTATCATGTGTGAAAGTCTTGTCAACCAGGGACGTTGTTAAGATTTCAGAATATTCGCATTCTCCCCCGGGAATTTAAAAAAAAAAAAAAAAAAAAAAATTATTTCAACAGCAAAATGCATCAGTCTGGTGCACTTTGACGTGAACATACATACTGTAGGTCTAATTGAAGCAAGCTCTTTGAACAGCAGTCTGCACAGGCCTATAGAGTGATATATTGTAGCGTGCTGTCTGTCTTATCTGTTGCTGTCTCTATCCTCACTTCTCCTCTTCTGAATTCTTCCCTTCCCTTATTTCCTCTTATTCCTCTCCTCCCCTCATCTCTTTGTCTCTGTCCTCTTCTCACAGTTATCAATGAATATATAAAACTTTAAAGGGTATATATGATATACAGTGTGTGCGCTACTCATCACTCCTCATCTGTCTTGTTGCTGTAAAGGAAAACTGATTAAATCTAATCCAGAACCAATTAATTAAATTTAATCAAATGTTTTGCTTCTATATATTTCACCAACTCATAATGTTATTACAACCTAATAGTAAGCTACTTTTGTTTGTTAGATATAGAAACTTTAAATTAATTTTATTAAGAAGCAGATGATTTCATCTCTCATCTTCTTGTAGAAAGCTGATATTTTTCATGTTACATCATAGCTGTAGTAACAAAGATCATTATACCATGGAAAAGCTGATCCATTCTCAATGTTATTAGTAAAAAATATAGAAGTGCAAATTCAGATGTTTAATGTGGAAGGAAATAGTTTTATGCATTTAATGTTCAGCATCCCAAACAAAAAGAGCTGAATCAGAGGATGAACCTGACAAGACTGTACCTCATACTAACTTGCTGGCAGACTGGAAACATTTGTTTACAATGACCCAACATTACATCGACTCTCGCAAAGACTTTGTGCTTTGCTAGATGTCAAGCCTTTGAAAAGCAATTTCTGCTGTTTGGAAACATTCAAGACTTTAGCGGTAGCTTGTAGGCATCTAACCATGAAGCTGGCGGCCAAGTCAAGTGTCAATCCAAGCTGGTCCATCTGGCCACGAGTGGTGGTGAGCTGCCCAGCCAACAGCTGGCTCATTTTGCTGTCTTTCTATATTTGGATAATCAATCACTCGCTTAACCAAACCTAGCATATCATCTTTCTTCTTCTTTTGAAAAAAATAAAATGAAGAAGATCCCTATACAGATCCTTATATAGAGTACAAATGTGTATGCAGGAAGCCTCATAAACATACAGAGGTGTAGGAAACTTCATACAGTACATGAAATTTATTTTCCAGAAATGCAGACATCCTTAGACTCCAGAATCATCATTGTGGCAGATAGGCGCTGTTATATAAATATGATTTCCTATGCAGTACTAAAGCTCTGCAGACAGTCAGCGATGCCTAGGTATAGAGCAAAAAAAAATAATTACAGGCATGAAAAAAGAAAGGCATCCAGATCCATGTACTATACCTTGCACACCCCATAAAACTGCTACCAACTGAGTGTATTTTAGAGACACACACAAAGGCACTCATAAAGCTCTGCCAACTGTTCTTGATAGAGAAATCACACACCCACACACACACACACACACACACACCTGCCTGCACACAGCTCAATAAGGCCTAATAAAGCCTAGATTGGACCACCTCCCCCAGGAATCACAGACCAAGACCTCATCAAGCTGTAACACACAGACACAGTGGCTTTCTTTCTCTCTCTCTCTCTCTCTCTCTCTCTCTCTCTCTCTCTCGCTCTCTCTCTCTCTCTTACACACACTCACACACACACACACACACACACCCACTCACTCACTCGCATGTACGCGTACGCACACACACACACACACACGCACACACACAAGCAGCTTTGTTCGGCTCCATTAGGCCCTTTCACTTCTAAAACGGTGAAAAGGGGGTCAAGATCATTAATGGAGACAAGGCCGGCAGATTGTGAAATACAGGCCATGAGCGAGTCTGTCTGGTTGCATAACCTTTCCTTGGCCATATTTCCAGAAATGTCCTGGTCAAACGCGGCCAATTATTCAGTGATCCTTTGGAGACGGGAACACGCTGTCCAGTGTATTTGGTAATGCTCCCGGTAGCCATGTCATAAGTCATGCATTTATTCTTGATACTGACCCATCAAAATTCCATTAGCCTGAGAGGCGGCCCGATAAGATTTGGAAAAGCACTCAGCGTTTAGACGTTGCATATCTCTCGCATAGCTCTCACATTCCCCCTGTTACACAGAGCTGGACAGTTTCAATTTCATTTTCAATTCCATATGATCTTGAATTTTTTTGAGCAGGACTATTTGGAAGGGCAAATGTCATGTCAGAGCTTATGTAAAAGAGCCGGGGAGTGTGCATGTTTGTGAGTTTAGATTTGCATTCCAATTTTTTTCTTTTTTTTTTTTTCAGTGTGTCATGGAAAAGCTGCCGACTTTGTTATTTCTAGGATCTGCCTTGCTGTCCTCTAGTGGTTGTCCCCTTGCTCAACTGCCTGCTTCCACATTTCCTCTCTCTCTATTTCCTCTTCTCTCTCTCTCTCTCTCTCTCTCTCTCTCTCTCTCTCTCTCTCTCCCTCTTCTCGTCTCCATCTCCCATCCTTCCCCCAGTATGTATCGCCTGCCTAAGAGCCCCCAAGGTTGCCCGAGGTGTGCTGTGCCAGTGAAAATCCAATGCCACTGAAACTTTAATTAGCCAGGCCGTGTTTCAGTGGCAGGCGGGCGGCAGCATTCTCGAAAAGGTCATGCGACTGTGCTGCAGTCTGCGACACCCTGGGTCCCCCTCAGGTGTTTTCCCCGATGCCCACAGCACCCAGTGCCTCCTCCCCTGGCCCTCAGCCATGTCAGCTCTCCCAGGGAGACTCCGTGTTAAACATAAAC